>NC_133666.1:237854994-238166988 GCF_037893015.1 Macrotis lagotis
TGTCTTTTGCCTCTTTTTATATTTCCCCAGAGCTTAGTATAATACCTGCACATCATAGACATTTAATTAAAAAATGTATATTAATTAAGTGGAAGACATGAAGCTCCAATGCTCAGAAATTCTGTTCTATGTCCTTTCAAATAGACTGAAGTGCAATGATATAATTAGGGTTCAAAGTATTAATCTGCATTGGGTGAGAGAGGCATAGGACTGTCCTTTACTGTAGTTGGGGTGCTTCTCTTGACAGGATCTCTGGGTTTTTGAGGGCTATGATACTTGGTGTTATAGTGGCAAGGGCCCTGAACATGGAATCAGAAGACCTTGGTCCCAATAGTCTTAGCACAGTGCTGAACATTGATTGGTTGACTTTGTCTCTGACTTTCTATGTGTCTTAGCTTCCTTATATTTTCCTTTTCTTTTAAAGAATAAAATGATCTGCCAATAATAAACTCAATAAATATTGCTGAATTAGTTTTATATATATATATATATATATAAATTCGATATATAAATATATATCCATTAAATTTATATACCTATATGTGCAAATATAAACACATATATTTGAAGAGCAATCAAATTTAAATATACATTTGAATTTGATTGCTCTTTGAAGGCAGGGACTTTACATCATGTCTGGATATCTCCAGCACCCATGTCACAATTCTTGGAACACAAGAAGTACTTAATAAAAACTAGACAATGATGAACCTAATTGGGATAGGTGACTACCAGGAAGAATCACCATCCTTGTTTCATTGCTCCAGAAGCAGGCTGCTCAGAACTAATCCAGGCAGTTTAACTTGATGACACAGCTTGGATGATATGGAAGTCATCAAATCAACTGGCTAGAGATGCAGGTCCAGCAGTCCTTATCATCTTCCCTGCCTCTGTGACTTCCAAACTTCTAGCCATTGTCATCTGATCTACTGATGGAACTTAAGGACATTGGGCCTTGCCATACACCCTTCCACTTTTCACACCTTTCCATCTTCCCAGCAACAGAAAATTCTTTGATGTGGATTGAGAGCAGAGACTGTCTTGATTATTCTATTTGTACCTGCATCACTTAGCATGGTGTTTGGATCATAGTTAACACTTCATAAATGTTTTTTCATTCATTCATTCATTTCTAGTTGAACTGGTTAGTTTTATGAGATAGAAATAGCATGATGAAATTAGTCATTTTTCCATGTTGATATTAATAAAACTGAGCAGAGCTAAGGGGGAGTGGAGTTCTTAGAACTCACCCAGAAGAGTAGGAAATCCTAATCTTAGTTCTATCTGGGTATTCAAACTAGTTAAAGCTTGCAATCCCACATATATTCAGCAAGGTGGAAAATGGATGTTTGCAATGGATGGTGAAGAACAAAGCGTTTGAAGGAATAGAGTCTACTGGTTGAGCAGAAGGACATTTGTATGATTTATGGGAAGACAGCTTCAGTAGAACAGTTTTGGTTTTTTATCCCTACCCCTTGGCCTACTGCTGAGCTTCTAGAGTGGAAAAGCTATATTGTCTTCATATTTTACTCCATCTGTCTTAGCTCAATTATTTCACCTACCTCAATTGTGCATTTTCACCATCATCTCTTAAAGAAAAAGGTTCCCACAGTATATGGAAAAAAACTGTTGGATAGGCTTGGATCAGGGGTCTGAGCCTCAGGCCATGTAAGGACTTTGAAATTCCCCACAGGTGGAACTTGAAATTCAATAAATCTGGGAGCTTCTTAGGGGTGAACTAATTAAATGTTTGACCAAATATAGCAGGTTCACTTTTAAGTTGATAATTTTGTATGGCCCTCAAATGATGTTATATATATATATATATATATATATATATATATATATATATATATATATATATATATATCCAAATGATGCTTGGCAGAAAAAAGTTTCCCCTTACATGACTTAAATGATCCTGAAAAGAAAAAATGATAGCCGTATGATAGAATAGATATGAAGGTAGGAGACAGGCATTGAGTACCTGTTCAATGAAGGCCAAGGTTTGAGTCCCATCAGACTTAAGATAAAGGAAGCTAGATGAAGGAAGAAAGGTTCAACAGTTTGGGGTCATTGGTAGACTTAACCAAGCCAATCAACAAGAATTTATAAACATACTCTGCTAAGTCCCAAGAATACACACATGTATACACACACATACACACATCATACATCACACAGACACAGACACACACACACACAAACACACACACACACACACACACACACACACACACACTACTCCCAAGCAGTGGGGGAATGGATCTTAACTTACTTAAGAAGACAATAATAATTCTGAATAAACAGATGAATAGATAAGGAAAAAGTATTTATTAAGTGCTTCCTATCTGCCAAGCCCTGTGCCTATCACTGAGAATATGAATATAAAAAGGAGTTGTTACTCTAATTGAGGGAGATAATACATATAAAAAGATTCATCTGAAGGACAAATGGAAAGGCCTATTCAATCTTAGGTTAATGGAAGTTTGTCCTCATTGAAAGGCAGTGAAATGGGTCTAATGATCAGAATGGAGCAAGATTCTGGGTTCCCTCTGGCAAGGGAAGGAAGAAATAAGCATTTATATTATTTAATATCCATGTTCCAGGCACCAACTAAGTGTTTTTTTTGTTTGTTTGTTTAAACAAATATTATATTATTTAATCCTCCCAACAAACCTAAGAGGTAAATATTATTATTGTCCCCATTTGAGAAAACTGAGGCAAGTAGAAGTGACTTGCCCAGAGTCACACCATTAGTAAACGTCCAAGGTTTTGGACTGGTTTTCCTGGGCCCAGCACTCTACCAATTGCCCTAGTAATAAAGAGGTTGAGGTTGTCAATGGCTGGGCTGGAGGGAAGGGGGGGAAGTACAATGTCAAGAAGATTAACAGTAGGATCTGAATGTCCTGAAGTTGGAAAAAGATATCACAATGGATTTTTTAAGTGAACACTGATTTGTTTACATCAGACATACAAAACAATTTTTAAAATAGCAGAATTCTTAAATGCAACCTAAAAGAATTGATTCTGCATTGTTTTTAGGTCTATAGGATGGGGGTGGTATGGCAATACAGTAGTCTACCCATCCAATCATCCTTTGCCTTTGAGTTATTTAGAAATTTTTCATCTTTTGAATTTCAATAATCAATCAATAACTACTATTTAATTTATTAACTACTATTGTGTCAAATATTATGCTAGACATTTTATATATATATATATCTATATATATATACACATATATATATATATATATATATATACATATATGAAAGAGGATTTCCCCTTGGGGGTTTATATATTGGCACATATGAAATAAATAAATACAAGTTGATTTCAGAGAGAGAGTTACTATCCAAGTAGGGGAATCATGAAAGACCTCCTAAAGGACATGGTGCTTGATCTGAGCTCTGAAGGAAGCTAAGGATTCTAAGAAGCAGAGATGAGGAAAGAATACATTACAGGCATGAGGTTCAGTCAGTGTAAAAACCAGATATTGGAATAGAAACTGGAAGGTCATATGTTGGGGACAGTAATCAAGACTAGTTTGACTAGACACTAGATTATAAGAAGATAGGTATTAAAAGGTTGGAAAGAGCAGTAAGAACAAGTTGCAAGTGACTTTGTCAAATGAAGAAGTTTGTATTTGCGAGCCACTAGAGTTTGTCAAGCAAGGCAGAGATGGCATCAAACCTGGTTTAGGAATATTACTGAAATAACTGTATGGAAGATAGATTGATATGAAGAGAATCTTGAGGTCTAGAAGACCAGTAGTCAGTGACAATAGTCTGGAGAAAGCTAACAAGGATCTTGGAGGGAGGGGAGGGGAGAGTAGCTACATGAATGAAAAGGGAGGATAAGTATGACACCTAGCACTTGATTAGATATGAGGGGTGGGGGTGATAGTTAAAGTATTTTAGAAGAATCTACTATATGCAAGGCACAGTGCTAAAGTTGGAATAAGAAAGAAAAAGAAAGGAAGGAAGGAAGGAAGGAAGGAAGGAAGGAAGGAAGGAAGGAAGGAAGTCCTGACTTCAAGGAGCTTACATTCTGTTGAAGGGTGCTACAGGTAAAGAGATAAGCAAATAAAAGAGGGAGAAGGTGTTAACTAGAGATATCATGTAAAGCTTCTTATAGATGCAAATGTCTGCAATGTAAGTATGGTAAGAGGTAAAGGTGAAAAGAGAGTATTCCCTCATTGTGTGATCCTCTCTTCCAACAAATTTATTTTAAACAAATTCTATTTAAATAACTTTTATACTATATGGAAGGCACTATTCTAGGTTCCAGAAATCCAAAGACAAAAAGTTTTGTAGCACAATTTTGTAATATTAAAAGCCTGGTAATCTCTTACTTATCTACTGATAATTGAAAAAATAGTTATAGAATGGCACCTCATTTGCCCACACTAGGCAACTCTGAGGGTCTCCACAGGGACCCATGACAAATGTTAGCCCTTTGGAAAAAGAATAGAGAAAAGAGGGCAAGAGGTGATCACAGAACTAAGTGATATCCTCAAATTGCAAGATCATACCTTTTCCTCCTTTACTTTATTCTTAAGAATACGACAAATTAATTAATCTCAAGGGAAGAACAGAAAGTGAAATCATCTTGTCTTTAAACAAGTCTCAGGCTAATGATCCCAGACTATTCCTTGAATCTTGTTTTGAAGCTTCTTTCATCCTAAGTAAGTTGACCTTGGACCTCTTCATTGGAAGATAGACAAACCAAGAAATTAGTTTTAAGGGAAAAAAGTATATCTCAAATGACCTACAAACTCAAACAATTACCTCTCTGATCCATTAGATGTGGCCCCAGGAAGTTGTATAGGTTTCTGCCTCAAGAAAGATGGAAGGAAGGAAGGAAGGAAGGAAGGAAGGAAGGAAGGAAGGAAGGAAGGAAGGAAGGAAAGAAGGAAAGGAAAGGAGGGGGGAATGAAGGAAGGAAAGGAAGGAAGGAGGGAGAAAAGAAAGAAGGAGGAAAGGAAGGAGGCAAAGAAGGAAGTATTAAACACCTATGTTTTAAGCATTAGTCTAAGACCTTTACAACTATCTCCTTTGATCCTCAGGATAACCCTGAAAAGCAGTAGGCAACTGAGGCAGGCAGGCAGCAGTTAAATAACTTGCCAAAAGTCACATATTTAGAAAGTGTCTGAGACTGGATTTGAACTCAGGTCTTCATGACTCACATCTGGCACTCTCTTCACCACTCCATAGCCTGTCCTTTATTTTTGATTAGACATGAATTATTAAATATGATGATGTTCATTCCTAACATAGAATGGGACAACAGAAGGAGGTAAACAGGAGGATACAGTGATGTTGAATGAATCCTTTTCCACCTCTTCCAAACTGTAGAGTATGTTTGAAGTGCACAAAGTTCTTCCAATATAAAAAGAAAACACATTTCAAAGTACATTTCCATGATTGTTTATGGTCCAGCCTTTTGCATTTACAAATATTTGTATGTACAAATAAATATACATCACTCCACTAGGGAAAATCATCTAGATGTTTCTCTTCAATGTTTTTTTTGCCAAAGTTCATACAAGGCCAGAAGAAGGGACTAAACATCTTACAATGTGTATATTCACCTGAAAGAGATTAAGCCTAATTTCCTATCAAAGAACATGGTATAATGGACCTGGCTTCAAGTTTTTCACCTGATACAATGTTGGCTGTCATGGCCCATCACACCTCAGTCCCCTCCCCTCAAATCTCTCCTGTTCAGTCCATCCACTCAGGGGCTGAAATGAACACATCACCCCCTACTCAACCTTAGTGGCTCCCAATTGCTTCCAATATGAAATATCTCTGCTTGGATTTTAAAACCCTTCACAAACTTAACTCTCCCTCACAGGTCTCTTACACTGTACTCCCCTCCTCTCCCATCCAATGACACTAGCCTCCTTGCTGTTCTTCAAACATGAGGCTCCGTCTTCTCCCCAGCCTTTACCCAGGTTGCTTCCCATGCCTGGAATGTTCTCTCCTCACTTCCACCTCCTCATTTCTTTGTTTTCCTTCAAGATTCAGCTCATATCTCACTTGCTGTAAATTGTCCTTTCTCAGTTCAACCTACTTCTAGTGCCTACACATACACACACACACACACACACACACACACACAGATTTTATTTATACATTTAGATTTGGATTTTTGAATATATTAAATATGCAAATATGTTTTAAATTTAATTTACATTGTAAACATAGTTGATATTTAATGTATATTTTATTTACATATTTACACATATTAATATGCATATATGTATATTCCATACACACAAATATATGTGTATATATATATATATGTCCTCTGGGCACAATTGTTTTTTGTTGTTTGCCTTCAACAGAATGTGAGCTCCTTTGGAGTAGAGATGGATTTTTTTTAAGTGGGGATACATTCTTAATCTCCCCAGAGTTTAACACAGTGCCAAGCATATTATAAAGACTTAATAAAGTTTTACTAACCAACTATTACTAAGTGATGCAATGGGAATCAGGAAATCTTGAATTAAAATTTGAACTTGGGCACTTAACTAACTGTATGACCTAAACAAATAACATGACCTCCTGGTTCTCAGTTTTCTCATCTGTAAAATGAAGAGTATAATAGCACTTACCTCCTAGGATAACATCCTTTACATGCATTGAAAACTTTAAAGCAACATATGACTGCAAACCATTATTATTATTATTATTATTAGCTATTATTATGATACACCAATCTGGGACTATAAATTCCAGAGAAGATGCTAACTTTCTCTGGTGTAAGAAGTTTCCTCTCTTGGGAGTTTTGTCACTAATGAAATTATAGGTGGAGTCCTGGTTTTACCCTTACTCCCAGGAGTGATTTAGGTACTTGAGAGGTTCTTTAGTATTCCATGAGTGAGATATCTTCAGAATTGTCAATATAAAAAAAGGAAGGTAGATATAAAAATAATAGACCACAAAAAAAAAAATACTGAGAGCTTTTGTAAGCTAAAATACTGAAAAAATTTAAGGAGGGGGGTGGAGAGAGACAGAGACAGAGACAGAGAGGACAGAGGGAGGAGAGAGAGAGAGAGGAGAGAGAGAGAGAGAGAGGAGAGACGAGAGAGAGAGAGAGAGAGACTGTTATAGCCCCTCAGGAACCATTAAGGCAATTCCCCAGTCCCATACCTCTCCCCTCTATTCAGTCAGCTCTTGTAAATGACTGTTCTGATTTACAGGACAGGAGGGGGCTCCTCATTTCCTGTACATTATTCCATTACACACTAATATATGAAACCAGCCTGAGAACTTGTGTATGCTGAATGGAGGAGAGAAGTTATAGTAATATCAATTCATTCTTTGGAATATTCTTTGCGAATGGTGATTATCTCATCTGATATCTGAGGCAATGGAAACACTGTACTGATTTATTAAAATTTTGAAGAGGTTCTTTAAGCATGAAAAGGGATGTGCCCTAAGACTGATCATGTTTTAACATTAACTAGTGTTCCAGAGTCTGAGCCAATGTTCATTGGCATTACTGCCCTTACTAGCTCCTCAGTGAGGATTCATAGGGTTTTAGAACAAGGCTTACAAAAGGACTCAGAAGTCATTTACTCCAATGTTTTCATTTCTCTTTCCTGTCCGAGGAAAGAGATCCAAATGTCCAGACCCTGACTTGCTCAAAGTCACAAACTTTCTTTTGTACATCAGAACAGCAAAGGTGAAATCTGAACTCAGATCTTCTCACCCAAAAGCCACTGCTCTTCCCATTGTCCCGCACCAGTTTCTTCTGAAGTAACATTCCTTTTCAAAAAAAAAATTACTAGAATGTTAACCCAGTACATCTCTATCTAGGTCCCAAAGTGGTTGAAGGTGGGGGTGGGGGAGAGGGAAGTAAGATCAGGGGGAAAATTGTAAAACTCAAAATAAATCTTTATAAAACTGAAAAAAAAAGTGGTTGAAGGAAAGACATGAATCATTCAGCAAACATTTCTGGAACATCCACTAGGTTCCAAGAGCTATGTAAACCACCCAGTAGGGATACACAAATAGAAATAGAAGCCACCTCTGCACACAAGTGTTCAGATTCTAATTAAGCAACATTTTAAAAATAATTCAAATTCAGTTTCAGTTTGATAGAATTAGTTTTACTCAAAGTTAGTTTTAACTCTACTAGTAATTATGTAGTCATTTGGAAATTAGACATAACAAAAACAGAAATTTCCTTTAATTGGTAGAGGTTAAGATAGGCTAGGCAGGGAGAGGATAAGATAGAGGATAAGAGAGGGGGGAAATAAGATAAGATTGGATAGAATAGAATAAGGAAGGTTAGAGGGTGATTCTTATTTTTTTTTTCCCCTGCAAAGGTATCATTAGAGAAGAGGATAGGTTAGGAAAAAGTTCAGAAAATGCCTAGAGGGAAAAGGCTGATTGGCTGGCAAGAATGCTAAAGCTCATCATTAATTATGAGACCATCCTTGGAAGGGTAAAAACTCATTAGCCCAAACATTAAAATAACCATTTAAGATGCTCAATAATTCACCAGAGAGTCTGTGATCACATTGTCACACAATAGATATACTTCATGGGTGATAGAAGCAATTGGTCTTCAGCCTGAGACTTTTTATTATCATATCTATAGGATACTTTAATTGCTACCCTGTGGGGCATTCTTTACTTACAGTACAAGCCTCTGCCTTCAGAACAGATGCTTTAAGGAAGACAGGGTCCATATTCATTTTTTGTAGGGCTTGGCATATTGAGCATTCTTACATTTGCACACATATACCCACACCCAGTCACCAGGAGATCAATATTTCTACATGGAAGCAGCATTATTTATCTTTGTGATTTCCTATTTTGTATTTAATTCCTTTTTGAATAGACAACCAATTCCAACTAAACAACCCCTAAAGAATTACATTTCTCACATCCTCCTCATTACCTATCTAAACAGAAATCATAATGATTCTATACTAACCAACCAATTGGTAAGCATTTATTAAATCACAGTGGTGTATAAATTAACTGGGACAAAATAAAATAATTAAATTTATTGCTGTATAATGAGCCTTACTTTTTTATGTAAAATGTAATTTTGCATTGTCACAAGATTTTGGCACATATTTTTTGATTCTCAGTGGAACCATACTCATTACATTGGATATTAAGGGTACACTTAATAAACCAACCAATTTTCCAGATGTAGCCTGATTACAACTCATAAGTTCCCACTCTTCTACTCTCCCCTCTTCTCCTGCCTTCTCCTCTTCTTCCCTTCTCCCTGAGCTTATCTTGCCCAGGCTGAAAGTTCAAGAGTCTACCTATAGGACTGATTAAAATCTAATTAGCTGGAGGGCTTTGATTTGCTCCATTTCCAACCTGGGTCAGGTTACACCTCAGAAAATCTGGAGACTCTCACTTCTGGAGGCTGACCATATTAATACCAAACCTAATTAGGACACCCAATGAATAGATCATAGCTTTTCACTGGAGTTTAAAATCAGGTTATTTCCCAATTCATTGAAGCATGCTTATCTTGTAGAAAAAAAAAATTTATTTTGTAAGGCAATGGGGTTGATGACTTGTCCAAGGTCACACAGCTAGGTAATTATTAAGTGTCTGAGGTCGGATTTGACCCCAGGTACTTCTGACTCCAGGGTTGGTGCTCTATCCACTGTGCCACCTAACTGCCCCCTGGATAAATTTTTTAACCTTTCATGAAGTGTTTAGGTTCATTCTTCAGCCCTCCATTTCCATTTGGATACTTCTATTATTCTGGAATAATTCTGCTTCTTAATATATAAATATAAAATCCTATTTGGATTTTGGGAGATGGAAATCTTGAAGTTTAAAAAAAAGTCCCTTAATTATGGGGGTGGGGTGGAGTAGATACTTTGGGGTAAAGTATGAATGAAAAAGTAAATTTCCTCAGTAACAACTGCCTTATTTTCAATCTTCAGTACTCCAGTCTTTGTAGTGCCCTGTCCATGACAAATATTTTTTCTTCATAATATGTATTGATTTAATTACACCCCAGTAGAAACTGTTAGCCTAAAGGACACTTTGGACAAAACTACTTTAAAGTAAGGAGAATAAACGTTAATTAGGCATCTATTATGCACTAGGTTAAGCATTTAATAAATATCTCATTTGATCCTCATAGCAACCTTTCAGATAGGTGCTATATCTCTAATTTATAGTTGGGGAAACTGAGGCAAGCAGCAATTAAGTGACTTTTTCAGGGTCACACAACTAGTAAGTAACTGAGGCTGGATTTGAAGTCAGGTCTTCCTGACTTCAGGCCCAGCATCCTACTCATTTTACCATCCATTCTCTCAAAAAAAGATTATAAAACCTTAGAAGATCAAGAAAGTTATACTTATAGTCATATTTCCCCATGTGATACACTCAGAGTTTTTTTTTTCTTTCTTTTTGGCATTGTCTTCTCTGACAACATTGGATGGTAGAGAAAATACTTGGACAGAAAAAACTGAGTTTAAATCTTCACTTGACACTTCCTTGCCTATATAACTTCAACTTCCTGAAATTCAGTTTCATAGGGACAGAAGATAGAGTACCAGCCCTAGAACCAGGAGCACCTGAGTTCAAATCCAAACTCAGACAGTTGACTTTTATTATGTGATACTGGGCAAGTCACTCACCCCTGATTGCCTCATACCCAGGGCCATCTCCAGTAGTCCTGATCAATATCTGGACACTGGACCTATGTAATTCTGGAGAAAGTGAGGTCATTGACTTAGCCTAGCTCCCCCTCACTCAAATCCAATTCATACAACTCATTTGTCTTTGGTGCCATGATCTTCAAGAATGAAGGACAAACAACAACAACCTTCAGTTTCCTAATCTGTAAAATGTGGACAGTATCAGGAATAGGATCAATAGACAGATAATATAAGGAATAGGTTCTATAAACCATGAAAGCTTGTAGAAATATGAGCTATTCAAGAGGAGACTTTCCTCCAATCAGTATGTAAATCAGTAAACCACTGATGTCATCAAACATGAATATACATAAATGCACCAAAAGTTATAATCAGTTAGAACACTTTGTATTTCAGTCTTACAGTTTAGTGCAAAGCAAGGAGGAATGAATATTTCAACAAGTGTGGACAACTTTATTCTTCACTCAACCTTATTATAAATTGTCTCTCTTATAGAATCACCCACCCCTAATTCATTTCAGTGGTAAACAAGTGCAAATTAGCCATCAATCTCCATTCAGTAATATAACTGCACTGTATGTTGTATGTTTGAAATTTAGTTCCATTTTGCATTTTACCCAACCCATGTAGTTAATTATTAGGAACCATAACATGCTTTTCTTTTTCCCTCATCACTCTCAGCTCCCAAAGTAATTTAAAATAAATTGTTTCTGGATTTTTATGCTGATTTTCTTTTCATTTTTTTTCACTGTTGTTCAGTCATGTGTGACTCCCTGAGACTCCATTTGAGGTTTTCTTGGCAGAGATACCAGAATGATTTGCCATTTACTTCTCTAGTTCATTTTACAGATGAGGAAATTGAAGCAAACAGCATATTTGCCCGAGTCACACAGCTAGTGTCTGAGGTCAAATTTGAACCCAGGATAATGAGTCTTCCTGACTCTAGACTTGGTGCTCTATTCACTGCTCCACCCAGCTGACTTTCCCCCACCCCCCATATACTAGAAAATGGATTGTGTTGTAGTCATTGTGCTGTACTTAATACTACTTAATATGTTTCTTAACCAAAGCTTTACAGACTTTAAAAAACATTCCCTTTAAGATAGATAAGATTAGTTTCTGAGAATGTTGTTTTAGAGATCAAATTCTATGCATTTTCAGAAAAGGCATATCACAGCTATTAGCAGTACACATTTGTTCATGAACTTCTCTAGAAATGAAATGAAAGCAAGAAGTTATCCAGGGATGATTGTACTTTCTAGACTAAAGGGAGGTTAACCATCTTCCAAGAGGAACACCCACTTCTAATCCCTTTTCACCTCCCAATGAATTGGTTTTAGAAAACCATTGTCAGCATTTGACAATACAACTGGTTAAGCTCCTTGATTCCAAAAACTATTAACCAAATCACTCAATGCACATGGGCACTACCCTACTATAGACCCTTAATACCTTTCTCCTGGACTTTTACATTAGTCTCTTAATTGGTCTTTCAGCTTCCAGTCTTGCCTCTCTCCAACCCACACTTCCTCCACACAGTTCTAAAAAGATTTTCTGAGGCATAGGTCTCATTCTGTCATTCCCCTGCCTTGCTTTAAATTTAATCCTTCAGGGATTCACTATTGCCTCCTGACTGTGTGACCAATGTTAAGTCATATCACTTCTCACTGTCTCAGGCAACTCTCTAAGGTATTTCTTACAAACTTTTGTATCATTGACTTCATTAGTTAAAATGTTCTTGGGCAGATACATGCATATTGATTCATAAATTATATGTAATATGTGCTAATGATTATATGTTTTTAAACTTAGACAAAATTTTTAAAGAATGTGATAACATTTTGAGAACATTTTATTTATGCTCTTATTAATATATCATTATTAATGTCAAAATTATAAATATTCTTATTAATATTAACCATAAATCCAAAAGGAAAAAGTTTTTTAATTGATTGAGCTTAATAATTCACGATACTCACTTTTCAATTCCATTTACTAATTATGCAAAAATCTTTGTGGAAACTAAGCTAGAAAACTCCTCTTTCCTGATGTCAATCAGTTTTTTGAAAACTAATTAGTTTTTCTTGTTTTGTTTTTAACAAATAGATTCAAAACCCACTGAAATCTGAGAGATATTTAAATAGTTAAAAAAAACTTTATTTCAAATTATTTTAATAGTGCTGAGATGAAAGTTTTTAGAGGTGATACATTGTTTTTAGTAACCCAGAGAAGTATCCAGGAAAAAAAAGTGGTCAGTAGTATCAAAAGCTGCAAAAAAAGGTCAAGAAAGATGAGGATTAAGAAAATCCCATCAGGCTGAGCAATTATCTGCTCCTTGGTAACTTTGGAGAGAGCAGTTTCATCAAATGATTAGATAATGATGAAAAGGGGAAAATGGAAAAGTGGATATGGAAATGTTGACCTCAATAGGAAATGGGAAGTTCAGAATAGAGGTGGGTGGTAGGAGAAAGATAAGTAACAACAAATATAATGCAGATGGAAACCAATCCAGGTCTGCTCATCCTTTGTTGCCTCACTATGTCCCATTGAAACCAAAAAGGCAAATGTAGGACTCTTACCTCTGAGCCATTACCCAAAGCATGGCCAGCTGAATGGCTCCTGCCCCAGGTACAAAAGAGATAGGGGTAAAGTATGGAGTTTATGTAGAGGTTGAGGGATGGGGGGGGGGGGGGGGGGGATTTTGCCTGCCCAGTAACTACAAGGGCCTGGGTTGCAGTTAGCATATAACTGGTCTGAAGGTCCAAGACCCTATACAGAATGGGAGAGGTTGGGAGCTTGTATCGCCATAGGAAATCAGCTGTAAGGGAGAATCAAGTAAGAAAGAGCTGCTTTACAATAAGTGAAGGTGGGACTGAGTTGTGCTAGGGACAAGTCCTGATACTGGAGCATAGGCCAGAAGAGTATTAAACATACCTCTCCTTAGATCATACCAGCTCAGCAGAATTGAAGATTTACAGACTCCAGAACTACCTCTGAAAACAGTTGCACAAAAATCCTGAAGCCTGGGAGAGTGCCCCCTCTACCCCAGGAGCAGAATCCAACTTTAATATGTAGTTAAAAGTCAAGAACTAAATGGGATATGAGCAAACAACACAGAAGATTAATATGGTGACAGGGAATATCAAAATACAATCTCAGAAAAAAAAAACAAAGTCAAAACTGCTATTTCCAAAGCCACAAAGAAAAATATAAATTAGTCTCAGGCACTCCTCAAAATACCTGGAAGATGTCAAAAAGGATTTAAAAAAGAAATGAGAGTGATACAAGGAAAAAACCCAGTTCAACAGCTCAGTAAAGAAGATATTAAAAGAACTGAAAAAAAAATGCTTTAAAAATAGAGTAGGACAAATGGTAAAAGAAGCACAAGGATACACAGAAAAGAACTTTTTAAAAAGCAGAATTGACTAAATGGAAAAGGAATTATAAAATCTCCCTGAAGAAAAAACTTTAAAAAGTTGAATTGTACAAACGGAAAAAATGGAAGTACTAAATCTCATTAAAGAAAATAATTCCTCAAATGTTAGAATTGAGCAAGTAGAAACTAATGATTCTTTGAGGTATCACAAAATAATAAAATTAAATTAAAAGATAAAAAAAGGGAAAAAATAGGAAATATCTCATTGGGGAAAAAACTAACTTGGAAAACAGATTGAGGAGAAAGAACTTAAACAATTGACCTTCCTGAAAGCCATGATGAATACATACATACATATGTATATACATACATACATATATATATATATATATATATATATATATATATACTTTTTTTGCCTAGACATCATCTTCAAAGAAATTATCAAGGAAAACTGTTCTGATTTTTACAACCAGAGGGTAAAATAGAAATCAAAGGAACCCACCAATCAGTTTTTGAAATTGATGATTCCCAAATGTTGCTTTCATTTCATTTCTAGAGAAGTTCATGAACAAATGTGTACTGCTAATAGCTGTGATATGCCTTTTCTGAAAATGCATAGAATTTGATCTCTAAAACAACATTCTCAGAAATGAGATTCCCAAATGATTCTCCAAGGAGAAAATATGGCAAAAAGCCAGAAAGAAACAATTCAAATAGCATGGAGCCACAGTTAAGATCATACAAGATTTAACAGTTTCCATATTAAAATATCAAAGGGCATGGAATATGATATTCTGGAAAGCTAAGGATCAAGGATTATAATTAAGAATCACCTACCCAGCAAAAATGAGTTTAATCCATCAAGGGAAAAATGAATATACAGTGAAATAGAGGACTTCAAACTTTCTTGATGAAAAACTAAAGTTGAATTGAAAATTTGACTTTCAAATGAGTCAAGAGAAGCATAAAAAAGGTCATTAGATAAGAGAAATCCTAAGAAATTCAATAAGGTAAAACTGTTCACATTCCTAAGGGAGGTGATTCCTGTAATTCTTCAGAATTTTATCATCATTAGGATGAATTGAATATGAAGAGATGATACCTTAAAAAAAAACAAAAGCAAAATTAAAGGGTGAGAAAAGGGAATGCACTGGGAGAAGGAAGAGGAAGTGGTAAAATGGGGTGAATTATTTGATATAAAAGAGGTCCAAAAGATATTTTAAAATGGAGATGAAGATGAGGATGGTGGGGCAAAGCACTAGAACCTTAGTCTCATTGGAATTGACTCAAAAAGGGAATAACAAACAGAGTCAAATGGGTATAGAAATCTATCCTACCAGGGCAGCTAGGTGGCACAGTGGATAAAGCACCAGCCCTGGGGTCAGGAGAACCTGAGTTCAAATCTGACCTCAGATACTTAATAATTACCTAGCTATGTTATTTTGGGCAAGTCACTTAAAGAAACAAATTTTTTTTCTTTCTAAATTTATTTTTTATTCTCATTTTGTACAAATTTTTTTTTTTACATTAATAGAATATTCTTGTTTACAAGCAAACAAAATACCCCTCTTCCCCCATGAATATAGATAGACTTGCTTGGGTGAAAAGAGTAAAGGGGAGAGAAAAAAATTAAAATTAAAAAAAATAATAGTAATAATTGTAGGTATGGCCAGGTGGCACAATGGACGAAGCACCAGCCCTGGACCCACGAGCACCCAAGCCCATATCCAGCCTCCCAAAACCAACAATCACCCAGCTGTGTGACATGCAAGCCACCCGATCCCCACTGCCCTGCAAAAACCAAAAAGAAGGGGAAAAAAAGATCCAAAATAAAATAAAATAGTAATAATAGTAGGGGTAGCTGGGTGACAGACAGAGCATTGGCCCTTGAGCCAGGAGCACCTGGGTCCAAATCCGGCCCCAGACACCCAAAGATCACCCTGCTATGTGGCCCCAGGCAGGCCATCCAGCCCCACTTGCCCTGAACCCTCCCCCAAATAATAATAACAAAAAATGTGCTTGAGTCTTTGTTCCAACACCAACAACTCTGTCATGGGTGGATCTCATTCTTTATGATAAGTCCATCACAAAAGTTACTTCCATATTTTTCCACCATTGCCATTGCTGATTGCAACTCCCTCCTTTTTTATTTCTCCACTACCATGTACTCTATTTTCTCTCTCCTTTCACTCTGACTCTGCTGTAGGGTCATTGACTGGCTCAGCAGACAGATCCCTGGTCCTGGGGCCAAAAAGCCCTGAGCCCCCATACCACCCTTTAGGCCCAGAATCCACCTGGCCCCATGGTCCCAGACAGGCCATCCAATCCCAGCCCCTTGCAAGAAGTAAAAAAGAAAATGTGTTATATCTGACCTCTCTCCCCCCATGGTCCATCCTTTCCTCCATCACTCACATCCCCATCCCTTCCCCCTGCTCCAAAGATTCCCTCATTCCCCCTTGCCTCTCCCCTTCCATATCATAGCAACAGCTCATTGTAATAAAAAAAAAATCTTATGTGAAATATCTTGGACTATTCCCCCTCTCCTTTTTCTTTCTCCCATTCCATTTCCCTTTTTTTCTGTTGACTCCATTTTTACACCATATTTTATCTTCGAATTCAGCTTTCTCCTGTGCTTCAACTATAAAAGCTCTCTCTACCTGCTCTATTAACTGAGTATTATCAGTGTCATTTTTCTATGCAGGAATACATGAAGTTCATCCTCATTAAGTCCCTCATATTTCTCCCCTCTCCTCCAATCTTCATGCTTCACCTGAGTCCTGTATCTGAAGATCAAACCTTCTGTTCAGCTCTGGCCATTCCAAAAGGAACCTTTGAAATTCTCCTGGTTCATTGAAAGTCCATCTTTTTCCCTGGAAGAGGACATTCAGCCTTGCTGGGTAGTTGATTCTCAGTTGCATTTCAAGCTCTTTTGCCTTCCGGTATATTGTATTCCAAGCCCTACAAGCTTCCAATGTAGTTGCTGCTAAGTCCTGTGTGATCCTGACTGCAGCTCCATGATATTTGAACTGTGTCCTTCTGGCTGCTTGTAATATTTTCTCTTTGACTTGGGAGTTCTGGAACTTGGCTATAATATTCCTAGGGGTTGGTTTTTTGGGATCTCTTTCTCAGGGGGATCGGTGGATTCTCTCCATTTCTATTTTGCCCTCTGCTTCTAGAATATCAGGGCAATTTTCCTGTAGTAATTCTTTGAAAATAATGTCAAGGCTCTTTTCCTGGTCATGACTTTCAGGTATTCCAATAATTTTTAAATTATCTTTCCTAAGTCTGTTTTCCATATCAGTTGTTTTTTTCAATGAGATATTTCACATTTTCTTCTAATTTTTCATTTTTTTTGGTTTTGAAGTATTGATTCCTGATTTCTGGTAAATTCATCAATCTCCCTGAATTCTATTCTTTGTCTGAAGGATTTGTTCTCCTCAGAGAGTTTTCTTATCTTTTTTTTCCATCTGGCCAATTTTGCTTTTTAAAGCATTCTTCTCCTCAATAACTTTTTGAACTGTTTTGTCCATTTGACCTAACTAAGCTGGTTTTTAGCATGCTATTTTCTTCAGCATTTTTTTGGATTTCCTTGACTAAGCTGCTGACTTCATTTTCATGTTTTTCCTGCATCTTTCTCCTTTCTTTTCCCAGTTTTTCTTCCAACTCCCTCATTTGATTTTCAAAGTCTTTTTTGAGCTCTGTCATAGCCTGAGCCCAATTTCTGTTTTTCTTGGAGTCTTTAGATGCAGGAGCTTGTGCTTCCTCACCTTCAGACTGAGTATTTTGATCCTTCTTGGGCTCATTTGCAAAATATTTCTCAATAGTCTTCCTTTTGGTTCTCTGCTTGCTCATTTTCCCAGCCTGGGCCTGGTTTGGGGTGCTTCCTGAGCTTTTGGGACACTCCCACAAGGGTCTCAGTGTGTGAGGCTCTGTCCTCCCTCCTGGTCTGTGAATGACCATAAACACCTCCCTCTGCCATGGGGGGCCTAGACTGTGATCAGGATCTGAATGTGGTCAGAGCTCCAGAGTCCTGTTCCAGGGGCAGAGGACTGAGCTTGCAGTCTCTCTTCTCTCCCCTCCCTCAGCTCAGTGGGCTCATGCCCTGGGGGCGCCTGCTTACCGGCTCCGCCTGCTTCTGTTTCCAGCTCTGGGCTGCAGAAAGACCAAGCTGCTTGCTGTGTGCCCTGAGGGCTGGGCTCCACATGCTCATTCTGGCAGAGGTCCCCTGCTGTTCCCCCACTTTGTGCCTGGTGCTCCTCAGGGTGCAGCTCAGGAGACTCCCCCGCTGATGTGAGCTGTGACTCCCAGCGCCCTGGGGCTGCCTCCAGGAGGCTAAAGTTCTTTGGCTCTGGTGGGCCACCCCTCTGGCGGGCCGCCCCTCCAACCCGGGGAGCAGAGCCTTTCTGGTCTTTTCCAGGTTACCTTCAGTAGGAGAACTGCCTCACTGGGTCCCTTTTTGGGTTCTGTCTCTCAAAAGTTTAGTTAGAGTCCTTAGCTGATGAGTTTTATCAGAGAGCTCCTAAGACTTTTATCAGAGAGCTCCTAAGACTTGATCCCTTCTTGTTGCCATCTTGGCTCCGCCTCCCTAAACAAATTTTTTAAAAAAGAAATCTATCTTACCCTAGAGGAAAATATAAGGGAAAGGTAAAAAGAAAAGGGAAGGAAGCTGATAAAAGGAAAATTGGATTGGAGCAGGTAGCAGTCATAAATAAAAACAGTTTTAAGGGTAGATACTATGGTAAGAGAGAGAGATTAGAATAAATGGAAAAAATAGGATGGAGGAAAATACGCAATCATCATAACTTTGAAAAAAAATTTAAGTAAGTTTTTCTAATGAATATCTCATTTCTCAAATATATAGAAAACCAAGTCAAATTTATAAAAATGAAAGCCCTTTCCTGTATGATAAAGGATCAAAGGATATGAATGGGCAGTTCTCAGACAATGCAATCTAAACTACCTCATGTCAAATTGAAAAAATGCTCTAAATAACTACTAAAGAAATGCAGATTAAAACAACACCAAGGTACCACCCTACATTGACTAATATGGCAGAATAGGAAACTGACAAATGTTGGAAGAGATGTGAGAATATTAAGATACTAATGCACTCTTGGTGGAGTTGTGATCTGATTAAACAATTCTAGAGAACCATTTGGAACTATGCTCAAAGGGCTATAAAACTACACAAACCCTCTTATCCAGCAATACCACTACTAAGTCTATATCCCAAAGAGTTAGGAAAACAAAAAGGGAAAAGACATATATGTATAAAAATATTTATTGCAGCTCTTTTTGTGGTAGCAAAGAACTGGAAATTGAGGGGATAGTCATTAATTGAAGAATTGGCTGAACAAATTGTGGCATATGATTGTAATGGAATGCTTTGGTGCTGTAAAAATTAACAAGCAGGATGCTCTCAGAAAAGATTTACATAGCAAAAAAGAAAACCTAAAAAAAAAAAAGAAAGAAAAGACTTACATGAAATGATACAAAGTAAGATGAACAGAACCAGAACATTTTACATAATAACAGCAATACTGTGTGGTGATCAACTGTGGGTGGCTTAGCTATTCTCATCAATACTCTACAAGACCATTCCAAAGGATTTATGATGAAAAATGCTATCCATCTCCAAAGAAAGAATTAATGGATTCTGAATATAGATAAAAACATAACTTTTTAAAAACACTTTATTTTTCTTGGAATTTTTCATCTATGTGGTTGTTTGTTTTTTAACAACATGATTAATATGGAAATGTTTTGCAAGCCTGCATATATATATATATACATGGATATATATACACATGTGTATATATATCCATGTATATATATATATATAAGCTATATCAAATTGCTTTAATTCTCAGTGAAGGGGGTGGAGAGGGGTGAAGGAAGGAAAGAATTTGGAATTCAAAATTTTTAAAAACAAACTTTTAAAATTGTTTTAACATAAAATTGGAGAAAAATTAAAAATTAATAAAATAATAAAAAAAACTCTACAAAAACCTCAACATGATCAATACCCAGGGGCATACAGAGTTATCCTATCTTGGGTTGAGGGGATGGAAGAGGGAGAGTGTTAGAAATGAATGATAGAGAATTCACATTCTTGTGGGGTTTTGGGGTTTTTTTTTTTGTTTTATACAGGGCAATGGGGTTAAATGACTTGCCCAAAGTCACATAGCTAGATAATTATTAAGTGTTTGAGGTCAAATTTGGACTCAAATCCTCCTGACTCCAGGGCTGGTGTTCTATTCACTGTGCCACCTAGCTGCCCTGAGAACCCACATTCTTAAGAGACAAAAGAAGCAAGCTCTTTTGGGAAAGCTCCTAATTTACAGAGAGAACTGAGGATATGTCATGGAATGATGTCCCAGAGACCCACAATGCATCTGTGCTTAGAGAATAGCTTTTAAAGAACATTAAAAATATCAATATCAATTGTTATACCAATATAACAGATTTCCTTTGTATTTTTATATTTTGCTTTATGTAATTTAAAATATTATTCTGAGAAGGAATTCATAAGCTTCACCAGACTATTAAAGGGGTTCTTGTCACAAAAAAGTAAAGATCCCTTCTAGTTTATAATTAGGAAATTACAGACATTACCAAAAAAAAAAATCACTCATCAAAAGAAATGTTTACTAAAGTGAAATTTTTCCTCACAAATTGAAGTTAAATGTCAAAAAATACTTAATTTTTATAGTTTAGTTTTGTAATTCAGGCATACCTCAATTGAGTGATAGATGTAGAACAGTTGGTAAGAGTATACTCAAAGGCACATGTAGCTTCTTTAAGATGAAGTTTTTTCATCCACAAAATAAAGGACCTGAACTGGATAATATTTATAATTACAATATGGGCATTCTAGAGCAATTTTCCTAGATCAAAGCATAAAGAGATACATTTAGGGTTTATATAATAACTATGTCCATTTGAAACAGATACACTTAAAACATTAAAAACACTACCAATATCAACCAATCTCACTTCTCTCAACATTTAATTTAAAATATATCACAGCCTAATCATCACAAGAAACATTTATTACTTGTTGTTTTCATATTTTAGCAAATGTTTAAGTACCAAGTATTTATACTTAAAATGCATAATTATAATTAAAATGCTGCAAATTTCCTTTCAGAAGGAACCTATGCAAATCCTGGACACCCATCTCCAGGACACAGCATCATTCAGAGGATGAGCACTTGAATACTATAGAAATCATTAACCTCTTTTTGGCATTGGTTAATTTAGAGGAGTATAGAATTTAGAATTGGGCAGCTAGGTGGCTCAGTGGATAGAATGCTAGACCTGGAGTCAGAAAGATCTGAATTCAAATCTATCCTTAGACACAAGTTGTATGACCCTGGATAAGTCACTTAACTCTGTTTGCCTCAGTTTCTTCATTTATAAAATGAATTGAAGAAGGAAATGGCTAACCACTCCAGTATCTGCCAAGAACCCCCCAATGGGGTCATGAAGATCCAAACACAACTGAACAAAGAACAGGATTTAGCTGGAAGAGACCAAAGAAATCATTTACCAAAATCTACTAACTTTATAGGTGAGCAAACTGAGTGATTGATGAAATGAATTCATTGACATCGTATAGCTGAGAAAGCCACAATTAGAATCATTGTCTTCTGACTCCAAATTGAATACTTTTTAGACCACATTATGTACTTCCTATTCCAAAGTGAGACTTCCAGGAACAGCACAGAATAAACGTGATTTATGTAGAAAACTCAAATTTCTAAAAACACTTCTTTCTGGTATAACAAATAATTGAGATCAAATTACTACTTGAATGATCTTGGGCAAATTAATTCACCACTGCCTCCATTTCTTTATCTATAAAAAGATTTGGATTAAATGACCTTTCAAGTTCTTTCTAATTTGAAATCTATTCTATCAGTGTTTTTTTTTTCTTTAACTTCCATTACCTCAAGAAGAACTGGAGGAGGAAAATTTTCTATTTTACTTTACAAGAGTTAAATTAACCATCATGGGACTCAGATAATAATAAAAAGAGGGTTAGGTGACAAAGTTCAATAGCCTATAACTTTTTATCATTGACCTGCCTTCCTCTGTGGGAGGCACACAGCAGAAAACTGAATGAACTGCCCCCCCCTTGATACTTTGGTCCCCTAGAGAGCTTTACTTCCTTTGGGCAAGCTCTATTAGCAAGATGGCTACTGAATGGCATTTCAGAGGTAAGAAATCTGAATGAAAAGCCAAATGATAATTTGTTTTGAAGTGGGAACTGTTCTAATAAGGGATTCTTTTCCCTTGCTATTCAGCAGGAACCTAAGAAGGGCGGAAGTCTTGAATTTTAGAAAGAATTGCATGAAGTGATCTCACCTTGGCAGCTCCAGGACCAAGAAGCTTCCTCCAATATACCAGCATGAACTAAAGACTACCTACTACTTGGGCATGAGGATTTGCCTCTTTTTAAAAATCACATCCTACCAAGCTAGGTCTCCTAGGGGTTATTTTTTCCAATCTCAATTCTACTATGCTCTTTAGCCCCAGTTGGTACTTTTCCCCTCCTTTCTCTCCAGCATTTGTCTAACCAGTCATAGAAAAGTTGATGAAAAAAAAAACGGTTTGTTGCCTTGAAAATCGAACTGTAAATCTTTTGACAGAAAAACACCTTTTAAAAAATCAGCAACAGAACATTTAGCAATGTTAGAAAGTTAAAAAAAAGAAAGTTTTAAAAAAAGTAGGAATGATTTTTACATAAAATACTACTACCTTCAACCACATGTACCAGATAAAATATTTGCTTTTGAAGAATGAATAACTAAGACCGTAACAAAGACAAGCTTCCCTGACTTCGGAGTTGGTATTTCTGCCAAATGCATTAGTGTTTCCTTTTCTTCTTAAAAATTAAATGAATTTTTTTTGATTCACAAACATTTATTTTCTTTCTTATCTCACCATCCCAAATAAAAATAAATAAAAAAATAAAGTCCTTGTAGCAGGACTGTATGGTCAAGTAAAGCAAATCCCCACACTGGCCATGTTCAAAAATTGTCTCATTCTTCACTCTGAGACCATTACCTCTTGGTCAGACAATGGATGATGTACTTCATCTTCATTCCTCTAGAATCTTGGTTGAACATTGCCTTGATCAGAATTCTTATGTCTTTCCAAGTGGTTTTTCTTTCATACTGTGGTAATTATTTTGTGCTATTTATTTTTCAAAAATCATTTTCTATTACTCTTTAAATGTCATCAAGGCATGGAGGTGGTCCTGCTAAATATTTTAATGCCAATGAAATTCAAGTTGTAGGAAACTAGAAAGATTATCAACAGAAAATTGGTCACTGGTTAGAGAATTATGAGAGAGAGATATAGTAGCTCTCAAAATCACAGTAGGACTATGATTTAATTCTGGACAAAGTGTCCACATGAAAGAAATCAAATATCTCTGAAATACGTTATGAGGGTCTACATGATTCCAAGCATCTGAATGATTTTTTAAAAGTATAATCCAGAATATTTTTGAATCAAATAGAAGTAGAAATAGTATGTTTGCCTTATGCATCTCATTGACCTACCTTTTTTGACAAGTGCAATCAAATCATCTACCTCAGCTGGTCCTGGAGTTAAAAAGTATCAAAAAAAAAAAGCATTGGAAGTCAAACCCTGGAAGCAACTCTATGTGTATATACTCCTTGAATAAATGAGCAAGGGGGCAAAGCAGGAAGGTTTCCCTTCTCTTCTGTAGTGGACTTGACACAGGTCAGGCATTTGATAGTCAAGATTTGATATTGGAACAAAATGATGCACTTATAGGTCATTCAGCAGTTAAAGAAGATTTATCCTAATAGGAAAAGGATATTCATCAAGGTTGGTCATTGAAGACATACTAGCTATTCTAAATGAGCAAAACTACCTATTGTAGTCCTCCAGCAAATATTGAGAACCACTGGAGCTATTCATTGGACCTGTATTCAGGTAACTAGGAAGTGATGTCATCAGCCTCAAATTTAGTTCCCTTGAGCTAAACAAGAAGCAGGGGGGGGTCTCAATACCTTTTAAGGAAAAATCAGTCAAAACTTCATGACAGATTCAGGCAGATAGTGTTCCTACTATACCCTGGCATAGTAGAAAGAAGACTGGTTCTGGTGTCAGAGAACTCATATTCAAATTCCTCTGTGTGATTTTAGACAAGTCACTTATATCCCCCTGTGTCTCAGTTTCCTTATCTGTAAAATGACACCTCTTTTTACAGGTCCCTTTCAACTCTAATTCTATGACTATGATCTGGCCATGTTGTTCAAATGCCAAATGTGCACTTGCTAAAAAGACTATTTTATGGAGAACTCACACAGGTCAAGCATTGGAGGTGGGAGTGGGGAGTAGGTCAGAAGAAGCAATAAAGGGGCACCCTGAAGGTCTCTCTTAAGAATTTTGGAATTCATTGAATAGAATGGAAGACACTGGCACAGTATTGCCCAGCAGAGAGAGTGCTATGCCCTATGAGCAAAGCAAAATTGAAGTAACTCAAAGGAAATATGAGATAGATAAATTTAGAGAACCCATCCCACATGGACTATTTGTGCCCAATCTGTGGTAGAGCCTCCAAGTTCATATTGGTCTGATCAGCTACAATCTTATCTAACTTATCTCTATATGGATGTCATTTTGGTCTTCTTCAATAACAAAGGACAAGAACCAATGATCTTGCCTCTTGGCCCTTCCAGCAGAACCCCAAAGTTCAGTCAATTTGTGATTTAACTTAAGCAGATTTTTATTTATTTTGCAGATTTTAGTCCATGACCACCTGTCAGGGACATAATAAAAGGTATTCCAGCATTGGGAGAAAGGTTTAACTGGATGCCTACAAGCAGAGGCAAGATAAAGCTTTGTATACTTTTTTTTTAAGGATTTTTTTTTTTTTAGCAAAGGTTAAGTGGCTTCCCAAAGGCCACACAGTTAGGTAATTAAGTGTCTGAGGCCACATTTGAACTCAAGTACTCCTGACTCCAGGGCCTGTGCTCTATCCACTTTGCCACCTAGCTGCTCCAAAGCTTTGTATACTCTTGTTAATACTTAAAAATTATGCTCTGACAATAGCCATAAAATGTCTATGTCCCATAAAGAACAGAATTAGCTGCCATTGAAAAAAGCGCATTTATTTTTTGAAAAGTAATATTAAAATTTACCCTTCATTGTAATTCCTTGTGCTTTGTAGTGTGCCTTTGTAGTGAACCTATCTTGAATATCCACCAGTTCTGACTTTCCTGGGAAGACCTTTTCCAACTCTTAAGCATCTGTGATTCACTACTGGTTTCTCCTGCTGCCCCCTGGTGTCAGGATGACTTTCAAAATTACCTGGCATAGCATCCTCAGACAAAAGATGACTGGGATGTATCAAAAAGATTTAAAACTGGAAAGGACTTTGGAGATCATCTGGTCCAAATGCTTCATTTTATAGATAAGGAAACAGAGGTCCGGGGATATAGAGGTACCTCTACTTTCTCTCCTTTCATTCTGTTCTTCAATTGATTCCTGACCTTTTTCTACCCAAACTGTTCTTAGTTGCCAAATGACCCTTTCTCAATCTTTATTCTCCTTGACAGCTCTGCAACCTTTGACACTTGTGACCAGTTTCTACTTGATACTCTCTTCTTTCTAGGATTTCAGAACATTAGTCTCTCCTGGTTCTTATCCTACCTATCTGACCTTTCCTCATCTGTCCCATTTGCTATATCCTCATTGAGTTCATGCCATCTAACTATAGGTATCCCTCAGGGTTCCATCCTAAACCCATTTCTCTTCTCTTTCTCTTCTTCTATATTACTTCATTTGATGATGCCATCAGTTCCCATGGATTTAATTATCATCTCTATGCTGATGATTCTCAAATCTACCTTTCTTGTCCATCTCCAACTTCCTTTCAAACAACTCAAACTGTATATCCATTAGACATCTTAAACCCAATAAATCCAAAATCAAGCCCATTGTCTTTCTCCCTAAATCCATTTCTAGTCTGAACCTTTTATCAAGAGATTAATCAGCAAAGAAATGTACATGAAAATTTAAGCATCAGAATAACAAACTACTACTGATGAAAATGGGCAGAACTTTGTTGGAATCATTTGTCATTTGCATCAGAAAATTTTATAGGAAAAAAACTAGACAAATTTAGAAAAGATTGATCGAATTGATCAATGATTGATATTATCTAGGTGCTATTCATAAATGTTATACATATTTATGTAGGTATACACATATATATTTATATATGGAGATGTTTCTATATATTTGGCCAGAGAAGAGAAAAAAAAACTTGAGAAGGAAATATAAAATGATACAAATAGGGTTAAGTAACACAGCTAGTAAATGTCTGCAGTCAGATTTGAAATCAAGAGGATGTCTTCCTGTTTCCAGGACTACACCACTATCCACTGTACTACTAAGCCCATCCTCCTAATCCTTCAGACTCAGAACCCAAGTACCGTCATCTTCCTCCTTGTCCCCCCCCCCCCAGCTTTTCCAATCTGTTCCCAAGGCCTGTCATTTCCACCTTTGTAACATTCCTTCTTTTTTCCAATGCTCCCATCACTCTGGTCTAAGCTCTCATCACTCCATACTGAACTACTGCAGTAGCTGCTGGTGAGACAGCCTTCCTCAAGTCTCTTTCCACTGAAATTCATCCTCCAGCCACTAATGTTGAATCTTGATCTTTTAATAGCAAATTCAGTATTCTTCCTATCACACCTTGTTAAAGTCATCACTATTCAACATCTTAATGCTTCTATTTTAGTACATTAACTTGGGTGATGATGATATGATGGTACTATAAGAATACATTTCTACCAAGAGAAGGCCAGCACTTGAAGACAAAGGAAAAATAAAATGCAAAGAAGGAAGTATTCTATTCCCTTCAACCAGTTGATTTTTTGAAGCAAGATTTTACTCATCTTCTAATGATTCTACTTGTCCCTATCAATAATCAGCAAATATTTGGGTATTCATTACAACCATGTCCTGTGTAAGGAATGGGAAATAAAGAAGCACCAAAGGATGATTGACAAAGATACTGTCTATCCTGAAAGAGCTTAAAAGTGAATAGAGACACAATATCAGGAAACAGAGGATAATGGGTTTGTCAACAAAACAAGACTTGTATACTAGCATCAAAAGTGCTAAATTTGAAATCCAAAGACAGGTACAAATCCTCCTTTTGTTGCTTATGCTATCTGTGTAAGCTTCTATATTTCCCCTCTCTGGGACTCAGTTTCCTAATTGGACTAAATGGTCTTTAAAGTTCCTTCAAGCTTTAAATCCTGGGGATTCTATCAAAAGCTTACAAGGTAATCAAAAGGAAGCAAAGTATCTCCCTAGAGTTAGGACACAAAAGCAGATCCTACTACCCAGGCACCGTATAAGATAACCTCTTTTTAATCTTGGCAGTTCAGCCCTAGTATGAACTGGTTCTGCTCATTTATTTGTTGTCCAGTCATTTCAATCATGTCTAACTCTTTGTGACACTATTTAGGGTTTTCTTGGCAAAGATACTAGAGTGGTTTACCATTTGCTTCTCCAGGTAATTGTACAGATGAGAAAACTCAGGCAAACAGAATTAAGTGACTTGCTCAGAGTCATACAGCTAGTAAGCATCTGAAATTGGATTTGAATTCAGGTCTTCCTGCCTCCAAGACTGGTGTTCTATTTACTGTACCACCTAACTGACCTGGTTCAACTCAGTGATGTTTCATCTAAAACAGGTTAATTATAAGGACTGAAAAATTTTAATAAATGAATGGCCAACAAGAATTAATAGGATACATTGGAAAGAATACTGAATTTGGAATCATGGGACCTTGATCACTTAAAAGTTTAGTTTTGAGCAAACCACCTAATCTCTCCAAGCCTCAGTTTCTTCATCTGTAAAATGTAAGCCTTGGATTAGATGGCCTTGAAATTTCCTTCCAGCTCTAAATTTATGACTCTTTCAAAACCATTATTAAAAGGGTGAAAAATTTCACCAAAAGAAAAAAACTTTGCTCTTTTTTCCCTGCCTTTAAATTTTAAGCTTTCAGTAAAAAATGCCCTATTTATTCTGAATGTTTCTTCTGAACTAAAAATTTCCTGCTGTTTCTCTGAGATCTCCCCCTTTCCCAAAGGTTGGGGTTTCCCTTTGACCCATACTTCTCTGTAACCCAGAACCCTTTTGTCTCTGCTCTGAGAGTTTTAGAAATGATAGTATTTAATCACTTTAACTCTTAACAGTTTAACCTGTAACTCTTTTTAACCATTTAACCCCTGAACAGTTTTCAGTAGTTGATTAACAAATGAAAACAGGGAGCAGCTAGGTGGGGCAGTGGATAAAGCACCAGCCCTGGAGTCAGGAGGACCCGAGTTCAAATTCAGCCTCAGACATTTAATAATTACCTGGCTGTGTGGCCTTGGACAAGCCACTTAACCCCATTCCCTTGCAAAAAAAAATAAAATAAAAACAAATGTAAACAGGATATCAGTATGATTTTATAAGGAAGGGAACCATGACAATGCATGTAAAGAACTTGAAGTTATATAAATGCAGTTTTTTCTTCATCATTATCTTCTTCTTCTTCTTCCTCCACCTCCTCCTCTTCTTCCTCTTCCGGCACAATGCAATAGAGAAGGGGGGAAAATAGATCTTAACATTTTCAAATTCCTTTATCATTCCTATTCAGGATTATCAATAAAGAAGGAAGCCCAAACACACAGAATTTTTTCTAAGCTCTCTTTCCTCCCTGTATAAAACACTAAGATCACAGATTTCAAATTGGAAAAGAATTCACAGACCATTTGATGAAACCTCCTCATCCAGTGATAGACCTTTCCCTTTCCAATCAGTTCAGGCTTCTTGTTTTCAAGGTGGCTGGCAAGTATCTTTTTCAGACTATTTCAGATTGGAGCCCAAAACTTGAGTGGCAGTCAGTAATGGTGAGCTTCATCTTACACATTTGCCAAGAGAAGTCTTCAAGGCATTCCTTTTGACTATCCCCTGCCTACTGAATACTGGAGGGACAGCTAGGAACTTTTCAAATCCTTGGAAGGAACTGTGCTAGCTTTCAATCCTAAGGCATTCAGAAATTCAAGGACTGCTTCAGAACTGTCTAATAGCATTGTTCAACTAACAGCATTTAACAATGCCCCCAGCCTCTGGGTTAGGAAATAAAAAGAAATCCAAAACTGGAACTGAGTCTCAGTTTTGAGATCTATTCTCTTACCTTCCCTAACTCTTAAGAGTTCATTGGGGAAGTAAAAACCTGGCTAATTTTAGTGAAACGGACTTGAAAATGAAGTTTGGCTGAGGAGGATACAGTGCAAACCTAATGGGTAGAAATATTCTTGCCAGGTCCAGGGTCCTTGGAATGTTGAAGGAAGAGACCTGTTTCCTTGGTGGCAAATGGAGGAGGAAACCCAACAAGAGATGTACAAGGAAGAAATGTTCCTAAGTAGGAAGTGATGAGAAAAAATCCTAGGAAGAAGATCAGAATGACTCTGGAATGTAGCAAGATAGTAACAGGAAACATGAAGATACTGGAAGCTAATTTGGAGGGAATGAAGCACCTTGAGACAAAGAATTCCTGGTTGGGGCAAGTGGTGATCTCTTTGGGTCTCAGAGGGTTGGTCTAGCTGATCTTCAGGGATCACTGTAGTTAAATCTAGGCATGATGGATGTTAAGACAAAAGTATCATATTGGGTTTCTGTTCACTATTTCATACATCAATCTCCAAAACAGACCACATCAGACTGGCTAGCTGAGTCCCTTTGTAACAAAATAAACATACTTTCTTTATCATCTCAACATCATCACATATGTTACATATTAAGTTTTATTATTTTAAGCATAGTAAAACATATATTATTTCATCATTTCAATGTCATGTATGTTACATGTAAGTTTTATTATTTTCCAATGCACTTATGATTTGAAAATTATTATAAAAGCAGTCATTTGAAATTACCCAGATAAGGTCTCATTGGACCTTCTAGAATTTTCTGTGCACAAAATCAAGGGGTACTCTTTTTTTTAAGGCATTTATCTTGTCCCAGTCAATATGTAAAAAATGAAGTGGCATCATTCTACTGTGTCTCATGACTCATCAATAAAACAGCCAGATTATTTCTAATTTAGGAATTTCTGTTAGAGGGTAAGTTTAGCAGAAAGACATATCTAGCCTGATTTTTCTAAAAAAAAAAAAAGATGCCAAATAGGCAGGTTAAAACACTTGGACTTTTATACAGAGTAAGTTTGATAAGGAAAACATTGATGGACCAAAAAATATTGAAGGCTAAACCGTAATGACTGCAGTATCATTTTTCTGTCCATAATCACACTTGAAAGACGCACTAAAAATTTTAAATTCACAGTTTAGTGGATAGCTTCTTTCTTACGTCTGCTCATTAAACAAGTCACAGACTAAATGGTCATTTGGAGCATTATTTATAGAATTCCCAGCTTTGCAATGAGCTGTAGACACTTTCCAAGTTCTACTAAAAAAAGATACTAAAAAAACTTCTTTGGCTCACAAGGGTAAAATATAAACATTCTGCCATGGATAATGGTAAATGAAATTGCAATCAGTGTTCCTAAGAGTATGGAAAATCTTTACCCCAAAGCACTCCTGAATAAAATAATTCCAAGTTTGAAACTTTTCTTTAATATTCCTCATGGACAAAGAAAATTCCATAACAAGTTCTAAAAAACACTATTCTAAGCTTTATTAAAAATGTTTAAAATAGTTTTTATCCATAAAAACTACAATTGTTATCAAGGGCTTACTAACCCACTTAGGTTTTTAGTATCTTTACAATCTAATTTTAGCATTTTGCACATTTTGGCTAAACATATGAACTCATTAAAATATCAATACAATTTTTTTTAGCAGCAGCGGCAGCAGTAGCAGTAGCAGCAGTCCTAAACATGTAAAAACATGTTACAGGTTAAAAAAACAGCAACAGATTTCAAATACAGCCAAGGTAATCTCAGATTAAAACTGGCATCAATTTTGAACAAATAGAGGCTTCAACAGAACAGAATTTGGAACTGGTTATTAACAGTAAGTGAAGAAGAAAAATACAAAGAGGCTACCAGGTTTTAGAAGAAAAACAATCTGCTTGTTTCTTTTTAGCTGGTAGAAAAACCCTCAATTGCCCTACATGATGAATCAAACATCTTACATCTCTCTTTATGACAGAACTGCCTTCATTTGACCCAAATTTACCAGCAACCCACACTCCCTAGAGATACTTTCACCTTCCTTATTGCAATGTGATTAAATTAGAATTGCAGAATCTTAAAATTCAAGGAATAGATGATAACTAAATGAATTTTCTTATTTGACTTCATAACACTGTTTTTTTTTTAAATTCTTTCTTTTGGAGGTTAATATTCACAAATTTTGTTATGAAATTTCTGTGGGTCATGCCTGAAAAATGAGCATTTTTAGTCAGAACCGTATATCAAAAGAGTAATCAGCAAGAAAATGTACATGAACACTGAAACATTACAAAAACCCCACCACTGATGATAGAGAATGGAGCTTTGTTGGAGTCATTCATTTGCCTTTTTTTAATCAGAAAATTTTGTGGGTAGCTTCCAATAAACCCAGACAAATTTAAATGACAGGGATGATCAACCGAATAAATGATTGATATCTGGGCATTATACACATTTATACATATATTTAGACATATAAACATATAGACAAATACATAAATATATATATTTATATATTATATATATAAATATATATAAAACATATATATGAAGACATGGAATCCCTGAATCCTTATTGTAAGCTACTGAGAAGTTTCCATAGATTTGACCAGAGGAGAGGAGGAAAAAAAAGAAGGAAATATACAATGATGGCAAATTTATGCAAAAGAATAACATTTCTTTAGGTGCCTCACAGAAGAACAGGTTCAGATATGCAGAAAGATGGTGCCTCCTTGGTCTCAGTAAGGAAACCTAGTAAAAAAAAAAAGAGTATGGTAAACTTAATTTCAAAACGTAAACACTGAATTGTCCAGATTCACTATTGCCATAAACTTTAATTATCAGTAAATAGGAATTGTTATTTTAGGAAAATCAAGTCAATACATTTATTTTCCTGTAGGCATGCAGGGGCAGTATTGTGCTATACAAGAACCATATTAATATTCATGAGTGTAGGCAGGTCTATCAGCTACATCACTATAGCTATTATCCACATAGATATGTGACCCTAAAATGAAATTAACTACAAAAATTTCAGCACTTAAAAATGCAATTAATATGTGATTCAATACCTGTTTTTATGGAGAAAGCACTTTTCTGGCAAGGGGGCTTGATCTGATTGAATTTTCAGGGTCAAATTCTAAGAATCACTCATATACCAAAGATAATTTTAATCAGAAGGGAGATAAACTGAAAATGTTTTTATTATTTTAAAATTAAACAATAATTTCAAGATACTTTCAGTGATCTGATTACTTTTGCAAAAGCATCAGGTTGTTTGATATCCTCAAGCATTTGACCATACACAATTTTCTATCTGTACTTTGCCTTATGTCCCCCAAAATCCCAAAGCACATGTAGGGTTAATTCACCTTATAAAGTAACTAAATCCAGATGAGCTCAGAGTTCATATCACTGTAAAAAGAAATTGTTTCCTTATGCTTTAAAGCTCACACTGAGTGTCTAAAACAGAAAAACTCAGAAAAAGTGCCTTGTCCAGCTTCCAAAAATAGAAGATTGTAAGGCACAACAGTATTTTTGTAAGTATGCCCCCATCTAAATTTTCTCTGTATTGCTCTTATAACCTTTTCCAAATCAAGCTCTTTATACACACACACACATATACACAACCATCCAGGTAATGCATTGCATTTGAAAATGGCATCCTTCAGTTTCTTCCTAGCATCTTATACCACCTCGGAGGTGCGTCATATGGAGCAGTGTGTGTGGAAGCCAGCGCAGCGATTATGAGGAAACATATGAAATAGAAATTTTTAAAAAAATCACCCGAGGAAAATAAGTCCAAATAATTGCTGAGAACATTATTCTGACGTGCTGCCAGGGAAGGATGTGATATAGCTGGTAACTAAACTTTGAAGAAAATACATTTCTTTGACTTTCAGGGTCTGCCTGCTCTGCAATATTTCAATTAGCAACATAAATATGTACGTAATATATATTTATATAGATAAACACATACACAATATATATTTATATAGATGTACATATACACTGTGTGTGTGTGTGTGTGTTGGCAGGTCTGGTCCACTGGCTAGCACATAGTGGCCAATTAATTAAAGCTGACTGATGGAAGGCTTGACAGAAGTTGCTTCAGTAACAATAACAAAACTTCAGTTTGCACTGTGTTTGGGGCATTTTGAAAGCCTTGTGTGGTTTGTAAAGGGGAACCCTCGGAGCTATGCATAATTTTCCTTTTTCACAACAAGGGGGTGCCTCGCTCATTGTTGTGGGTAGACAAATGACTGCAGATCAGATCTGACTCCACGTGGGGCTGCGTCTGAAGGAGTCCGAACAAGTGCCCTTCTGGCCCAGCCCCGGCCCCGGGCCCCGACGACTCAAGTCCCTCGGGGATCCCGCCCCAGGCGGCCGGGCTCTGGTGCCTCGGGGCGCCCCGGGCTGCGGTGTCTCCACGTGTCTTTCCTCACCTTGCCTTGCTCTGGGTATGGTGGGAAGGGCTCCTCCGCACCCACCGAGCGGGCAGGTTCCTAGCTCTGGAGCCCGCCTTCAGCCCCTGCGGCCCGTGCGGGGCCCCGGATCCTCGGGCGGCACTCGGCACACTCCCTGCCCTCTGGCTGCCTCTCTTAGGCTCCGGGCGGCGCGGAAGGCGTTCGGCTAATGGGGGCGGGGAGGCCCGGGCCCGCGGGGGACGCACCTCCGCCCGGCCCGGCGGCGCCTCGGCGGAGCAGGCCTGGCCGCGGGGCTCGGCCCGCGGGGGCCGGGGTTGGCTGGGCCGAGGCTGGCCGGGCCGGGCCGAGGCGGGCCGGGCCGGGGCTGGCTGGGCCGGGCCGGGGCTGGCTGGGCCGGGGCTGGCTGGGCCGAGGCGGGCTGGGCTGGGCCGGGCCGGGGCTGGCTGGGCCGAGGCGGGCTGGGCTGGGCCGGGCCGGGGCTGGCTGGGCCGAGGCGGGCTGGGCTGGGCCGGGCCGGGGCTGGCTGGGCCGAGGCGGGCTGGCTGGGCCGGGCTGGGCCGGGGCCGGCCGGGCCGCGCCGCCCCGCTCGGGCGCTACGGCAGGCAGGGCCAGCCCCCGCGGCGGGGCCAGCGCGCGGGCAGCGGGGCGGCCAGGCCGCGCTCGGGGCCCAGCCTGCACACGTACAGCACCCCCCGCCTGCGCCGGCCGCCCCCCGCCCCGCGGGCCCGCGTGTCCAGCTCGCAGCCCAGCACGCACAGGCAGCCGGTCACGGCGCCCATGGCGGCCCCGGGCCGGGCGGGACGAGGCGGCCGCGGCCAGACTCGGGGCCTGTGTCAGCGCCACTTCCGGGCCGGGAGAGGCTGAGCGCGGCGGCGGGGGGCGGCCGCGGGCCGGAACAGCAAATGCTATTCAGCCCGAGCAGTTTCAAGCCGCCCGAGCGGGGAATTACTGGAGCCGAGCTCCGGCGCTCACCACCGGCGCGGCAGCCGGGCGCGGGGGGGCTGCGGGAGCGGGCGCGGGGGGGAGCGGGCGCGGGGGGGCTGCGGCCGGGAGCGGGCGCGGGGGGGAGCGGGCGCGGGGGGGCTGCGGCCGGGAGCGGGCGGGCGCGGGCGCGGGGGGGGCTGCGGCCCGGGGCGGGCGGGCGCGGGCGGGAGCGGGCGCGGGGCTCGGGCTGCCCGCGGCCGGGCCGGGCCCGCCTTTGTTCCCAGGGCGACTCTCCCCCGATGCCCCTCGGGGTCAGGGGCGGCCGTCGGGGCGGCGCGGGGCCCTTTCCCGCCGCAGCCACAGTTACAAACCGGGGGGCACGGGGGGGGGGCACGGGCCACGTTTTCGGGATGGAGGTCGCCCCTCCCCAGGGGCTGCCCCGACCGGGAGGATTGTTTTTGTTTTGGGCCCTCGACCAATCCCGGCGCCCCCGTGCCCCGCGCCCCCACGCTGCCCCCTCCCTGGCGGAGGAGCCGCTGCTCTTTGTGCTCTGCTTTTGGGTGGAGGAAGGCTGACTGCCCTGTGCAGCTTCTCTGGTGCCACCCTGCTGCCCCTCGCCATCCCGGACATTAGCGCCTCCCCTGCTGTGCTTGAACTTAGCTCTGCTTATTTTAAACTTGAACCTTCTCCCCCCCCCAGATTTGTTCTAAGGAACAAAAGGGCTTTTCATCTTTATGTCATTACCACCAGCAGCACCAGGTTAGCAAGGTCACCACATCGCAATGCAGAGCCATCGCAAAGTGATATTGCATCAGTCCCAAAAATATTTTGGGAAGCTCCCAAGGTCCAAGTCCAGCAAACCTTGCTGGCAACCACTAGGGCAGCCTTGCCAAAATTAGGGCCACTCGAGCATCCGGACAGGTGGCACCCCTAACTGCATCCCTCCTCTATCCTCAGCTCACTTACCCACTTGTTTTCCCCTGCACCCTCCCCCAAGCCCTCTGAAGTCTGGTCAATTTGGCTTCCTCCGTTGCTCTCTACTCCCCCTGGAATGTTCCCTGGCTCTTTGTAGCTCCCACAGGACTCTACCATTTCGGCTGTCTTTTGTATCCCTCTTCAAGTTCTTCCAGTCCAGCTATTTCCTGAGTGTAGTTCTACCTCCCATGGTCCTTTGCTGTAACTATAATTAATGCATGCTTTTATTAGCAAAATTACATTTTGAGATGCAACAACCACTCAAATACTGCACATACACAGCCTTCAGCATTGACCTTCTCCTTCACAGACTCCAAGGTTCCCAAACTTGTCTTTGGTGAACTTTTTTTCCTTCCCACAAAACCTGGTTCTTCTAGCACAGTCACATCAACCACATCACAGACCCCTTTAGCAAATCCCCACTAATGCAATCCAGCAGCCGATTGCCTGGAATTCCTTCTTCTCTTTTATTGTTCTCCATCCTCAGAAAGACAAACTCTGCAGCTAGCAGTTGGGGAGAGTCAGACCTCACTGAAAATCCTCTAGTTGTAATTCCCAATATTGGCTCCTGCAGTTTTATTGCAGTCTCCCTTTTTTTTTTTCCCAACTAGAGATTGACAGACCCTAACCTCCAGGGTGTAGGTCAGAAACAGCACCCTTTAAGGCAGCTTTGCATTGAAATGTAACCTTAGGGCGAAGCCAACCTAGCTAGCTCTGTTGAACTGAACAATATTCAGCCACATGAAGGTTCCCAGTTCAAAAGCAATGCTAGGGTTTCTGCTCCCTGGGTGGGTACCTGGGAGCCACACAGAGGCAATGTCCTCTGCCTCCACTTCATTTATTTATTTGACCTGTAGTGGCTGCTAATAGAACTGTATAGAATATTCAAACTGAAGGGCTGGATGAGTGGTTCCAAAAACCAGCCCTTACTCATGCTCTGAATGATGGCATCCTCTAATGGTGTGAGATTCAATGATATTCTTTGCCTCCAGTAGGATTGTTGGCATTCTCCCTTGGAATGCTTTTTGGAGGACTAACCAGTCTTTCTCATAGGCACTTAAAAAGGACTGGGTGGGTTAAATGGCTTTAAAAGCAAAGGTGAAGAGGTGCAAAATTCTTCATTTGTCATATAGGATTATAGGTAGGATATTAAGTCCATTGGAATCTCAAAGGTTTTAGAACTAAAAACTTGGATAGGAAACTCCCAAAAGACAATGAAGGGGAACAATTCCATCACCTTTTTTTTTTTCCATTAAAGCTTTGATCAGGGAGTTAACCAAAAAAACCCAGATATTTGTTGAGCCCTGAGCTACATGTGGGTGAGGGAAGTACAAAAGTAGAAAAAGAAGCAAGGGACTCTCACCCTCCCCTCACAGACTTTATAATCTCGATGCAAAGATAAGATTAGCACACCTGAAACAATCAGTGAAAAAGCTCATAATATAATTATATTTCTAGTAAGTATATACATACTTATTTCCAGTAAATAAATGCTTACTGGAAATACATATATATATGTATATATATATACATGTAATCATATACAGATATAGGATGAAGTATTACATTGTACAAACAATTGAAGAATAAAATAATTGTAATACGGGCCAGTGGTACAAGATAGACAAATGCAAAAGGAACTAGGGAAAGGAGAATTCAATATGGGCTAGATTCATCACCAAAGGCATAACAGAGGAGGTAGGTCTTCAGCTGAGCTTTCAAGGACTAGCCATTAGGCATAGAAGGTAAGCGCTTTTTAAGGGCTTTTTTCAATCATCTATTGCTATGCTCAGTTGATGTGTTGGCTAATTTTGCTGAACAGCTTTTTTCCCCCCTCTCTTTTTTTATTCTTTGTCACAAGGGATAGCTCTCTGGGGAGGAAAAGACTTATTTGGAATGAGGTGATATGAAAACAAACAAAACGAAACCCACGTAAATAATTAAAAAAGAGAATTGATTGAATGCTATGCCCTATATAAAGACATTCCTGGTCTCCCTATTACTACTGCCTGCTTCTCCTTTGTATTTACCTTAGTATATTCTTATTTGATCACATATTCTCCCCCCATCCCCACCACAGAATGAAAGCTCTAAGAGGGCAGAAATTGTTTCATTTTTCTTTGAATCCCCAGTACCTAGGATTATTCTTGGAACATAATAAGTATATAATAATTGCTTATTGATTAAATGATTGATTTGATGGTGGTGATGAGGAAAGAGATTGAAAGGTAGAAAACTGCATGCACAAAGGTAGGGAAGCATTGAGGATGGGGGAGCAGTGGGGAGATATGCTTGAAATGGAAGAGGATTGGGGAACAAAGTGTCAAGTGTAGGAGAGAAGGGGAGAAACATTTATTGAACACCTGCTTCATGCTAATCACTGTGTGAAGGAAGGGCCTTACAAATATTTTCTCCTTTGATTCTTAAAACAACCCTATGAGATTCCCATTGTACAGTTCAGGAGACTGAAGCAGATAGATATCTAAGTGACTTAAGTGATATGTTCAGGATCAAATCACTAGTAAGTATCTGAGGTTGAATTTGAACTCAGTTCTTCCTGACTTCGGGCCCCAACTCTACCCTCTGTAACAACTAAAATAATGGAACCCTTTTAAGACAGCCTATGCTCCAGGATCTCTGATTGCTCATGGTCAAAAGTTCATTGTTAGGGGGACAAATATCTTCTTGGATGTCTTCCAAAAGAACCAGCTTCTTTTCAAATTGTAATATATATGCAATATGAGTGACTGTTATAGTTCTCCCTGTGAGTGTGAAAGCATGTACATTTTCTATGGGGAGTAAGTGTATGTGTGCATCCAATTAAGATACCCTCAGTGTTACTGCTGTCTGACCTGGAGTTTCTCCTGGTCAGAAACTAGAAGAAATAAAGATATTTTACATCATATTGTATGAAGTCTATTCTTAACATGTCTAGCTCAGGTTAGAACCTGGATACTTAAGGAAACTGGAGCAAAGGGACATATTTAGATGACCTTTGAGATGATAGACAGCCACTGACATGGGGAAACACTCCGTTTCTTTTCTGTTAAAACCAGAAAGATGCTCCTTGTTTCATCTCCAGCCTCTCCTGTTGTTACACCATCCGAACTCCAGTTCTGGTTTTGGGCAGAGCCGAGATGATCCTTTGTACCGAATTGAACCAAATTGTGTGGTAGTTTTCTAATGTGGGAAAATGCCTACTGGGGAGGCTGAGACCACCAAATTCGTTTCATTTTGACCTAAGGTGCACTGGAATTCAGCTCTCTAAAGGTGAAAGACTAGCTTAGCACTGTAGTTCTTTTCAGTACTCATTAAAATGTTATTTACATTTTACAGTACATTCTCGAGCTACAAATTAGGATTTTATCTTGACAAAAAAAAGAACACACTTTTTTTGTGACTACTGGGAGGGGAAAGTTTTCACTTCCACCATTGACAGTCTAGTGATTTATGAGGCATGATTGCAGCATTACAGAAAGAAGCCTTCCCATTTTTAGTTAAAAGTGGTTTAAAAAAAAAACACAAAAGGGAAAACCCACATTCATTTTTCTCCTTAAAATGAAGTTAGTGTTTTGAGAAAGGTGTAAGATCAACCCTGGGGGGGGGGGGGGGGATGACTAATTTACATATCTGGCTTCTAGTGTAAACCATCGCCTCCCTTCTAACCCTGCCCCCACCAATAAAATATAAGCTCCTTGTGGGCAGGAACTCTTTCATTTTTGTCCTTGTATACCCCAGCAGTGTGTTTGTACATTGTAGGAGCTTAATAAAAGTTACTTGTTTTACACTGAAAGGCAGACCAGATTCCCCATTCCCCTAGTAAACAGGTTTTCCCTTCTTGATTAACTTAGCAGTTTCTATTCTAGGTAAATTCTATTATTAATGCAAATCATTTGTCATTTAACTAAACTGTTCCCTAGTCTTTCCCTTCTAACTTAAATTAACTTAACATTTAAAAAATGTATTATCATCATTGTAATGCCTCTTAATATGGAATTCATTTTAGCTCTAAAGACTACAAGGCTGGACAAGTGAATCAAAAAGTTATTGACTTGCAATAGAAACACCTAAAGAAGGGAAAGATACTTCATGTTCAGGATCAGGCTCCAAACTCTTTCCTAAGACATCTTTTGTGCCTTCTACTACCACAAGATGGATGTGGGGCAGAAAGCATTGAAGGAGGAACTTGACAATAGGCTGTTCTTCAATTCCCAAGCTTAGGTCCCCCACCCTTGGTAAAAAGGCTCCTGGGAAGAAAAATCCTGAATAAGAAAAGGAACCCAGGAACTGAGCAAGACAGATTTTGTTGTTATTCAGTCATTTTTTCCCAATTGCTTTAGGCTCTTCATAAGCTCATTTGGAGTTTTCTCAGCAAAAATATTGGAGTGGTTTGCCATTTCCTTCTCCACCTTTTTTTTACAGATGAGGAAACCAAGGCAAACAGGGTTAAGTAACTTTCCAAGAATCATATAGTTAGTGTGTGAGGTCTGATTTGAACTCAGGAAAATGAGTTTTCCTGACTGTAGGGCAAGGGTTCTATGCACTGTGCAATCTAGTTGCCCCAGAGAAGGGATAAATAAGGAAAATGCAGGAGATGCTATACTGTTTTATAGAAGAGACAGGTAGATCATACAAGAGTTTTCTGGGAATTCCTGTGAGATACAGATCCCAGAATAAGAGGGGGAAAAGGACAATGAATTTTCTTCATTTTCTTCTCCATCTCTCTTCCATTTCTCATGCTAATTAATTCCTTGTCTCTCCATCCCTTCCCCATATTTTCCTTAAATACTCAATTTATAAACCTTCTAACAAGATCCTCCTCCTTACCCTTTCTGCAGCCTTTGACATTTGTATATTACTCTCTTCTCCTTGATGCTCTCTCATTTCTAGGTTTTTGTGACACTGTTTTCTCAGTTCTTCCCCTGATCTGACTGCTCCTTCTCAGTCTCTTTTGCTGCATCATCATCATCCAGGTCACCATCTTTAGCTGTGCTTATCTACCAAAGCTCTGTCCTGAGTCCTCTTCTCACTATATTTTGTTTTGCTCAATGATTCCATCAGCTCCCATTGATTCATTTATCAACTTCATGCAGATAATTCTCAGGTCTATAATCCAGCCCTAATCTTTCTCCTGACGTCCAGTCTCACATCTTCAACCGTATTTTGGATTATCTTGAACTGGATGTTCCATAGATCTTCTAAATTCAACATGTTCAAATCAGAACTAATTATCTTTCCCTCTTCCTAACTTCACTATAAATGCTCAGGATTCCTTCATTTTCTCAATCACTCCTCACTTTCAACACCCAAATCCAAAAAGTTTCCAAGTTCTATTTTTTATCTTTGTAGCACCTCTGGTATATTCCCCCTTCTTTCCTCTGACACTGGTTGCCTCTGGGTTCAGGTCCTCATCACCTCTCTCCTGGACTTCTGAAATAGCTTTTTGGTCCTCCCTACCTCAAGCCTCTCTTCACTTTATTCCTTTCCTCCATTTGGCTGCCAAATTGATTTTACTAAAGCTCAGGTCTGAACTTCATCACTCTGCTACTCAGTAAACTGCAGTGATTCCCTATTACCCCCAGGATCAAATATAAAACCTTATACTTGGCTTTTAAAGTCCTTTATAACCTGGCCCCTTTTATCTTTCCAGTCTTCTTATACTAGAGTATTCTGTGATCCAATGACATTGGCATCCTTTCCTTTTTTTGTATAAGAGCAAAAAGATGTAAGAGTAAAGGACATAAATTCAAGGACACTTGGGTCAAAACACTGAAGAGAGAAAAGTAAAAAGTCAAATCAGGGGAGATGAACTGAGAACAAAGGAAAAGGTAAAGGGGACTGAGGCTATGATGTGGGTAAATGATAAATTAAGAGAGGAATAATGAATGGAGAAGAAAGACTGGTTGAGAGGGCTAGCGTCTAAATTAAGAAAACCCTGCTTCAAGAGCTTTCTCTTATTCATACTGACTGTATGTTTCTAGGTAAATGTCTGAAGCTCCCATTGCCCAAGTATGCTCTAAAGATGATAAGCTGTGGAACAGTTGCCAATATACAATTGTAGAGGGAATTTCATCACCGGAAGTTAAGATGGGGGGGGGTGGATTTCAGAGTTCAATATGAGAAAAAGCAGTATATTTATAAATAGTGGGGAGAGGTAAGATGTCATTGTGTATGGCTGAGGTGGAGGACAAGTAAATAATATGGGAATTGAAAAGGCTGATCAAGTGGGATGCTGGGGAAGGCAATAGATCTATTTCCCCTTCCACTGCCCAATGCTGTTTTGCTAGGAAATGCTGCCCATTACTTTCTACCATTCTCTTCTGTAATGTTATGCAAATGAGTTTATATTTTTAACTAGGCATCACCATATATCTCTGCTTGACCAAGAGATCAGAAGGTTTCTAACTAAGAAATTTTTGGCTCCTTCATTTCAATAACTATTTCACATCTGTTGAATTGCCATAGGAAATGGTGATAGTCCCTATTGATGTCTTTCCTTGGTTCCATTTCCAATTTTTTGCTGACTGTGCTAGTATGAATAGGTCAAGTTAGAATTGTTAAAATTACTAGCTTATCTTTTCATTTTTATAATTTGACAAAATGTGCTGTTGAATTTTACTTTTTCTTCCAACTTGTTAATGATTTGACTGCACACAGATAGCTTGCTTCTTAAGGAATAACTGGAACATGAGTATCTGTTGTTTCCTATATGTTAGGATAGGAATTTTTTGTGATGTTATCTGATACTTCAAGTGCCTTTCAACTGTATTTCTGAAGAAAGTATTATTTAGATCTTTGTTGTCTTTCATTTTAAAATTCTTACCACATTTTCCGTCATTCTCCCCAATGTTCACCTTGCATTAAAATTCACTGTCAGTTTTCTTGATTCAATAGAGGTACTTAACTTGGGGGTCATGAAGTTTTTATTTTAAGATTTTGATAACCATTTCTTTTGTAATCATATTATATTTATTATTTTGTGAATTTAAAAAGATGATTTGAGAAAGATGTCCAATGACATCCCCAGAATTCTAGATAGGTCCATGGTAATAACACACACACACACACACACCCACACACACACAAATTAAGAATCTCTGGTTTAGAAGATCTTGGGGAGTGTTTTCCTAGAATTTCACTATTTGTTCATCCTTTACAAGAGATGTTTGCACAAAATCTGTAATTATGTCCATGGTGCTCATCTTGTTTATTATCATTTCAAGTACTGACAGGCAAGATAAACTAGTGTCCAGTGCTTCTTGTTGCCTTTGGGTGAAAGATGAAATTAACTCCTTTGTTTGACTCTTCAAGAAAGACCTGTGAGCCATCCCTCTCTATATCTGCAACTTTCTTAGGTCTTCTGGTTTCAATTCCTCTTATACCATATCAATTCATTTTTCTTTGGACAAGGAACTAAAATTAAGAGTGCTAACAATTAAATTCCAACTTTTTCAAGGAGCATTTCCTACTCCCCAGACCACTATTGCCAACCCTCTGAGATTTCCTCCAATTCATCCTGTAAATATCCTGAATGTCCACAGTTATTTGCCATGTGCAGTTCCTTGAGGTCAGGTGTCATGTTTTACCATTTTTTTTTTATCCTCAGTACATAGCACAATGTCTGGCACATAGTAAGAACTAAATCAATTCTTGTTGACTTGGATTAACTTGGATTAGTGTGGATAAAAAGACAAAACCAGGGGCGACTAGGTGATGCAGTAGATAGACCATGAGCCCTGGAGTCAAGAGGACCTGAGTCCAAATCCAGCCTCAGACACTTAATTACCAAGCTGTGTGACCTTGGGCAAGTCACTTAGCCTCATTGCCTTGCAGAGAGAGAGAGAGAGAGAGAGAGAGAGAGAGAGAGAGAGAGAGAGAGAGAGAGAGAGAGAACCTATGGGTTTTAGCATCTTCTATCTCTATTACTGTCCTCTTGACACCACTATTGGGCAGAAAAGGGGTAACTACAGGTGACTGAGCGTCATTTTGCATTTTCCTTTTTTAATGGATTGCTGTGCCAAATAATTCATTGTTGTTAAGTCATTTTCAATCATATCAGATTCTTTGTGACTTTGGGGTCTTCATGGCAGAGAAATTGGAATAGTTTGCCATTTCCTTCTCCAACTCATTTTACAGATAAGGAAAATTGAGGCAAATAAGGGTCCAGTGACTTTTCCAGGGTCATATAGCTAAGTCTGAGGGTAGATTTGAATTCAAGTCTTTCTCCCTCCAGGTCTAGTACTCTATCCATTGCATATCTAGTCTTATAGTTAACTTACAAGTATGGAACCTTTTAATACTCAGTCACATTAAACTTAAGCAGCAGAATTCATATGGGATCAAGTTCATACTAAAAGTTTTCAAGTCTGGTAAAACCAGATAGTGCTTATATAGAGACATAGATATGATAAAACTATCCAGTTTGTTGGATGGAGACTTTTCTTGGTTCTTTTGGTATCTTTGGGGCACTGTCTCAGGGAACAAGAGGGCAACAGAACTAAGGGTCAGAATTGTGGCAATTACAGCAGCTGTAAATGAGAACCATGAGAGAAAAAGAAGGTAACTTGCAGGCATTATACCCTCAACTATAGACCCCACCCTTGTCTCAATTGTTTTTGGTGTAGTCTTGCAAGCAAGCCAGAATTTCAGAACTGTTTGTGGAGATTATCACTAGAAATGCCTTCTTCTGTGCCTAAACAAAGAAGAAAATTCTCTAGAGGGAGAACCTAGGGGCAGCTAGGTGGCGCAGTGGATAGAGCACCAGTCCTGGAGTCAGGAGTAGTTTTGTGTTCAAATCCGACCTCAGACACTTAATAATTAACTAGCTGTGCGGCCTTGGGCAAGCCACTTAACCCCATGGCCTCTCAAAAACATAAAAAAAAAAGAGAAAAAAGCAAAAAAAGAATCATCTAGAGGGAGGACTTAGAAAATACAATAGAAGCTCTGGATGAATTTGCTTTTCTGGAAGGTACTTAGATTGAGCTGTATATGTCCTGTAGATCTATTTTAGAGATTACTCTTCATTCCTTATCTGTAGTTCCAGTAGGACTCAAATGTATCTGTATGCTAGCCTACAGGCAGCTAGGTGGTACAGTGAATAGACTTCTGGGTTAGGAATCAGGAAGATTCATTTTCCAATCTGATTTCAGACCCTTATTTGGAGTATGACCCTGGACAAGTCATTTAACTCTTTTTGCCTTAGTTTCTTCATTTGTAAAATGAGGTGGAGAAGGAAATGGTAAACCACTCCATTATCTTTCCCAATAAAATTTCAAATGGAGTCACAGAAAATTGGACATGACTAAATAACAATATATTATCCTGGGGAAATACAGTCTGTTGTTCCAACCTATGCCTCTATTTCCTATTGCTGAGTAAACTCTGAAAAGATGCCATCCCAAGGATCAAAAATAGTCTATGAACTCAGTTATTGGCTTTTGTCTACAAGTTCTGCCTATGTCTGCTCATGGCAGAGTTTGTTCCACACCTACTCCCTAGAGAGAGAGAAATGAAGGACTTTCACCTGTCTATTATTTCCCTTGATTATGTGAACAGCTTAACTCCTTTTCTGAGATCCATGTTGTTGATATCTTTTTTCTCTGTCTCTCTTCTTTTGCTGAAAACATCATTGAAAACATTCAGTAGTCTAATTGTATTCACTGTGGATCCCTCCACTGCTCTTTGGGGAACTTGCCATCTTTATTGTTTTTTAGATTATTTGCCTTGTATGATTCAAAGGCATATAAAAATCATCAAAATAATATAGGTGTTAAAGAGATCAATTTTTGTGACAGTAAGAAGCTTTGGATCAATGAAATATCATTCAGTTTCACCAATATAACCAGCCCAAGCTACTCCTCTTACCCACACTGTATACCCTTGCTGTCCAGAACAGCCAGTTACACAGTTTTGTTTTTTTTAGATTTTTGCAAGGCAAATGGGGTTAAGTGGCTTGCCCAAGGCCACACAGCTAGGTAATTATTAAGTGTCTGAGGCCGGATTTGTACTCAGTACTCCTGACTCCAGGGTCAGTGCTCTATCCACTGCGCCACCTAGCCACCCCAGCTAGACAGCTTTAAATCATTAAAACTACACTTAAACTTTTAGAATATCTCGTATAGAGATGTAGTTAGATCAATGCATATATATGTGCATACATACATGATAGATACAAAAGTTAGATAGAGGTAATAATTCACATTTGTATAGCACTTTAAAGTTTTCAAAATGGTTTATGTATCTTTTTTGATCACCACAATGACCCTATGAGTTAAAAACTACTTATACCATTAGCTCCATTTTACAGATGAGGAAACTGAGTCAGAGAGAGACACTAAATGACTTGCCCATTAATGTAGCTCTAGAAACATGAACTATTAACTCAGTGAGTTGCATATCTAACTGCAAGGCTTAGCTTGAAGAAACATGCATTTCTCATCCACTTTGTTTTTTCACTGTTGGATTTTAAAGCTCTTATTGCTGTGAATTTTACTGTGTTGGCTTTGTATTGTTTTGAGGTACATGCCATTAATATAATGACATCCGTGAACAGTTGGATAACTTTACCCTTGAAGTCTTTCTTTTTTGAATTCAGTGCAGGATATCTTGCATGATGCTGCTAATCAAAAGAACTGTAACCAGCAATTTTGGCAACTGGAATAAGCTTTATAAAATGCACACTCATTTCTGTTGGGCTAGGAGCATGGCAGAAATCCAAATATACTGTAAAGAGTATGAAAGATAATGATGTTTTGGAAGCTTGGAGGAGGAAAGAGATTACCTTCAGTGCAGTTATTGAGGCAAAGCTTCATGAAGGTGGGACTGAGATGGTGCTTTAAAAGATGGGTAGCATTTGGACAGGCAGAGAGGAGAAATAGGTGGGTCAATAACAAAGGGCCAGTGCAAAGGTGCTTTACAAATAGATTCATTAGTTTGACTGAATTGTAGAGTTAGAATAAAGGAGCCAGGGAAAGAAGAGTAGAAAGGGTCAGATTGTGGAAGACCTTGCATGCCAAGGTTTTAGGTATTTAAGAAATCATTGAGTTTTCTTTCTCTTTTTGATTTGATTCTTTTCACAATATGATTAATATGGATCTATGTTTAACATACTTATACATATATAACCTATATTAAATTTCTTTCTGTTAGGGGTAGAGGTGAAAAGGGAAGGAGAGAGAAACTCAAAAGCTTGCAAAAAAAGATTGCTAAAAACCACTGTTGCATGTAGTTGGAAAAATAAATAAATAAAATACTAAAAAAATAAATCATTGAAGTTTTTTGTATTTTTGAAGATCAATCTGGCAGCAGCTGTGTGCATCAAATCTAATTCTTCAAGGGTAGGAACTCTTCTGTTTTTGTCTTTGCTATTGAACCCCGATAGAATATCTTGCATTGAGTGGGTACTTAGGTTTGAGCTGACCAGAACTAAATTGAGAGGAATAAAATTGACTAGGAGTGTGGTTACACAGTGATAGCAAAGGAAATTATTGCAGGCCTAATAAAAAAGGGGACTGAAGTAGGGTAGAAACAGTAGGAATGAAAGATAGGGGAGATTGGTACAGGAAATATTTTTTAAAATGATTGTTGACTATGGTCTACTTGTGGTATTACCCGAAATTAGAGGAATGGAATTACTTGACCTCTGAAACCTTTAAAGCACTGTGAAAATAACACCTTACATTTATAGTGAACTTTATGGTTGTTGGGTTTACTCAGAACAACTCTATGAGTTTAAGGGGACAGGATCTGATCTTTGATTTCATTGGTTTAGGAAATTCCCAAATAAGAGAATTCTCTCTACCAATGAATCTTCTCTACAATTTATGGTCTTAGTTAACTGCCTAGAAGTCTAAAATGTTGAGTGACCTTCCCGGGGATATATCATCAGTAAACGGGCATAGTATTCTTATCTACATTTTTTAAATGAGCAAACTCAACCTCAGAGAGATTAAATGACTTACTTGTAGAGGTAGTTAGGTGGTACAGTGACTTAGAGTCAGGGAGACCTGAGTTGTTTAACCCCCACCCCCCACCCCGGGAAAATTACAAGCTTTATTTGCCTCAATTTCCTCAACTGTAAAAGGAGACTGATAACAACATCTACCTAGAAGGGATGTTGTGAGGATCAAATGAGACAATATTAGCAGGTTGTCTGAAATATAGTAGGTGTTTAGTAAATACTTATTCCTTCTCTTACCCAAATTCTCATGGCTTGTAAGAATGGGAAGGAGAACTCCATTCTTGGTGTTTTGATTCCTAGAGGAGTTTCCTTTCCATGATGCTGTCCTTTCATTTTCAGAGAACAGGACAACTCTTTACCTAACCACATAAGCATCATGTATACAATATCATGGAAAGTTGGGTCGGGGACAGATTGTGGGAGTATTAAATGCTGCAATCATAGAAACTTAGACTTCACTAAGGGCTTTAGAAGTCAACCAATCAAGTCCTTTCATTTTACAAATAGGGCAGTTGAGTTCCAAGGAATTAAAATGACTTTTCTTAAGCCATATGACTGCTTTCTTCTAGAGCAAAGATTAGGAATCAAATCTCCTGATTCCCACCAGATTTTTCAATGCTAATTTTCAAAAATTTCATCTTCATCACTTTTTTAACTTCATCATTCTCCCACATTTCATGAAATTGCTGAGATTGCTCCCTGATAAGAGAAGCTGCAGAATGATGAAATGACAAAAAAGGGAAGGTAAAAATCATTTATATGATAGATGTTTTTCAAATATTTTCTCATTAGATCCTCAAAACAATCCTCTGAAGAAGTTCTTATTGTTATCGCCTTTTTTATTGTTGAGGAAACTGAGACAGACTCATGTTAAGTCCAAGTCAGTTTGATAAACATTTATTAGGTACATGGTGCTAAGTGCTGGAAATACAATTAATAAAAAGACAGTCTTGTCTTCGATGAGCTTACAGGGAAAAGGAAAGACTTTAAGGGAAAGACTACACACAAAAGGAGACAGGAAAGGGAAGGGCATCTTGTTAAAGGGAGGAGAAACCAGGCAGGGCAGTAGATTCAAAGTGAAGTAGGTTGAGAACCTATTTTCTGCCCTCTATAAAGCAAAGTATTAAAAGGAGGTTTTTTTCCCTCTCCTCCATCCTCTAGCTCCTAGTCTCAGTGAAGAGCAGACTGAGAGAGATGGAATCAATTAAGGCTTGAAGTGATAAAATTAGAGGACATGAGTTTCTCTTGGAAGGGGCATCTTGCTCTCTGGAATTGAAACCAGGCAGGGCAATAGATGAAAAGTAAAATATAAGTGGTTCATCCAGAGTTGAATGGCTGAGGTCATATTTGAACTCCCAGGGCTCTATCCATGTCACCATCTAGCCAATTTTTAAGGAATTTTTTTTTTCAGGTAGTTTTTGTATCTCCTTTTCCATTTGATCAATTCTACTTTCAAAGAAATTGTTTTCTTCAGTGTATTTTTTTTCTCCTAGTTGGTCAATTAGTTGGTCAATTTTATTTTTTTTAAGGAGTTGTTTTCTTCAGTCAATTTTTGTGCTTTCTTTTCCAACTTGATTCTTTTTTCATAATTCAACTGCAAAATTCTCATTTACTTTCCCAATTTTTCTTCTACATCTCTTATTTTATTTTTAAAATTCTTTTTGAGCTCTTTCAAGAGAACTTTTTGGACTTGAGATCAATTCCTTTGAGGCTTCTCATGTAAGCATTTTGCCATTTTCTTCCGAGTTCACATCCTGATGTCTTGATCTTCCCTGTTACCATAGTAGCTTTCTATGATTAGGACTCTTTTTGTATTTTTGCTCCTGGGGCACAGGAGGACACTGTCCCAAGCTTCTTGTTCTGGGGGCTAGGAACTTGGTCACTGACTTTCCACACTGGGGCCCCAGGTGCTGGCAGCTAGTCTACTATGCTGATCTAGTCACATCTTTTGTCTTAAGATTTTGGGATCACAACATGTCTGCTTTGTTGGGGCTAAAGGCCTTACAGCCAGTGTACTATACTACCAGCCTCTTCTACTGATTTGAAGGCTCAGGTGATTTCCTGTCTTCACCCCACCATTTTGTTTCTGCCCCAAGGGTAAGTCATTTAACCTTTCAGGCTTCCAGGGAATTTTCCAAAGCTTAGAATGGCAAACAAGACACCAGTCTATATTTGTGTGCTCCAGTCACCTCTAAAGGTGAAAGGAAAAATCAATGATTTGACTTAATATGTCTTTGGAGAATAAGAGTGGGAGAGGGTAGGAAGATGGAGCTGATTTTGTGGCATAGTCCAAAAATCAATGGACTGTGCTTCAGGAAAACTGGACTCTAGTACTGGTTCTGTCACTAATTTATTTGTGACCCACCGGAGTGACTTCATCTCTCTGGACTTCAGTTTCCTCATCAGTAAAGGGAAGGAGTAGAACTAGATCATATTGAAGGATTCTTCCAAGTCCTAGCATTCTTTGAAAGAGAACATCTCCATATCTCTGACTTCTTGTGTCCTCTACACCATTCATTCATCATGTAAAACAGAGGTTTGAGAAATGCATAATGGAAATAAAAGTCTGATCATTAACCATATTAATGACCTAGGATAGGGAATTAGAGGTAAGAGAACACATTCATCAAGTCTAGGTTTGCTGGGCCTCCTTCACTCACCCAAAAGAGCTCATTTGTATGAATAGGATTCAAAGAAAAGTCAGAGACCTGGCTAATTTTTTGGGTGGAGAGGGGTGGGGAGGAGGGGGGTAGTGAGGGAGGTGGCAGATTTTCCTAGCCGTGCTAGTCTCTCAGGGATCATTTGCATAACATTTTTGACTATAACTTTTTGGAGACTACTTGTCTATTTAAAACACACAAAGGTAAAGCAACATTCCCCTGTTGGACAAAAAAAAAATCAACAATATGCTGAGAGAAGCTAAGGGTTAGGAAAAAGGGAGATAAGAAAAATTTCCATCCAGCATAAAGGAAAAAGAGACATTTTATTAGGGAAGGGCAGGAATTAGAAGATTGAGAATAATATATTACACCTTTAAGACAGAAATGACTTTTTAGAAATTTTAAAATTTATTTTAAAACAAAAAAAACTTCCATGAAATAATGAAGAATAAGATGAGTAGAACCAAGAGAAAACTGTATATAGTAAGAACAATATTGGGTTTTTAAAATCTTTTTCCAATTACATGTAAAAATAGTTTTCAACATTCATTTTTTGTAAGATTTTGGATTCCACATTTTTCTACCTCCTTTCCTCTTCCCCCCCTCCAAGTCAGTGAATAATATGATATAGATCATACATGCTAAATCATGTTAAACATACTTACATATTAGTCATGTAAAAGAAGAATCAGAACAAAAAGGAAAAACCATGAGAAAAATAATATACAATAAATTTTAAAAAGTGAAAATAGTATGCTTTGATCTGCATTCAGACTTCATAGTTCTTTCTCTGGATGTGGATGGTATTTTCCATCACAAGTCTTTTGAGATTGTCTTTGTTCACTGTATAGTTGAGAATAGTTAAGTCTATCATAGTTGATCATCACACTATGTTGCTGTCAATGTGTACAATGATCTGGTTCTGCTCACTTCACTGATCAACAGTTCATGTTAAGTCTTTCCAGGTTTTTCTGAAATTCATCTGTTAATGATTTCTTACAGAATAATAGTATTTCATCACATCCATATAATACAACTTTTTCAGCCATTAATCCCATTGATAAAAAGAGCTGCTATGAATATTTTTGTATATGTGGGTCCCTTTTCCTTTTTCATGATCTCTTTGGGATTCAGACCTAGTATTAGACCTGGATTAAAGAGTATGCACATTTTTTTCAGCCCTTTGGATATAGTTCCAGATTATTCTCCACCAACAGTGTATTAGCATTCCAAACACCATCATTTTTTAATTTATTGGGGGGGGGGTTGCAAGGCAATGGTGTTAAGTGACTTGCCCAAGGTCACATAGCTAAGTTAGTTATTAAGTGTCTGAGGCCAAATTTGAACTCAGGTCCTCTTGACTCTAGGGACGGTGCTCTATACACTGCTCCACCTAGCTGCTCTGGTAATATTGTTTTAAGAACAACTTTGAATGACTAAGTTATTTTGACTATTATAAATACCCAAATTAATGACAAAACACCTGTGAAAGAAGATTATCTGTATCCACAGAACTGATAAATAGAATTATGTATAGAATGATTTTGCATCTATGCACATATTTATGTCTAATGGTAGCATGAGAGTGGGAGAAGAGGGAGAGAAAGGAAAAAAAAAGGAGAAAAAGGAGAAAAAAATGTTACATATCAAAGGGCAACCTGTTCCATAGAGTAGAAACCAGGTAAGGCAGCAGATGCAAAGTGGAGTGAACTGACTGTCTGTTTTCTGCCCTCTCCCTCAGTCAGAGGGGAAAGTTGGCTAAAGTTACATTTATTTTAATATATATATTTAAATGTAATAGGCATTCATCTTTTTTTCTATTCTACTATGTTATAGAAATGCTTGTTTTATTTCTTAAGTTCAGAATAAAATAAATAAAAATACATATTTCCATTTTTTTTATAAAGACAAAATATTTTTTACTCAGTGTGGAGTGAGATGGGAATTGTCTGTTTGGGGACTTTTGATTGTATTACTTGTGGATCCCTTACTCACAGTGGAAAAATCTGCCCACTGGCAAGGCCAGTTGGTTCAAAACCATATGCTTTTGTATCCTCCAGACCCACATCATTTTCATTATGGTCCTAAACATAGGAAAGAAGTCTATACTTTCTATCTAAAAAAAAGATTTTAGAAGATATGTGTGTTTTTAAATATAACTATAGAAACAATGAACCAATATGTAACATATAGATACAATGTAACTAGTGATTCCTTCTTAGAAATTAATTTCATATTTTATCTAGTTGATATAGAGAGCAAAAGTTGTCAAGCACATGATTAAGCAATGGAGAGTTCTTCAAGGAGAGTTAAACAAGAAAGGACTTTTTTTAATAACTGTGAGACAGGAACTTTTATTAGACAGGTATTGGGCAGATATTGATTCACAAGTGACTCCATGATATTAAAAATGAACTCAATATCAACCAAGTTGATAAGGAACTCTCTATAAAAGGGAAGGGTCATAGTTCAAGCATCTTCCATTTGAAAGAACTGAGCATGTGCAAGAGGAAAGACTGAGTCCATGATTCTGCGAATTAGAAGCTTTATGCAAATCTTTTTCAAATGAAATGGTTCAGAGTTATAAAACTTTACTGTGTTTAGTGAAAGATTTAAATCAAACAACAGTGCCACCAATAAATTTAACTAGCTGTAGAATAAAGAGCATACCTTGTTTTTCTCAAGCAAAAAATTTCAGGAGACCTTTCTTGCCTTTCTTGGATAGTTCAATGGATCTGAGATCCATTCCAAGTGAGTGTTCTCTCCCCTAATGGGGTTTATAATTGATCCATACCTTCCCTTTTCACATCTTTCTATCATCTCCAGAGATGATCTTCACAACATATAAAGGAATTCCTCTGGGCCTTGAGAGATATCAGTGTAACCTTCCGGCTATTCTCACTCCTTTTTTTCAGTTAATCATATCTGTAACTGAAAATAGTATTAGGTCACTTCTTGGATTCAAGTCATCATTGATGATATGCTCCAGCCTACTTATACAAATCTTGCAGTCTTCCATTGTCCCTATGGGTCACTAAATCATATTGAACCTTTTGAGGCAATGACATTCTATGATTCAATGCCACCTAATCTCACTGGACACTATTAGGAAGATGGCATAGAGTGGAAGAAAGCAATTGAGGATCACTGAAAAATGCCATACAAATATTAAAATGTCATTTATTTCACTCTCTAACCCCTTTTCATTTCTGGGCTCAGCTCCTTTTCCAACTACAGCACTTGTCTATGATAGAAAGCCTTCCTTGTGTTGTCCAGTCATTTTCAGTTGTCTTAAATTCTTTGAGACTCTATTTGAAGTTTTCTTGGCAAAGATACTGGAATAATTTGCCATTTCCTTCTCCAGCTCATTTTAAAGATAAAGAATAGAGGCAAATGGGATTAAATGACTTACCCAAGGTCATACAACTAGTAAATGTTTGAGGCAAGATCTTAACCCAGGAAAATGAGTCTTCTTGACTCTAGACCAGGTCACTCTATCTAGCTATTCATGTCCTTCTTTGCTCTCTATTAATTGAAGAGTTAAGGGGGGGGGGGGAGAAAAAGGATTTACATGTCTTGGGGACTTTCATCTGACACAGCGGTGGTTTAGGTCCTCTTTACAATTATGACAGTAGGCCATAGAATTATTACCACAGAAATCAGTAAAATTCTTCATATATAGGACTTCTTATATAAGTAAACAAAAGGGCAATTGTCCTAATCAAGGCCAAATTTCTAAAAATTAATGGAATTTGAAGTCTGGCATCCTTTTTGGTTCTTGTAGTTTTCCTTCATCTATTATTATCTACCCCCTTGTCCTCTGGCAAAATAGTTGCCCAGCACTTCATTGTTTGAGATAAACAAACAAAAGCCTTGCCTCCTGGCATCTTTTTTTTTGCTGCTTTCCCTCTGCACTTTCCCTACCTCCAAAAATTATAGGCCAAGAAATAGAACTATGGAAACTTAGAGATCATCTAGCTCACCTAATTGTACAGAAGAAGAAAATGAAACCCAAAAAAGGAGAAAATACTTTTAGACCATATCCCTCTGAAGCCTCCTTTTCTCTCAGGTCCACAGAATTGTCATCATGCCTTAGGCACAGGAAGGAAATCTCTCTCAAATTCTACTTGAAAAACACTTTTAAATATTTTATAAGTATATTTTTAATTCATCTCACAAATGAATGATTCCCTTTAGAAATTAATTTCATTTTTAAAATTGAATGTATAGAACAAAAGGGTAGATGAGCCCATGATTTAGCTTGATGTCATATATTTCATTAGAGAAATGACAGATTAGAAACAAGGTCTTCTACAGAGTAGTCTTAAGAGGTCATGTTTAAGGGCGGCTAGGTGGCGTAGTGGATAAAGCACGGGCCTTGGAGTCAGGAGTACCTGGGTTCAAATCCGACCTCAGACACTTAATAATTACCTAGCTGTGTGGCCTTGGGTGAGCCACTTAACCCCATTTGCCTTGCAAAAATCTAAAAAAAAAAAAAAAAAAAAAAGGACATGTTTAAGAACCTTCAATAATTGTGAGGGTGTAAATGGATCTTGATCTACACCAATGAAGGGTTTACCTACACTAATGAAATCTTGGATCCCTTGAAGCATTGAAAGAGGTTGATTGTTTAGTGGACAGCCCACTCCTGCTTCTATAGTTTTATTTCATAAAACTATCCAAATGAAGCTTTCTCTTGTCACCATTTTCACTGTTTGGGGAAATGAAATAAGAGCAAAAATTCTATTTCCTATGTTACAGCAAGGGTTAACAAATGACCACCATTATAGGATGCTCTTGCTGATATTGATGAGACAGGCATAGAAACAATCTAATGTATTTCTCCCATCACTAAACACCTTTCTCACAAACAAATTTGCATTAGGGAGGGAGGTTTTAGCTTCCACTCTGCAAAGATATTTGATTAAAAATAATTTTCTGTAGTTGTTTCATGTTAACTGTAAGAAGCACATGACTACAAGACTTTCTTCTCTCCTTCCCTCAAAAAAAAAATCTTTGGGACATGTCAGGTTTTGGTTTCTGCTTTTTTTTTATAGCTCTGCTCTGGGATTTTTTATTCTAACCTGAAAGCCAAAGATCTTTTTAATAAAAGCAAATTAAAGCAAAAACATGTTTAAAATCCCTGCTGTTTATTACGTGCACTTTAACAGTGAATGTGGGTGACAAAAGAGAGTGTGCTATTAATAGTTAAACCCAGGGCAATGAGGGCCTTCGTTTCAATAGCACTTAAGCCTGGCTTTGAAAAACAGAAATAAGCAACATGGCTAAAAATGACTTTGTAGGCAGGGGCTGAGCCTATTCCTATCATGGGTGACATAAAAAAAGTTGTTCCCTAATGAAAGCCAAGATGCTAGAAAAAGCTGGCTGTCATTCAGCGGGCCTTCCTATTTGGTTCCTCTGTTTGGTGCAAATCAAGAACTCATACTATCTCTTGGTTTACTTGCTAGAAATTTGTTGCTTGCTGTTATCTTTTACAGAAAGACTTGAGTGGAAAAATCAAAATATTCAAGAGAAATATGGCCCTTGAGTTTGGAGTTTTAACAACTTTAACTTAAACAAACAGCCAATTTTTATTGGGTCTAGCTAAATTATTCCCATGTGTCTTCTGAAAGTTTCTCCAGTCGTTTCTCATTGACTGCCATCTCAGCTATTAGGGAAGGAAAGATGATGAACTACAGGTTTCCTTGTCAATGAGCTGAGCCAATAAGCCAATCGAAATTTCAGTGGGCACCAGCAGCCTTCCCCAAAGAAACTGCCAGCCGGCAGTCCTGAAGAAACAGGACAGAGCTGCACACAGCAGTTACATTCAGAAGCCTAAAATAAATTCAGCAAACTGACTGGTAGCTGAACACTGAATACATTTAAGTGTTATTTCAACAAGAGAGCATGGTGGCTTTTTAAGGATTTCATTTTTAACTTTAGTATCATTTTCCTCTTCCAACAGACTCGTCCTGTAGCTATGTGTTTGTTCATAGTGAGGTCATTATTAAGTGAATTGAATTATTGTTCTGTACAAATGACCTGTGAATTCAACAATGTGTTCCAAACTCCAACCAGAAATGTTTTATGTATTATTGGGAGATGGCCATCTGTGGCAATGCCGCGCCTCACAACATTGCAGAAATGTGGGGAGATAGTTTATGTTCAGTCTTATCTCTGATCAGAATTCCATTTATAAGCTTTTTTTCATCCACTTGTCAACATTGCTCACTATAGCAACACTGAAAATGGCCAAAAATGAATAGATTTATCAGTGCGATGTGAGGTCATCCTGTATATTTCAATTATGGTGTTCAAGATTTTTATTCATCATTTAAATTTGTTTTAAAATAGACACAATAAAAGTAAAAGTAGCTGCTTTGATCACCTTCCAGTTACTGTAAGTTAAGAAAAGGACAAGTTAAAAAATTCAGGGTGGGTTTTTTTTAGTCTATTAACTGATTATATTTAGTGTTGGTTACTCATGCCAAGAACCACGGATTAAGGTTTCTTAAACCTGAAAAATCCTGAATTTATGCTTTCCTAACTATATAATGTGCTTTAAAACATAGATGTTTAATAAACAATTGTTAAATTGAACTAGAACAGTATGACAGCATGAAAAATTGAATCAGAGCTTGTAAACTAAATTCAAATCACTCCCTTTTGATATTTTCATGGACTTTTTGGATATTTTTATATTTCTTCTAAAATAAACAGTAGAATGGTGGTACCCTGGAAGCAGAGACTATTTCTTTTTTGTTTGTACCCTTAGAGTAATGCTTGTTGAGTTGGGTTGCATTGGATGGAACTGTTGGCAGCCTAGATTCAGTGACTGGGGGTCTACACAAAGCATGTGTTCCAGGTTTACAGTATTATCTACCACAAAACATTAGGGTTATTGTTGGACATTATATGGTGATATTTTAACTCATTAATACTGTGGGAATGAGGCTCTCTCTATAGAAATCTTAGAATGTTAGGGAATAGGTGGCTCAACTTTCCCAAATCATTGGTTAGAAACAATCTTTATTAATCATGCCAAGTATTGCTGTCTCAAAAACAATATTCCTTCAAAAGTTTTACTAACAGCAAAGAGGGACATAATTATCCTTGTTAAAGCTTCTATTTATCTGAGCACAGTTGAAGGCAAACAAGGCTAATTCTAAGCAAAACTGTAAAGTTTATGAAGTTTATCTCTCATTTTTCTTCCTTTTTTCCCTTCAGGAATAAGCTACTATTGCCCCATTTTAGGAAATTCATGACTTCTTTATTTTCTAACTTTCTCCCCCCCATCAAAAGACATTTGATAGCAGTCATTTACCTGTGAGTATAAATGGACTCTATTTTGCCTCCTTCTGCCTTTCATATATTTTGCATGTTAAATCTGTTATTTCTAATTTGGGAATGAAATCTTCTTTCCCATTAGCAAGCAGATGAGATTTTTTTTGGTAAGCCATTATTAGAAGATTTACCAGGAGCTAAACCTGATTTCATCCTTTAAGGATAACTAAGACTGCATACAGAGGAAGCATCATCAATTGATCTGCTCTACTCAAGAGGAAAAACTGACAGTAACCCAGGTGTGCATGTTGCATGGCTTATTTGCAGAGGGTTTTGTGTGTGTGTGTGTGTGTGTGTGTGTGTGTGTGTGTGTGTGTGTGTGTGTGTGTGAGATTTTTAGTCTTTTTCTCAAAAAGTTGAGAAGTAATCTCTAGATTATTTAGATATAGGTTCTACAAAAACATACTAATCTTAAGCCCGTCCAGGCCAAAGAGTGTTGTGTGATTTTTGAATGGATTGTAACCTTTGATTGTATAGATTACAATAATATCCTCAAAAGAAAATGTACTTTTCTGTCCTTTTTGAAGACCCAAAATTTTATATTAAAGAATGTCACAACATATAATAATATTGGGACAAGGGGTGTTAATGATGATGATGATGATGATAATGATGATGATGATTAGCTCTGGTGGTCTGCTGAAGTAACCACTGGGCTTGTTTTCTAAGCAGTAATCCAGATTACTAACTAATTTAATAAGAAACAGATGTCTTCTACTCAAATTCATATATTGCTAGCTTTTAAATATCATTCTTACTTTTATAACAAAGAAATAAATTCAAGACTTTTAAATTAATTCCTAGATTCAGAGAATGCTGACCAGGCTTGTGTAATTTAGATTTCACGTATGTTTTGAATAAAATAATATATTTAGGTGCTAAAAGTCAGAAATATTAAATTTATATAGTTTTAATTGGTTTTCATAGATCCAAGTTACTAGAAATTAATTGATGGGGACATCTTGTCCATTCTTTCTCCTTTAATAAAAAATTCTTTCTGCCAGGAAGGAGTATGTTAACCAATGTAAAAGAATTTGCAGGCAAGGATTCATAGCAAAAGTGTCCTCAGCCTTATCTGTGGAATTGCAAAATGATGATTTAAAATAATTACATGATAGTTTAATATCTCTGGTGTGTCCTCAGGAGCATTTCTAGGGCAGTGTTGAGGATGGAGACTAGAACCTTGAAAATCTAGTTATAATACTGGATGGGTGATGTGCAGTATTTTTTATCAGGCTCCAAATGTAACATCTGGCTCATGTTAACTTTTTTAAAAATTGCATTTTTATACATCCATTTGCTCTTTTGTAAACAAGGTCCAGTTATCCTGAGAAGATAATTAGTCTTTTGTTTGGTGGATTGTGGTCTAACTTGCATGGGGGGGGGGGTTAAGTTTAAAGACAAAAACAAGGAATAATGAATTTCACCTCTTTTGTACCCCTAGGCAATGTCACCAGCTTCTAGAAGCTGGAATCTGCAGCCCTGGAAACTCAGTCTGGTGGTATGTTATCTTGGGACTTTGCCCAGGCCAGTACAATTGATCTATAGAGAGTCCAATCCCTCTTTGTAGGACACTTCAGTTGGAGTGCTGTATTGGCCTGGGTCCCCACACACAGGCATATTAAATCCCTCCTCCTCTCTACCAAACCCCAGGCTTGCTTCTTGCTTCTGGCACAGTAGGTCCTAGGAATATACAGCAACTGAATATAGATCGGGAATGGACCCTAGAGGTCATCTAATCTAACATCCTCCTTTTGTAAGATAAACCTTTCATCATTCTCTCTCCCTCTTATCTTCAGTGTCTCCCTATCTACTGTCTCTTTCCCCAGTGCCTCTAAACACACTTGTGTTTGTTGTGTGCTCCAAAAAACCTTTCCAAACCTTGCTAGACCTTCAAGGTATGATTCTACATCTCTCTTCCCTTTTACTGTAAAATTACTAAAATCATTTATAATCTTTCCCTCTATTTCTTCATTATGAATTTCCTTTCTAAATAACTCATAATATTATTTATGACCCCATCATTCTATAGGAATGACTCTTTCAAAGGTCACCAAAGACTCCCTGTTTACTAAAACCAGTAACCTTTTCTCAAGTCTCACCCTCCTTGACCCTCTTATAGCATTTAATACTGTTGAACAGTGGACTAATCTATTATCTGAGCATCAGCCTCCAACTAATTTAAAATGGCTTGTCACCAAGTTGATCACAAATGGTGACAAATTTTGTAACCATGAAAGTGCTTGATGACTAGCTATTAAATCTCATGTATGTTTCAGTATTGAATAAACTGTACTTTTTTAGAGCCACGTACCACTATTGGATCCCATTCTACTACCAAGTGTTAGTGATACCTGGGAGATCAAATTTGTTGAAATCTCTAGTTCATTTTTGGCTATTATCCAATCCTGGTCTATATACCTGAAGCCATGGGTTTTAATTACTGGACCTTTTCTTGGATTTTTGTTTCCTATGGTTTACTGAGGGCATTTTACTGTTTATTTGTTTTCTTATATTATAGCTGCTACTCTAAGGTAGCAGTTTTCAAACTTCTTGATCTCAAGACTCTTTCACATGCTTTTTCTTCTTTTTTTCCTCATTTACATTTTGTTTTTTACATTTATTTACATTCTTTATTTTTTCTCATTTACATTTTGAAATAGTTTTTTCATTTTTTGTAAGGTTTTGAATCTCACATTTTTCTCCCTTTCGCCCTTTTCCCCCCTCTCCAAGAAGACAAGTAATCTGATATGGGTTATATGTGTACAATTATGTTAAACATTTCCATATTAGCTCTTTTCACACCTTAAAACATGAAGGCGCTTTTGTTCATGTGAGTTATAGCTATTGATAGTTACTATATTATAAATGAAAATGAATAAATTATTAAAATATTTAATTCATTTTAAAATAAAAATTGGCCTATTGCATGTTAACATAAATGACACAGTTATATAAAAATTATATTTTCCATAACAAAAAAGTAATGAGAATAGCATTGTTTTCTTATTTTTTGAAAATCTCTTCAATAGAAGATAGCTAGATTTTCCTATCTGTTCTGCATTCAATCTCATTTTGGTTGAAATATGGGAAGAAAATCTGACACACAGGTATGTAGTTTGAAAAGGAATGAGTATTCTATAGGTAAAAAACATATTAGTATTATTATGAAATTGTTTAGACTTTCAGGACTCACTGAAAGGGTGTCAGGATCCCCAGCCCTTGGACAACTGTTGATCTCTGATATCTAGGTTGGTAGAATTATCATAAGAATTCTCTCTCTCTCTCTCTCTCTCTCTCTCTCTCTCTCTCTCTCTCCCTGTCCCCCTTCAGTTCTAAACCGTCTGGATGAAGACTCCAGCCAAATATATTTTTACTATCTCTCATTAGATGCACTCAGTTCCTAGCCAAGAGTCCATCATTCCTATTTTTAAGCAATGGTTCAGAAATCCAAATCCTGTTCTCAGATGCCATCTTTTTCATCAGCTATTCATTTCTCAAATCTGCTCATCTCTTCTGAAGCCCTTGCCTTTGAATGGTAACAGTGATGAAAACCACTACCCATATATGTTTAAGGTTTTCCATGTTTTTGCTCTAATAATGTTTTCAAGGTTCCTTCTGGCAGTATCACTGAATCTTCTGAGAATTACCAAAAATGGGAAGGGGGTAGTTATTCTCTGGTCTCATAAGTGTTGAATGATCCTCTTTCATGTTCCAGATACATGCCTTAGGAAAGTGGCAGGTCTCTCTAATATTAATGTTAGTATGACCAATAACTAACTATCTCAACCCACCTCACAATGATCAGAACTCATCTGTTTTCAACATCCCAGGATGGATCTATGTATCTCATTATCATTCTTTAGAAGAAAAGCAACTTTTTCCTCCTTGGGAGGGTCTAATTCTCTCTTCTACAGAAAGATACTCCCCACTCCCACCCTACCCCCCATATCTATTATATAATTCCCAGTGATTCATGGCTCTTTAACTTCCTACTCTGTGTCACATTCTCCAGCCCTCCATCCTTTCTCAATGTATGGAGGAATACACAGAGTCTCTGATGTCAGAAGACTTGTTTTCAAAGCCTATTTGGATACCATTGCACTAGTCATTTTATTTCCCAGGTCCTCAGTTTTCTTATCTGTAAAATGAAATTAAATGCCTCTGAGCTCTGAAAGGCCTGTAGTTCTCTATCAATGATAAAAATCAGGTTTCCTTTCTAACTTTTCAAGTCCTTTTTTAAAAAATCTTGGAACCTCCCCCCTCACTTCAAACATACTTTCTTCAAAAAAAAAAATTAAATTCTTCATTCTCCTTAGTGTCCAGCCTTTTAACTCTTCAGGATGCTATCACCCAACAAAACCTTGTCAAGGACCACATATAGAATTTAATATTTATTTATGACTACAGTGTAATCCACATCACCAATGAGTATAATAATAAAATGCAATGATGCCAAATGAATGGGTTCAGAGGTTGGACCTACCCACTCTAGAGGATGGAATAGCATTTCCTTTGACCAACCTGTACTTTCAGAAGAGATATCAGATATTTGACTGACAAAAACAAATAAATCCAGGCCCTCAACAATCAATTAAAAAAATATATTAAGCACCTAGGGCAAAACACTGTGCTTTAGTATTTTGAATGCAAAGATAAAAGCAAAATACCCCCTACCCTCAAGAAGCATACTTTCTATTGGTAGACAAATCAAATGTTGTAGTTATTATACTTGCCGAGAAGAAATTCCCATTGTCCTTTCTATTTATTGCAAATAAGAGCGCCCTCAGTTTCTTGCTCCTCTTGTCAAAAGCTTTAAAGTTAAATCTCATGGGAACTACTATAACTACTATCTGCCCTCTAAGGAGCCCAACTCCAGGGAAACTCTGAAGGAGGTTTTATTTGTCATTTTTTATATCATTTCTAACTTGGTGATCTCATCCACTCCCCTGTGTCCAATTATCATTTCTAGGTTAAGTGACTCCCAACTCTATCTCCCCTGAACCCTAGTCTGACCTCATCAAGTATTTTAGGAATATTTTTACCTTCAAGTCCTGCCAGCTCCTCAAACATGTCAATATTTGGAGACACAGAACTTGGGGTTGAAATCCGGAATTTACTATTCATGTGACCTTGGGCAAGTCATTTAAACTCTCTGGCCCTCACCTTTTTCCAATTCTAAAGTGAGAGGTTTGAGGTTCTAGATCTTTGAGGTTCCATCATCATTTCTGTAATCTTCCTCTCTAAACCTGATCTTCTTCCCAATTTCCCAAGTTTTTCAGTGACCTTGCCATCCTCTCAGATACCCAGTCTCAAAACCTCAAAGTAATCATTGCCTCTGTCTTTTCCATTACCTCCCATGTCCAATCAGTTGCCAGCTCCTATGGATTCTACCTCCACAATTCTCCTTATCTGTCCTCTACTCTCCATATATTTAGTCATGGTTATCTCCAGTCATCCTGATTCATATCTGGTCACTCGACACAGATGACTCCGGGAGGATTAAGTGAGCATGGTATCTTTGTACAGCATCCCCTCACTCAAATCCAATTCACTTGCTTGTCCTTAGATCACTTCCCTAATATATCTTAAAACCTTAAAAGATGGCAGCAGAGAGCAATAGCAGCTTATCAGAGATATTTAATAGAGAGCCAGCATGATGACATCATCAAAGACTGGAGGTAGGAAATGAAAGCAGCTTATGTAGATGACGATTTCTAAGAGTTTGACTATAAAAGAAAGAAAAGATATATGATATTGGGGATGGAAGTGTTAAGGACAGGTTTTTTTTTTTTTAAAGAGGAGAAATCTGAGCAAGTTTGTAGGCAAGAAGGAAGGCAAGAGGTCACTGGATAAAGATATTCAAGATGCCAGGAAGGATGGAAAAGGAAAGATGGAGGAGATGGGATCAAGGGTAAAAAATAGAAAGGTTGACACTGATGAAGAGAAGAACTGTGTCTTCATCAAACAATGGAAAATGAGAGAAAATAATTAGGCATGAGAGGTTTTGAGAAGTGAAGAGGGGAGAAAAGGGAAATAAAGAAATAGAGGGTTAAGCAGGAGAACATGATCCGCAACTGGGGAAAAAAATCATAATTAACAAATAACAGGGGCAGCTAGATGGCATAAGTGGATAAAGCACCAGCCCTGGAGTCAGGAGTACCTGGGTTCAAATCCGGTCTCAGACACTTAATAATTACCTAGCTGTGTGGCCTTGGGCAAGCCACTTAACCCCGTCTGCCTTGCAAAAACCTAAAAAAATTAAAAAATTAAAAAAAAATAACAGAGCTTAGACTTGAAATCAGTTCTCCTGATTCTAAAGCCAGTTCTTTTATATCATGCTGAACCAGTTCAAGACACTTAACTCTCTTCTCTTTCCTATTAGCTATCCGAATAATAATCTTAAGAAACAGATCTGACCAAATCACTCCTATCTTCAAAAATCTTCATTGTCCTTTCTAAGGATATGCTCTTCAGTCTCACATTTAAGCTCTCTATAATCTGACTTCATGTCGCTCTTCTCCCTACCCCTTCATAGACTCTGTATTGCTAGATAGACTGGTTTTCTGCTGTTTTTCCTGAATTAGACATTCATTGTCCTATTTCTTTACCTTTGTAAGGCTCTTCTGCATACCTAGAATGTACCTTTTCTTTGCCTCTACCTCTTAGTATCTATCACTAGACTCCTGAAAGGCTCAGTTTAGGTCATACATCTTTTTTTTTGAAACTTTACCCAACCAACCCTATAATTTGTTCCTTTCTCCTTCTTCAAATCTTCTTGTATTTACTTATATATATCAAATCTGACATTCCCTGGTAGAATATTAGCTCCTTACGTGCAAGGACTTTTTCATGTTTGTCTCTGTGTCCTCAGTACTAATACAGTATCTTGTACATAGTAGGTGCTTCATAAATATTTGTGAAATTGAATCTGTAGATCTCTGGATTGGACCTTGAGATGGTTACTGATCTCAATTTCTAGGCCCCCCCCCTTTTATCAGGCTAGTTGATTCCTTTGACCTCTCAGAAATCACTTATAAATTTTAAAAAAGATGCTGCTTCTTCCACCATCACCATCACCAATTCTTCCAGGAAATAATGACAAAAACATATAGTCTGGTGAGCTGGACACTGTTTCTGGCAAAATTCTGGAAGAGATTATTAAAAGAATGATTTGTGAGCCCTTGGATAGGAAAAAGATGATCACTAAGTTTATTGAGAAAATTTGACATGAGTTTATTGAGAAACTTACACCACAATAATCTCATTTTCATTATTTTTGGTAGTCTAGAATATCAGGAGAATGTTCTAAGTAAATATCCTTAAATTTTAGCAAGACATTTGACAAACTCTTCTACAATATTCTTTTTTTTTAGGTTTTTTTAGGGTTTTTTTGCAAGGCAAATGGGGTTAAATGGCTTGCCCAATGCCACACAGCTAGGTAATTATTAAATGTCTGAGACCAGATTTGAACCCAGGTACTCCTAACTCCTAACTCCAGGACTGGTGCTTTATCCACTATGCCACCTAGCCGCCCCTATAATATTCTTAAAGAATAAAATGGACTGTGTAGTATGAATTGAATAACAGAATCACCAGGTAGATTTTGTACTGGTTGACTAATTAGACCCAAAGAGTTTTGGTTAATGGATCACTGTCAACCTGGAGGGAGTTCTTGAAAGGAATAGTACAGGACTGTTCTTATTCTAATCTGATCATTAAAAAAAATGACTTGTATGAAACCTATCTATCATGTTGACAAGCTATTTTTGCATAGAAGGAGGATGATAGTAGGTGACAGTACCATAAGTGATGGAAAGGAGTAGAGGATGCATTGAAGGAAATGAGTATGTTTGTTTAGAAGCATTAAAAGAGACAGGCTTCAAATCCTTGAAGGATCATCTTGGATGATGGATGGCACATGTACCTGACCCTAAAGTGCTGATTTTATCCCGAGGACCAGAAATTATAAGGAAGCAGATTTTGTTGAGTATAAGGAAAATTCCTAATGATTAAAGGTGTCCAAAATTAATAGCTTATTTTGACTGGGAGTGATATTGTAGGGAGGGTTCATATTTTGGGTAGGTGTTGGACAAGATGACTTATGATCTTCCTTCCAACTCTGAAAGTCTTTGATTCTATGACTCTCAAGTTATTCTTTCATTTAATTCAACATACATTCAACAAAAGTTCAATAAGTCCCACTATATCTAGATCAGTGCTAGATTATGGAGGAGGTAAAAAGCTTTTTAAAAAACATGATCCTGGCCTTCTAGAGCTTATACTGTAGCAGGGTGTTGAGACCTTCCATTGCCCTCTGCAAATTCTTATTCCAAATCCCACTCCTGCCAAAGAGTCAATTTACCAAAGTTAAAGAGGCTACATCTTTCTTTTCCTTGGGGCTCTAGAGTTATTCCAAGGTGATTCCCTATATTAATGGATTGAGTCTCTACCAGTGTGCTTCTCTTCCAAAGATTATCAGTTGAGAATCAATTTAGGCCAGCCTTAAATCAACTTCAGAAAAGAGTAATTTACTAGGCTGTGATAATAAGAGCATTTGGTATAAAACATCCCCCCCAAAATCTCTGAATCACACTCTCACTCAAGTATACACAGAGTCCAAGGGAAGGTAGAATCAAGCTTTTAAAAATTTTATATTTTAATTTTTTAAAATCAAAATTTCATCTTTTCTCCCTTCTCATTTTCCACACCCCACACACAACTGAGAACTACATAAAACCATTGTTACTAATATACATAGTCCAGCAAAACAAATTTTTGCATTGTCATGTCATATATATATATATATATATATATATATATATATATATATATATATGTCTCATGTTTCACTCTGATTTCTTAACCTCCCTATCAAAAGGTAGGCTGCATGTTACATCATTAGTCCTCTAGAAGAGTGGATTGGTCATTAGGCTGACCAGAATTTCTAATTCTTTCAGAATTGTTTGTCTTTATAGCTGCTTTTTGTAAAAATTGTTCTCTTGGTTCTATTCATTTCACACTATATCAGTTCATAGAAGTTTTTTCAGATTTCTTTAAAAACTTTATCATTTCTTACAGCACAATAATATTCCATCACATTTATATATATGCCATAAATTATACCAACATTTATATACCATAATTTATATACCATAATTTGAGTGTCTATTTCCCCAATTCCCACACTCTCAGATACCATTCTTTGGCAGATCAAAAAGAACTATAAAGATTTTTATGCATTTTAAAGTTTATCTTATTTAGGACTGAATTTACCCCCCCCTTCTCTCTAGTTCCCCTTCTCCAGTCTCCCCTTTCCTTACTTCCTGGTTGAGTGAAATGTAGTTCTGAACCCACTTCTGTATGTATGTGTGTGTACATCTGGGTTCTGGATTTTGACAATTGTGTTCCTGGGAGTTTTCATCTGGGTTTTTTTTTAAGGACTTTGAGCAGTGTTTTCTATTTCTACTTTGCCTTCTGATTCTAAGAGATCTGGACAGTTTTCTCTTAAGAGTTCTTGAAATATGAGAGCCCCTATTTTGATCATGGAGTTCAGGTATTCTGATAATTCTTTAATTTCTTCTCCTCTACCTATTTTTGTCTTTCCTAAGTCAATTGTTTCTGCTATGTGACATCTTACTTTTTTTACATTTTGTTCAGTCTCTTAATTTTGTCCTGATATTTCTTGTCTCATAGTCATTGACTTTTATTTGGTCCATTTTAATTTTCAAAAAGAGAATTGCTTAGATGAAGTTTTGTAATTCTTCCACAAACTATTAATTTCCTATCTTTTAATGTTTTCTTTTATAACTCCCAAACTTTTTTTTATTATTTATTCCATGGATATCATTTAATTTCCAGTTTTTCCTCTACCTCTCTCATGTCATTGAAAAAAAGGCATATTAAACATTTTAAAAACTCTTGCTTCATTCTCTTTCAGGAATCCTGGCTGAGTTTGTGTCTAAGTTGTATTTTTTTGAGGCTTTGCTTATAGATGTTTGGAATCATTTACTTCCTTTGTGTCTTGAGCATCCTTATCACCATAATAGTTCCTTTTTTAATATTCTCTTTTTGTTTATTCATTCTTCTATCATATTTTCTCATTTTTAGATTTGATATTAGGTCCAGGCTCATACACTTCTAGAGGGAAGATCTGGACTTTTCCTAAAGCTACTTTCTTGGGCATATTGAGTAATGTGTTATTCCAGGATCTCAGGACAGCTTAAAGAGGAAACTACAAATTTTAAGTGTTCTCAAAATGGGTTTGTCAAAGGGGAAAGCATGATTTTTTTTTTTAGGTTTTTGCAAGGCAAATGGGGTTAAGTGGCTTGCCCAAGGCCACACAGCTAGGTAATTATTAAGTGTCTGATACCGAATTTGAACCCAGGTACTCCTGACTCCAGGGCCCGTGCTTTATTCACTACACCACCTAGTCACGCTGAAAGTATGATTTCTGATCCCCTTGTTTGGACTTTGCAAGATCCTGACTTGGTTTGGGCAACAATTGACTTCTGCTGTCAACTAATTGGAAAGATTAACTGGTTCAGAGTGACAGAATTGTAGGTGTCCCTTTGCTCTGGAACTGCTGCCCTACTTATACTTCTTTCTACAGGCTTCAAAATGGGTTAGAACTAAGACTCTGTTTTGTTCCTGAAATCTGAGTCATATTTCTACTGTTTCCTTATGAAATACACTGTCTCAGTCTTGTGATGACTCCTGACTTCAGAAAGCCATCATGACCAAATATCCCACTTTCTATATTCCCTGGATCTATAACCTCAAACCAGGTCCTGGGAGAGAAAGCTGTCAGTTAGCACTTGTTCTAGTCGTGTTGCTCTGGTAAGACTCAGGCATCTTGTCTTGCCTTGGTGTACATAGCCCTCCTTTGCATTGAAATGTTCCATGTGGAACACTCCTGAATAGGCCCTGAGGTTCATAGACCTGAGAATATCCATAGATTTCTTTGTCTTACTCTACTGACCTGGGCTAGGAAAAAAAATGACTTGCTGTGACTTTTTCCTTAGATTTCCCCATTAGGATTCAGTTTTGTGCATTTTCTAGGTCTTTACAGAGAATATATGGTGGGAGAGCTAGACTGGATCTCTCGCTACTCTACTATCTTTGTTGTATCTCAGGTAAAGATTCAATAGTATATATGGCATGTAATGCTCCTGGTTATCAAAACTTTCTTTCTTCTATTTGTGGGGTGCTCCCCATTTATCCCAGATTCCTGATACAGTAAATTCAACTGGGACCCAATTCTGTTCTAGATGGCAAGATGGGATATCCATCATTTCTAGGACCCTTAGAGGCTAGTGGGATCTTTCTCTAGACAAAGGAGAATAGAGGGAAGTCAGGTCAAGGCTGAAACCAAGACCTTTCCTTCTTCCCCAAAAGTTCTTTCTTAGGAATTTCAGCTAGCATTCTGTATTGGTTTCAGTTTGTTGGAGATCCTTTTCTAGCTTCTGTACTTTTAAGCAGGACTCAAAGATGATCTGGTCAATTGTAACAGATCTCTGATATCATTTCCCTTCAAGGACTTTTTGGATTTAATCTTTTCTTTTTTTTTTTTTTAAGATTTTTGCAAGGCAATGGGGTTAAGTAGCTTGCCCAAGGCCACACAGCTATGTAATGATTAAGTGTCTGAGGCCAGATTTGAACTCAGGTACTCCTGACTCCAGAGCCAGCATTCTACTATTTCATCACCTAACTGTTCCACTGCCCTAACTACTCTAAAACACTTCGCTGAATCAAAATGACTTTATATAGACTATGAACTTTAAAGGGTCCTGAAAGGCTAATTTTCTACTAAAGGAAATAATGACCTTACTGACTACTTGGTCAACAAATATTTTTTCATCACATAAAATCTACAAAGATATTAATCTAAGTTATAAAATTAAAATCCTCGCCATAGTTCAATATAGTTAGTATGATCTCAAGGAATTTTCATATTTATGAATGAAAACCATATTTTGGTTGTTTATACAGAAGAATCAACCAAGGGACAAGAAATTAAGGATAAGGTCAAAATATGTCTAGACAAGACATGTGGAATTAATGCCTCATTGGATCCTTTATAAATGTTCCTTTTTGAAATACAACAATACTGGTAGACATGCAATTTTGTTATGAGAATAATATTTTGAAAACACAGCATAAATGTAGGAGTTTTCACATCCAGGCATGTTCTTTGATAATTCTTCATCAGAAGCCAAAAGTAAAATGATGATATTTTACTAAATTCCACCAATGAGGTAAGGAAATCAAGTCAATCCATACTTGTAGATCCAATTTATTTGGCTGCATAAGAACAGACTGAATGACATAAACATAATTACTTTATGAATCTTTAGGCTTTGGCCAGGTTATTCAACATTGTAAGCATCTAGAAACATTCTAAAAGACCTTAGAAATGTTCTCAACTACCCACTTCAGAGGGCCAGAATCAGTCAGATGTCCTAGGTAACACATTTAGTTTAGGCAAAGCCAGAACAAACACTTGAGTCCACTGCTACCACCACCACCACCACCAAAACCTACAACATCTAGATGGTACAGTGGGTAGAGCACCAGCCCTAGAATCAGGAGAACCTGAGTTCATATCTACCTCAGAAACTTGATATTTACTAGTTGTGTGACCTTGGGCAAGTCACTTAACCCAGATAGCCTTACATCCAAGGCTATCTCCAGTCATCCTGATTCATATCTGGTCAATGGACCTAGATAACTCTGGAGGAAAAAGTGAAGCTGATGACTTAGCACAGCACCCCCTCACTCAAATCCAATTTACTTGCTTGTCATGACATCAACTTCCTGATTTTATGATCTTCCAGAATGAAAGGCATTACCAAGGTAGAAAAAATAGTAATAATTCATCTGGAGCAATAAAAGGTCAAGAATAGCAAGGGAACTGATGAAAAAAAATGTAAAGGAAGGTGGCCTTGTTCTACCAGATCTAAAACTATTCTATAAAGCGGCAATCATCAAAATTGCCTGGTACTGGTTAAGAAATAGAGTAATGGATCAGTGGATTAGGCTAGGTTCAAAAGAAACAGTAGAAAATGACTACAGTAATCTATTGTTTGACAAACCCAAAGACATTAGCTCCTGGGATAAGAACTCACTATTTGACAAAAATTGTTGGGAGAACTGGAAAATAGTATGGCAAAAACTAGGCATAGACCCACATCTCACACCCTATACCAATATAAGGTCAAAATGGGTACAGGATTTAGACATAAAGGGTGGCACCATAGATAAATTAATAGACCAAGAAATACTCTATCTGATCAATGGAAAGAGGACAAATTTATGACTAAACAAGAAACGGAATATATTATAAATTGCAAAATAAATGATTTTGACTATATTAACAAGTTTTTGCACTAATAAAATCAATGCTGCCAAAATGAGAAGGAAAGCAGAAATCTGGGAAATAATCTTCACAACTAGGAGTTCTGATAAAGGTCTTATTTCTAAAATATATAGAGAACTGCACCAAATTTATAAGGTTACAAGTCATTCCCCAATTGACAAATGGTCAAAGGATATGAACAGACAGTTTTCAAATGAAGAAATTAAAGCTTATATATAATCATATGAAAAAATGTTCCAAATCATTATTGATTAGAGAAATATAAATTAAAACAACTATGAGGTATCACCTCACACCTAGCAGAATGGGTAAAATTGACAAAAAGGGAAAATGATCAATGTTGGAGAGGTTGTGGGAGAATTGGGGCACTGATGCATTGCTGGTGGAGTTGTGAACTGATTCAACCCTTCTAGAGAGTAATATGGAACTATGGCCAAAGAGCAATAAAAACTATTCATACCCTTTGACTCAGCAAATCTAATTCTAGGTCTATAACCAGAAGAAATCATTAAAAAAATGGGAAAAGTTCCATATGTTCCAAAATATTCATAGCAGCTTTTTTTTTATAATGGCAAAGAGTCGGACATTGAAAGGATGCCCATCAAGTGGGGAATAGTTGAACAAGTTATAGTTAATGAATATTATAGAATACTATCGTTCTTTAAGAAACCATAAATGGTAGGACTAGAGAATCACGGAATGAATTACAGGATCTGATGCTGGGTGAAGGGAGCAGAATCAAGAGAACATTGTACACATTAACAACAGTATTGGGAGATGATCAACCTTGATGGATGCTGCACTAGAACAACCCTATTAGGCTGGCTATGGACTATCCCATCTAGAAGAAGAAAACAAAACCAAACCCTTAAGAATCTGATGAACAATAGATTCAACTTTAAAAAAAAATCTCTTATGTATTTTTTCCCTTAACTCTAATTCCTTATACCCCAAACTGAGTAATCTGTAAACATATTTAACACAAATATATATATATATATACACACACACACACACACACACACACACACACACACACACACAATATTAACCTGACTGCCTCTAAGGGGAGGGAGGTGAGAAGGGAGGGTGGAAGGAAATTTTGTAACTTAAAATATACAATATGCCTATGGATGAATATTGGAAAACTTTTATAGCATGTATTTGGAAAAGTAAAATATCAATTAAAAAAGAGAAAACTAAAAAAAAGAGAGAATGAAGGGCAAGCATCACCTAGGAATCCAATAAATTTGTAAATAATTATTATCTAGGAATCCAATAAGGGCAATTAGATGGTACAGTGGATTATAGTGCTGGGCCTGGAGTCAGAAAGACCATAGTTCAAATCTGACCTCAGATACTTATTAATTGTGTGATCCTGGGCAAGTTACTTAATCTAGTTTGTCTCGGATTCCTCAGCTGTAAAATGAGCTGAAGAAGGAATGACCAAAAACAAAAATAAAACCAAAAAAAAACCTCCAAACATCCAAATGGGGTTATGACTTAACTAAAACAACCAAACAACAAATAGATAGAAAAACCTTTGTTCCGGGGTGGCTAGGTGGATAAAGCACTGGCCCTGGAATCAGGAGTACCTGAATTCAAATCCAGCCTGAGACACTTTATTAAGTAATTATTATTACTTAGCTGTGTGGCCTTGGGCAAGCCACTTAACCACATTGCCTTGCAAAAAAAAAACTTAAAAAAGAAAAGAAAAGAAAAGAAAAGAAAAAACTCCTTTGTTCCACAAGGAGTTACTGTTCTCCCCATTGGCAGCAGGAGCTGGAAGCAAGAGGAAAGATAGTGGAGAAATAGATGACATGGAAGAGTGCTAATGGGGCAGCACGATGGAATGGAGCATGTTTGCCTAGATTCTAGCAGGGTGTTGGGAAGTTTTGTCCATTAGAGCAGGTCACATTGGTGTCCACACAGGGAGGCAAACTCAAGTTCTGATGATTTGTCCCCAAATTCCAAATCCAGACAACTAGTAGGGTAGGTCTCCACTCCATCCTTTCAAATGCAGAACTGAGGCCAAAGCTTTCTGTTACCCTTCTGCTTTCTTATGGTTACAATAGTAAGGAAAGCCTTCTTTCTCTAAATAAACGATGGGGTCAATTCCATTGGTTCTCCACGAATATCTTCAAGAACATGTCAAATATACAGGTGGTATAAATTCGGGGGGGTTAGTTTACAGGGCATAAATAGAACTCTCCCTTTTCAGCTTGGTGGCTTAGATGCCACCTGGGAACACTTCAAATGATATTGGCTTTATTTATATTTTACTAATAACCTGATAAATCTCCTAACAAAGCATAGACCCTTGAAAATGGCTTTTATTTTCTGCCTCTGGATATAAATGAAACTATTGTGTTGTAATCCCAGTGAGCAGCCCCTGGGGCTAAGTTCTTTTTTGCTGCAAAGCCATGTAAGGGAAAGGGGCAATCAGAGGAAGAGGCAGTGGTTAGGAAAGGCTCTATCCTCAATCCCTGAACAGCCCTTGGGAACAGAGATGAACATGATTTGGGAGTCTCCATCTTTTCCTGGAAGGGTAAGGAGTGAGAAGAGTCCAGTCAATCAAAAACAGGCTTTAAAATACTATCGTAGCTACATGAAAATAGCTAAAAGGAAAAGAGAAAGCTTACTTGAAATCTGTATCTAATTGGATGAAAGAAAGAGGAAAGAAAATGGGACAGAAAAGGAGTAGTATCACAAATTAACTGGATTTTAAAGTCAGAAATAGTTCACTAATATTTGGGGTTGCCTATCCCATTGGCTCACTGCTGTCCAGCCCTGTCCCAGTGGAGGATGCCTTTGCCTCATTGGTAGAGTCTTTGCTCAATCCCATCACATTGAGACTGAGCTCTTTTCTCAGTTACTTCTCTCTCTTCTCTCCATTCTCTTTCAGGTGCTGCTGCTACTGCTGCTATGGCAGTGTGAAGAGGCAGGTAATCACAGTTGATTGCCTTCTACTTCTGTTCGTTCTCTCCAGTCCTCAGTCTCCCAAACTTCATAGGATTATCTGAATTTTATATCTTTTCAAATTCCATAATCCTTCCTTTGGTCTATCATTATTATTATTATTATTATTATTATTATTATTAATTTATTACTCAAACTCAGAAGTCTGCTCTTTAAGTCACTGCACTACAAATCCCAGGATACTTAGCTATTGTTCTTGCAGCCTGAGATCCTTGCAACACTGGATGGGGTGCTACATGCCAATCTTGCCTAATTAATGTGGCCACACATGAATGTAATCATTCAAACCTCTCTCTCTCTTTGTCTTTTTTATGTACACTAAAGTCAGTTCTAAGCAAACTTTCCCTAAGACCATTCTTTTTCCACTTCCTTATATCTTTGTTTATCCCTTGAAATAGTCACAAGATCGCCTCCACATTTGTTGGGAGGATATATTGAAAAGGTACTTTGAAAGAGCCTTCACAAGTGCATTAATATAAAAACTTTTGGCATGAGACCCAATGAAATCTAATCAATCCAATACCATTTACAGATGAAACAGGAGCAAGACAGCAGTAGACAAAAAGTAGAATAAATTTACCTGCATACCTCTAATAATGTTTTTTCATTAGTAATGACAGTGGAGCAACATTTGGTCTCTAATACCTCAGTACCAAATATTCTATATAAGGCTGTGAAGATGGTACTGAAGAATATAAAGCCAGAAAGAACTGGACAAGAGTAAAAATACACAAAAGGAATCCATGATGCAGGAAACTTTGGTAGGTATTGAAGGACTGATTCTGAAGATGTTTGAAGGAAGAAAAGATATCAAAAAAATAGGGCAAAAATCATAGTATTATAAAATTTTTAAAAAGTGATCAGGAAGACCTCAGTAACTATTAACTCATGCACCAATTTTTCATCTTTACACTTTTTTAATGAAATAAATGTATTGAAAAATACACAATATGAAAACATGAGAAGGGAATAGAAAATTTCACAAAAGATATTCACCGTCACACATTTGATTAAAAAGTTATAAAAAATCAAAGATCTTACTATGCTTATTGTTTATTGATAATAATTAAAATATATTTGCATGTTCTTAAGGGCTTCCCTTCAACAAGCATTTTTTCCTGTCTATTGTATGAATAAACAAGATTTGTAGAGGTTAACCACAAAGATAACTTTCCTTATCAATCCACTGTTTAGTATTAAATAAACTATAAAACATAGAAATATATGTTCACTAAAGGTGTTTGCCATTCCATGGAGGATATATCCATAGCTCTCTAGATGGTGAAATCCTTCAGAAGCTTGTGGTTTCAAATGATGTTAGGCTGATTGCACTAAACTCCAGAATACTTTTAACTTTAATCTATATTATTACCATTTTCTTTATCACTTTTTAAAGTTTAGGAAATCAGCAAAATAATGTCAAGCATTTTCCATTTACTAAGGAATACATACTATTGAAAATGTAAGGATGGGTTCTTATGTGAGCTGTTTCAAGTTGTTTCCAATACACTCCTGAATTGAACACTCACAAGAGATCAGCCTGCGGATGATTGTGAACTGGACTCAAAGTTAAACAGAAGGAAGAGAGGGGGCTGAATAGCAATTCGAAAATTAGATAGAAAACTCATTGTTCCTAAGTTTCTCCCAGAAACAGATTCATCTTTTTTTTTTTTACATCAAAATTCTCCTGGTGATACTATGCAATTGTGATTCATGTAACACTATAATCTCTAAAGAATTTAAACTAGGAATCAAACAAACATGTTTGTGGGCTATAGGATGTGGCAAATGATTTACATGCAAGACTTGTTATAAAAGGTTTTACTCATGAAACAGGTGATCAAAAGGAAGTGATTTGGACAAACAATTAAAGAAAGATACATCAGAAGGACAACCCAGTCTTACTCTTAGCACCCACAATAAAAAGGCTCAGAGTGAGGTCAAAAGTGCTTTGGAAAGATATTGTTTAAAGGACTTATGGGGGGGGCAGCTAGGTGGTGCAATTAAGCACCGGTCCTGGAGTCAGGAATACCTGGGTTCAAATCCGGTCTCAGACACTTAATAATTACCTAGCTATGTGGCCTTGGACAAGCCACTTAACCCCATTTGCCTTGCAAAAAAACCAAAACAAAACAAAAAAAGGATTTACAGGTCATCCAGAGTGAAGTGTGAATGTAAGGAAATCTTCATTGGTAGAAGGAATATCTGCTTTAATAAGACTGTGGATATGATGAACTATTAAAGTAAATGCAAGATAGTACAATGTCTCCTGCAGGTGCTCTTAAAGTGCATTTGTTTTAGCTCATTTTCAATGTCACAAAAGGTTGGTTAACTAGATACCAGGAAATCACTCTTGTTTTCAAAAACTGATGTCCATATTTATAGTGTATAGTTAGAGGTTTTAGACTTGCTTAAGTGAACTTTGCAAGGGACTGCACAGAATTTGGGCCCAGGGGAGGAATGTAACATGAGTTCTAAACCCCATTAGTATGGAACTCTCTTACTTCACTGGTGAAGATCAATGCCCTAACCCTGCATGAAGGACTGGGACAGAGTTGACAAGAGGAAGAGAGAAGAAAGCTCCAGTCTCTTCAGGTCTCTTGAGTATCTTCAGGCTTCTTCAGTCTCTTTGGACTTTAAACATTTCTGACATCCAGCTTAGAGAGAGAGAAGATGGATGATACCAATCCTACTTCAGATTGCTGAAGGGAATTAAGACTCTGAGAAGAAATTAGCATGAGAGGAACTGGCAATCACCATCATGTCTCTATCCTTAGCTTGTTACACCAAATTTTGGTGACTTTCCCCTTAGATGTGATCCAGGACTATTTATTATCTGATTTTTTTTTTCTCCTAAGTATACTTCTTCTGATTTCTGTTTTTCTTTTGACTTGGAAAAATGTATTTCTTTACTAATTTTTTTGGTGCTCAAAATTATCCTTGAAAATCTTTAAATCAGCCCCAAAGTATTATACAGTATCTTTAATCAGTTTTAGCTGGAAAGGAGCTATGGTGTCTTTAAAAAAAAGGAAGTCTATATCAGTGAGCTGATGAATGTGAAATGGTTGCTATAGAGACTATCAAAGTAAATTTATATTTCACTATACCCAGCTAAGCTATTGATCAGGAAAAAGGCAGAATTGAGAATGTTACTCATATAGAAGGAAAGAAAAAGGTATAGTCTTAGCTGGCAGAAAAACTGGTGTTTAAAGAGAGGAAATATCCTTGAAATAAATTCTCATGTAAGGGTGATATATTGGAGGATAATCACATCACCATATCACTGTTGTTTCTTTTTCCTGCTTCTCCAGGAGGTAAGGGAAGAAATAAGGAGCACAACAGAGACAGTCTGGCTGGCTAGAGATGCTAGGAAAGCCAACTAATGCTCTCACTCTCATTAGCTCTACCAATCTGAGCAGAATAAGTGGACTGTGGACATGATGAAGAGCAGATTCTAGAAGCACAACAGCTCTAGGAACAATGTATTTGTATCTCCCCTCTCATACCCACTGGATAGAGAGTGAAATGGCAGAAGAGCTCACACTATTTAAATTGGCCCCTTCCCCTCCTCTCTCTCTTTCTCTCTCTCTAGCTCTCTCTCTCTCTCTCTCTCTTTTCTTCCACTCCAAATTTCCCTCCTACTTTTTCCACTTCCTCTCCCTCTTCCTTTTGCTACACATACTCATATAAATACAGATACGATATAAATCCATTATAGTTCCATTTGACACCTTGATAATTTACTGTTCATTAATATAAAGGAAGAATGTGAGCTTTAAATTTGACAATTTGGTCCTCACATTGCTGGCCAAAACATAAATTCAAAAATTAGATTTAATTTTTGCTCTATATTAAAGCTAAGTAGATAAGCTTACCACTTGGATCTCTACCCTCCTTTCTTTCCTTCTACAGAGATGCAAAATAAATATTGCAAGGCAGCTAACAGAAAGTAAGAGTGGATGGAAGGAAGTTATTTAATTTGAGAGCCCAATAGTAATTAAGATGAGCTGCAGGAGGGGGTTGCAGGAGGATGGATACATTATCAAGCTTAGCACAGCACAAGAACTTAATAACCATGGTGGGTTTATTACTTCTGTCCCCCAAGTCACATGAACATTTGTAATGACAAGTGACATTCACTTGACAATATGATTTTAGGCCAACACATGACTAAAAGATCTCCATTTGATGTTTGCATCTAGGGAAGATGTAGTGGCATTAGATGAAGTGGTAACAAAAACAAAAACTTATTGCTGTTGTTATAATTATAGAGTAAGAATGAGAAGGGGAGAGAGAGTAGAGTTTACAAGGTAGATCATTTTTGGTTTGCACCAAATCAAAATCAAATCGAAAGAAACTCAGATTTCAAATGTAGTATTAATATGGGAACTTAAAGAATGAGTTTAGCCTATTTAAAAACCAATTTAAAATTTTAAAAAATTTAAAATTTCACCTATTAAAATTTAACAATTCTAATTATCACAGCAAATAAAAATGTTTTACAAATTGCTATCAGATGAGCCAATCATCGATAATATATTTTCTTGTGTCCCTCCTATCATTCTCAACCTGTGAATTTTCATTCCTAAGCTAACATTCACCATCCAGTTTCTGTTTTCTGCAACAGGGTTGCTAAGCATTTGTTGAAAAAAGAATGGAATTGATCTGGCATACAGCTTCAGCTGGGCTCTTGCTCCTATTTGAAAATTCTTCTGCTTTACTCTGATCAACTCTTTAAATCATTCAACAAACTTATTAAGTTCTTTCTCTTTGTCCATATATATATGTATACATATATATATATATATACATATATATATATATAGTATTTATATATACTTGGCACTGTATTAATGGATGAGAAGAAAAAGGAAAATCTAAAATGATTTCTGCCTTCATTACATTCTAATAGGGGAGCTATGTCCACAAGTATAGGTATTCAATATATCCACAATATTAAAAAAAGTCCACAAGATATCCATAAGATAATTTAAAAATAGATACAAGATAACACTGAAGTGGCAACTAGGAGTCTGAGAAAAGCTTCATGAAGAAGGTTTTATTTAGATGAAATCTTGAATGAAGTCAGGATTTTAAGAAGTGGGGATGAGGAGTGAGAGCATTCCAAGCATGGGGGGGGGGGCGGGTGGACAGAAAGTACAGACATGGAGATATGAAATGTTTGCATGAGAAGTCGTCAGTAGGACAAAATAGCTGGGTTATGAAGTGTGTGGCCTTAAATAAATCACTTAAACACATTCAGTCTCAGTTTCCTCCTCAAGAAAAGGGGAATAAAATAGTAATACCAGAAAACTCCTTATTTAATAGTATTCTTGTATCAAATGAATATAAAATGCTTAGTTAGCCTTAAAGCATTCTATAAATATCTGTAATAATAGCAATAATAATATAAATAATTATAAGACAATTTGAGTGCAATGGATAGAGCACTGACCCTGGAGTCAGGAGTACCTGAGTTTAAATCCAGCCTCAGACACTTAATAATTACCTTGTGTGACCTTGGGCAAGTTACTTAATCCCATTGCCTTGCAAAAAAAAAAAAAAGACAAATTGAAATAGTGGATAGAGACCAGGGTTGACCTTGAAGTCAGGAAGTTCTGGGTTTAAGTCTTGTCTCAGTTCTAAGCAAGACACTTACATGTTAGAGCCCCAGGTATGCCTTCTAAGACTAGAAGAAGCAGGGCAAGGGGTGATCCGCAATGCTAGAAGAATTTCTTCACTGGGAGTTCCCTAACACATTGCAGGCCTAGTTAAAAACAAAAGAAATAATAATTGGTGTTATTAGTGATTTGTTGATGACCCTTCTAACTACCTCCCTGCAATTTGTCCCCTGTCTTCTCTTGCTACTAAAACTGTTCTCTCAAACAAAAGTAACTAATAATGGCCAAATCCGTTGGCATTTTTTCCCCATATCTCTCTTTCCATATCTTCTCAGAAGCACTTGAACCTGTTGATAATTCCCTCCTATTTTCCTAACTTGGTTTCTGAGAGACCCGCTCCCTGATTTTCTACTCCTTTAACCAACTCATGTTTCTCCTTCACTAATGGCTCATTCTCTTTCTGGATGTTCTTGAGGGTACGTCTGTACTCCTCTTATCTTTTCTTTCCATCTTCACTGCTTTGTAGGCTTAATTTTCTTCCAGTAGTTCAGTTACCACCTCTATGCAGATGTCATCAAAATCTACTGCCTCTCTTTTGAGTTACAGATCCACATCTCCAAATTCATCCAAGACATTTCCATGTCCTAAAAACTCAAACTCCTTATATCCAAATCTGAAACCCTAAGTTCTGTCCTCTTCCCAATTTACCCTTTCTTCTAAAAGCACAATTACCCAGTCTCTCATGTTTGTAACCTGGGGCCTATTTTTAACTTTTCTTTCTCCTTCTCTCTTATTTTTTTAGCTATTTATCTTACCTTTTCAGCATCTTTCATATCTGTTCCCTTTCTACCCTCTGCTACCATTGCCTTGACCCACTTCCAATCATCACTACCCCTCCCCTCAGGACTATGGAAATAACCTCCTTACAGGTTTTCTTGCCTTTGCTCTCTTCTACAATCTATCCTTGGTAACACTAACAGAACAATCATTCTTATCCTCAGAAATCTTCTATTTCATGGTAAAAAATCTTTAATGGCTCTCCAAAGAAAGTTTAAATTCTTCTGTATTCACCATCTTCCAGGATCTGACACCACCCTCTATTTCTAATTTTATACTGTGTTCTTGCTCTCAAAGACTTCTATAGTATATTCAAAGCAGACTGTGTTGTTCTTCATTTGCTTCAGTCATGTCCAACTCTTCATGACCCTTATTGATGTTTTCTTAGCAAAAATACATGAGTGAGTTACAATTTCCTTTTCCAGGTCATCTGACAGATAGGGAACTGAGGCAAACAGTGACTTGCCCAGTATCACACAGTTAGCAAGTGAGGCCATAGTATAATTCAGGTCTTTCTTACTCCAGGTCTGGCACTCTATGTCACCTAGCTGCCCCAAAGTAGACTATAACCCCATCACCCAAGGTTTGACTGTGGGGATTCCCCACTTAAAAGACAAACAGCTGAGGGGAAGAAGTTGAAACAATCATCTAGTTGCTCATAATTGTAAATTAGAAGTTAATAGAGTCAAGGCACCCTGGCCCCTGTCTCATGTATTTTAACACCTTTTCTCTATATGCTTTTTTTTTTTACTATCTCCTTATTCTGGAGGCAAACACAAGCTTCCAAAGTACCTCAGCTCTCAGATTCATAATTTACAGGGTTTCTCACATCCAGATTACTAGGATTCCACTAGGATTCCACACCTAAACCCTCTCTCATCTTTACTCGGTCCTACCAAATATTATCTCTTCTTCTGGTTCAGACTCTCATCACTAAATTCTATCAGAGATAAAAATCTTTAAAAATAAAGCAAACCTTTAAATGAGCATCTAGTACTTGTCTTGATGCTGATAATGGTGCTTGACATTAGGTCCCTCGTTGTTTTCACTGTGGAATCTGTGTGAGAGAGAAGTAGAATGTAAAATTCTTGATGTTAGAGGTTATTTTGCTTTTGTCTTTGAATCCCCAATTGCTATCACAAAGAAAACAGTTCATAAATGCTGGTTGAAGTTGTCTTTGGTAGAATTAAGTGATGAGGAAGAATCTGAACCTGAGGAAGAAATAATATTTGGTGGGACCAAGTCAGTGAAGGTAAGTGAAAGTGAGTCTAGGTGTGAAACCCTTGAAACCTGGGTATGAAAACCCCTGAAGATTATGAATATGACAGCTGAGGCACTTTGGAAGCTTGGGTTTGCCTCCAGAATAGGGAGTTTGAGCCTTGATTAATAAAAGCACATAGAGAAGTGGTGCTATGGTGGGTGAGATAGGGGTCAGGGTGCCTCAACTTACCGGCTTCAAATCTTGAGAATGTATGTGAGTTCTGGAATCTAGTATACTTCCACATAGCTATATCAATGTTAAAGGACCACTAATGAGAGGACTTCTCAGTATCCATATATGTGAACTTACACATATGTGTAAGTTCCAACAGTCTTCACATGAGAGAATAAAGTACCTGGTATTGGTGGAAGGAAGGGTATGTCAACAGAGGTTAGGTGAGATTGAGAGCAGGGGTATGGGGAGAGGGACTGTAACATCTCCATATGTTCTATATTCTTATGTCTGTGCTTTTGCTCAAAGTTGTTAGAATATCTCTATATCCCTCTTATTTGAATTCCTACTCATCTTTTAAAGGATAACCCAAAGGCCACCTCTTTCAAGAAGCCTTCCTCATTTCCATTGTAGATAGTGATATTTGCAAATAGTTCTTTGTTTTGTAAATCTTAACATCTACTTAACACCTACTATCATATAATGCTGTAAATTAGAGTAATTTGTGACTATCAACTCAATCTTCCCTTTTTCCTTTCTGTCATCTCTCTCTGTAGGAGAACTTTTGAGAACCTGGCAGTTCACTAATTATAACAAAACTCTATAAAAACTGTGATGAGAAACATACATTTATAGAACTTGGCACTTATCAACTCTTAGACCTTCTTATCTAAACTTTGTGTAGAGAGATAGAGTCAAGATTGCAGATACAAACAGCAATCCAACTAAATTCTCCCAACATTTCCCTGCAACAATTTAAAAAGAAAAATAGAAGGGGGTCAGCTAGGTGGCACAGGATAGAGCACCAGCCCTGGAGTTAGGAGGACCTGAGATCAAACCCGGCCTCAGACACTTAATAATTGCCTAGCTGTGTGACCTTGGGCAAGTCATTTAACCCCATTGCCTTAAATAAATAAATTTTTTAAAAAATAATGTATGGAGGGGCGGCTAGGTGGCGCAGGGGATAAAGCACCGGGCCTGGAGTCAGGAGTACCTGGGTTCAAATCCAGTCTCAGACACTTAATAATTACCTAGATGTGTGGCCTTGGGCAAGCCACTTAACCCCATTTGCCTTGCAAAAACCTAAAAAATAAAATAAAATAAAATAAAATAATGTATGGAATGGTGATACGTATAACTCAAGAACTTTATCATTATTAGGGAAATTAGAGGGAGCCTACTTCAAGAAAGGGCATAAGTATGAGTCAATTATTTTGGAATGACTTCAAAAAAAACTGAAGAGTAAGAAAAATTAATGCTTTGGAAGAAGGAGGAAGGAGAGGTAGAATGGGGAAATTTTTCTTGCATAAAAGAGGCATGCAAGAAAGAGCTTTAATAGTTGAAGGAAAAATAAAAGGTGGTAATGGAAGGCAATGTTTGAACCTTATTCTCATTGGAATTGATTTGAAGAGGGAAGAATATATATATATATATATATATATATATATATATACTTAGTTGGATACCAGAATCTACCTTACACAATAAAAAAAATAGGAGGAAGAAGGAATAAGATAAAGATGGGGATGATAAAAAGGAGGGCAAATTATGGGAGAAGTGGTAAGAAGCAAAACAGACTTGGGGAGGGACAGGATAAAAAGAGAGAAGAACAGAAGAAAATAAGATATCGAGGGAAATGCATAGTAATCATAATTGTGAATATGAATGGGATGAGCTTACTCATAAAATGGAAGTGGTTAGCAGAATGGACTAGAAACCAAACCAAAATCCAACAATGTGGATTCCACACTTGAAACAGAAAGACACACAGGCTTAAAATAAAAGATTAGAGAGAATCTATCATGTTCCAACTGAAGTAAAACGGCACAGGTAGTGATTTTGATTTCAGACAAAGCAAAAGCAAAAATAGAATTAATTAAAAGAAATAATCAGGGAAACAAGTACATTTTGCTAAAGGTACCTTAGACAATGAAGTACATCAAAAAAATTTAAAGCAATTTTCTCTGATAAAAGACCTTATTTCTCAAATATATAAGAAACTGAGTCAAATTATAAAATTAGAAGGATTCCCCAATTGATAAATGGTCAAAGGATATGTACAGTTTTCAAAAGAAGAAACCAAAGCTATCTATAGAAAAAATACTCTAGTCATCACTGATCAGAGAAATAAACATTAAAGTAACTTTACTTTAACTGAGGTACTTTACTATCAGAAACTACAAATACTGTAAGGGATAAGGGAAAATAATGCACTAATAAACTATTGTGAAGCATTTCAATCATTCTGGAGTACAATTTAGAACTATGCCCAAAGTACTACAAACTATACAAAAATGCATACACTTTGATCTAGCAATACCATTACTAGATCTGTACCCCCAAAGAGTTCAAAGAAAAAAGAAAAAGACTTATTTGCACAAAAATATTTATAGCAACTGTTTTTGTGTTGGCAATTGAAGGAATATCTATTAATTGGGAAATGGATGGAAAAGTTATAACATTTGACTGTAATGAAGTACTATTACGTTATAAGAAATAATGAGAAGGGTGCTTTCAGGAAAAAAAAAACAAACATGGCAAGACCTAAATGAACTGATACAAGAGTGAAATGAGAAGAATCCAGGTTATTGTACACAGTAACAGCAAAATGTAATGATGTTCATCTATGGAAGAATTGGTTACTCTGAAGAAAAATGTGATCCACCTTTAAGTATGAACTGTGAGTGTAAATAGAAGTATAATTTGATCATTTTTTAAATTTTTTTGTAATATGGCTTATATGGAAATGTTTTGCATAATTTTACACATATAATTGATATAATGTTGCTTGCCTCCTCAGTCATTGGGAGAGGAGTAGAAGGGGAGAATTGGAACTCAAAATTAAAACTGAAAAGAACACTAAAAATAATAATAAATTTTAACAAAACAATAAACTTTGTGTACTCCTCCTTACCTAAATGATTGTTCTGTGCATAATAGATCTTGATAAAAAGTAATTGTCATCTACATGTAGGGGTCATGTCCAGGAGTGGAACCCAGTCTGACTCCTTGGAATGAGCTAGATTACATAAGAGGTATATGTCCTCATCACAATGCCTGATACATAATTGGTATTTAATAAATACTTAGTGACTAGCTACATCACCAGATAAGATGTAGAAACAAAAGGGATGTTTTCCCTCCATACATACAATGATCAGTGATAAACAAAAAAAAAGTGGAAGCTAATGTAACTATTCTGATCAGAATGTGGACCCCAGTTTCAGGCACCCTCTTCTCATCACCCTTACTGTCTCTGCTGTTGGTCCTGACTCTAGAAAGAGCCATAGAACCTTAGGTTGACCAAAGGGATTTTCCTTGGCTTTCCACAGCAGCCAAATTGCCAATTCTGACTGTGCTTTACAGGTGAGAAACAGAGGAAATTTACAACTCAATTGTTTCAGTCAGAGCAATAAAAAAAAATCAAGCCAACAAGCAAAAATAAATAAATAAATAAATAAAGCAAAAAAAAAAACCCAAGAAAACTCCTTCAATGCTACAGAAAATGTGCCTATTTTTGGTAGGTTGAAAGCAAATTAATGAAAGGTTGATGAGAACATAAAATGCAGCATTTCTCTACATACATGCTTCAGAATGAAATGGTCTTCTACCTTGTCACTTCTACAGGAGTAGGTTTGGTAGTCTAGCAAATTCACTAAGTAAAACCCTCTTTAAAAATCATGATAAGAAACATATATTTCTAGGACTCCTTGGCATCCATCAACTATGGAACCTCCCAAATTTGTAACATATCTTGTATAATGCAGCACTTCTCAACCATGACAGAATACATGGTAATAGAATGTTACAGGCAAAATACAATGCACATAAGACGAATCTCAGCATGTTCTCCTTCTGTTTATTTTGGGTGAAGATTTTATAATTTGATATTAAAATAGTGTTTTATGATTTTAATGTGGCATAGTTGACAATGCAGAGTTCTGTGATGAAAAGATAATTGCTATAACATTTAAAATATTTAATTAAGGCACTTTAAAATAATAAAAATATTAAAGCCTGCTTTTGCATTTTCGATTTAGCATAAACTTTAATAGTCATTCTTATTCAAATGACAAGCTGTAGAATGCTTGAATGTTATACCTACACCCATGAATGATTTTGGAAAACTATGAAATTATATTAAATTTGAAGAATACAGCTTAGTGAAGAAAAAAACCTAATGACTTCACAGGAGAAATATTTATTGCACTATTGTATTACATTTGTTTGTAGAATAATGGTCTCTGTGGGACCCAGGGAGATTGTTTTGATGGGTACATTTATTATATGGTGTGTTAGGGTCTGCACCTGAGGGATCTTGTTGAAAAAAGGTTCTATGATCCCAGACACAATGGGGAACTTCAGCCTCTCCCTGTGAGATTCTCTGGTAGACAGAGTCAATGCCCTTGCCAAATTGAGAGCATCACAACAGATGCTAGAGAGAATGGAGGAAAGATTTCAAATAAGAGTCTGTTCACAAGGATATAGAGAAAACAGACTGTGCCATATTGATCCAAAGAATATATAGGCTATTGTTTTTACAAATCTGATTTGTTTAAAACTTGAATAAGGTCAATAATCAGTTTTAAGTTTATATGCAAATATACATATAGGTGAACATGTATGCATGTGTATGGATGCATATGCCCTCATCTATATATGTATAGACATATAATACAATGTATATACATGATTTCATATTATACATACAAATAAATATAATATGCAAATATAATGAGTATATACGTTCATATACATTTACACATACACTAGAAAGATAGCTTATTGGGAGGAAACTTAGAGTCTCTCTCTGGTCCAACCCCCTCCTTTGCAGATGAGTGAATAGACTAAGTGATTCTCCCAAGGGAGTAAAAATAATAACAAAGGAAATTTGAAATCTGGGTCCTCATTTCAAAGGCAATGATTGAATTTATATGGTTTATATGCATGAGACTATTGCCCCTGAGATCAGAAAGTCCTTAGTTCAAATCCAGGCTCAGACATTTAGTAACTGTGTGATCCTAGGCAAATCATGTCACCTCTCTGACTCAATTTCCTCATCTGTAAAATGAAGATAATAATACCCCTACCTCCCAGGGTTGCTGTGAATAAAAAGTTAAAGAATATTTGTAAAGTGCTTTGCAGTCTTAAAGTGTTGTCAATTATTGTGAGTTTTAACTTCATAGAGTTCTCATCTTAGGGGACAGCTTATGTTTAGATCAATTTGGTACTTCTGTCATCTTTAAAGTACTATATTTCAGTCAGTACAATGTATAATTAAAAGTTCCATGTGGTTTAATTCTTCCTAGTCATCCTTCCATAGATCACATATTAGGAACCTGAGCTGAGAATCCTTATCTTAAGGGGGCTACTTTGTGCAGGACTGAGAATAAAGTCAAACCCTGGGATGACTTCTGAGCCCTCAGCCCTGCTTCAGAGTTTAAAACAGTTCTGGGTCTCTTCTTTGTTTCACAATGCCCCTATTCCTCAAGAGGTTCTATTCTGGGTCCTGGAAACACAGAGGAACCACTTTAAAAAGGAACCTCTAAGAAAGTGTAATGCTAATTTAGGTTGCCTCAGCCTTCACTCAAAATCCCAGAAGTCAAAGAATATCCAGTTAAATTCTTTGATTGATTGATTAAATGAATAAATGAAAACAAATTTACTAAGCTCTGAATTTATTATTCATTTGTCTATTTATTTCCTTAGTTATGACCATGTCTTCCTTGTGACTCACGGTGTCTTCTTTGTCTAATAATTTCTGGGATTCCCATCCTCACTCCCACCCCCTCTGATGACTATTTTTTTAAGTATCCAGAAAACTCATTTTTTTTTTTAAATTTAATTTAATTTTTAATTTATAGAATAAAACAAGCATTTCCATAACTTTATATTTCCATAACATTCAGAATGCCTGAATCATGCTTTTATGTTTCAGCTTAAAGATATTTCATGAACCCCTGGGACATATCTTAACCTCCTCTAGCACAGTTTTAATGAAGACATGTTTGTACCTATGTCATTTCCTTAGGAAATACCTAGCTTCTTTAAATTCTTATTTCCTGCCTTAATTGGAGGGATCTGGGGGTAGGCACCTGTTCCCAATTATGTAATATGTTATCTGAAAGACTTCTGATGATCCTTTTCCAAAATTTACTCAATTTGAACTGATCTAACTAAAGTGGCCTAGACCATTTAATATTTGAATGATTTATGCATTATACAGAAAGGTATCTAATTGCATTCATTTTCATTTAAAAAAATTTTTTTTAGGTTTTTTTTTTTTCCAAGGCAATGGGGGTTAAGTGGCTTGCCCAAGGCCACACAACTAGGTAATCATTAAGTGTCTGAGGTCGGATTTGGACTCAGGTACTCCTGACTCCAGGGCCCATGCTCTATGCACTGCCCACCTACTAGCCACCCCTTCATTGTATTCATTTTCACAAACTTAAGTCCATTTTTCCCCCTTGGACCTTGATATTCTTAATGGTCTTTACAGGGAACAATCTCTTTCCCTCTCACCATGGGATTTTGGACCTTGAGCTTTGTACATGGAAGTTTCAAACAATCCCCAATTATTAATATCCATCATATTATGTTTAGCATGATTGCACACGTATAACCTATGTCAAATTACTTACTGACTCAGGGAGGGGGAAGGGAAGTGAAAGAGAGAGAGAGAGAGAGAGAGAGAGAGAGAGAGAGAGAGAGAGAGAGAGAATTTGGAACTCAAATTTTAAAAAGAATGCTAAATTGTTTAACCATGCAATTGGGAAAAATAAAATACTTTTCAAAAAATATTCATAATTGATTCATAGTCTAAGCCAATTAAACTGCACAAAGGAAAAATTGAGTCTTGAACCAATGGGAAGGAAAACAACTGGGAAGCTCCTGGAGATTTTTTTTAGTCCCTAATCCTTATTATAAAAGTGTGTATCACTAGAAATGTGACCCTGTCTCTTATTGTTTGCCTCAGTTTCCTCATCTTTAAAACGAGTTGGAGATGGAACACTCCAGTATCTTCACCAAGAAAACCCAAATAGGATCACAAAAAGTAGGACTGAAAAATGAACTAACAACATTGACTCTGGGGGGAGTGGCATAATAGAAGATAGTCATTAAATCATTGAGGTTGATTCTTCAGAAGACCATTAGCTGTTGTTTGGTTTCTAATGTGTTTTTCAGTAAAGCAAAAATAACCTCTCCCTCAGCATTTGGACTATTATGTGGAAGCCTGTGAATGAAGAAATTTTCTCTGCAGGAAAAGCACTACTAAGTGTCAGAAAGTATCTCAACTCCCTTTCATATCACAGGTGAGTAAATTCTATTCTCTTATGTTCTCATATAAGACAGAAAAGGTACGCAGGATGTTTGTAAAGAGTTAAAACAGAAAAGATATCTGCTGCATATCTTCTTAGCCATTAAATCCAATCTCCTGCTAGTTGCTCATTCACAAAATTTACTTTGTCTTGGTCCTCTCCTCCTCCTCCTCTTCCTCCTCTTCCTCCTCCTCCTCCTCCTCCATCTATCCATCATAATACTCAGTAGGTTAAAATGATCTCTGTGAGTGGTAGCTGAATAAATTGACAAAATGACTGCCTGGCAAAGAGGAGCACTATACTAGACAACATGGGGCAAGGGTTGGAATGGGAAGGCATGGAAAGGGATTAAAAATTCCAACCTTGACTTAAAGGACCTTACAGTTTAGCACACATTGAATGGTTTTTGACATCCTTTATAAAAAATTATGATACTTTTTTCAAAAATGACATAAGACTTTTATATATACATATAGAAAGAAGTATGATAGTGGATAAATGCACACATGTGAGCATTTCTAGGCTACATTTTGGATATAGGTTAGGTATGACATATAATCATTGCATATATGTGACACAATTTGGCATTGATCCATCTGCTTCTAGGTAGTGGAATATCACACTGACCTCATACTGCATCTCCCATTCAGCTGAAAAAAAAACTGGAGCAAATAGACCCAGTCCATGGCTCTTTGGGTTATGTCACCATCCTTACAGAACTCCTTGGAGGAGCAGCAGCAACATCTTATATAAGTGCTCTCTATGAGCATCTGAAGAGATATAGTGTCAAATGGGATGGAATTACTCACAGGTAATTGTTTCTTGTGACTGTCCCTTAATCTTCCTAAAGTGGCGTAGGAGTGTCAGTATTAATTATTAAGCTTTTACTTTGACTACCCAAACTCCAATACCAAGGATACCTCTATGTCTTTGGATCCTTATGTTTGTTTATTTCTTCCTTTATTTTTTTCCATTCATCTAATAATCCATTCATTTATTTACAAGGTCCCAAATAGTAGTTGTTTGAGTACACATTACTCAGAGTCACAATTATGAAAAATATAGTGATTGACTCTAAACTGATGGAAATGCTAACTTTAAATTTAGATAATGTTTCAAAGGATTCATTATTTTCACTAATTAAAATACAATTTATACATTTACTTATTACTAACTTTTTAAAATTAGATGGTGCAGTACAGAATGCTGGATCTTCAGTCAGAAAGACCTGAGTTAAAATCTGGCCTCAGAAACTTACTAAATGGGTGATCCTAGAAAAGTCACTTAATCTCTGTTTCCCTCAGTTTCCCCTAAAGATAATAATACTATCTCCCAACATTGTTATGAGGATCAAATGACATGATAATTTTAAAGCACTTAGCCCAGTGTGTGATATATAGTAAATACTATGTAAATGTTAGCTATTATTATTATAGTTGTTTTTAAAAATTAACAAGCATTTCTTTTTCTCTCTACCTCATGTTCCCTTTCCCTCAACTGAAAAGAGAGAAAAAGAAAATCATGTTAAAGAAAATGCATAGTCAAGCAAAGTAAATTCCCTCATTGGCCCTTATGTTTTAAGTGTTTTATCTGCCATAGACAGTAATGTATGATGTCACCAGACAGGGAGTTTGAAATTAATTCTAGAAACAGATAAAGTTGGATACTTTGGGTACTGGGAATGGAATCAGGCCACCTTGTTCCAGCTTTGCATCCTCCTAGACTTCTGGGGAAATTGGTTTAATTCTCAGGGCTTTGGAATCAGGAGCATCATAAAAAATTACCAATCTCACTGGAATGCTGCAAATGAGTCTTACCTGTATCAGAAGAAATTTTCTGAGCTAAGATGCCAGTAAAATAAAAATTGAAAATAAAACACTCAGGAGAACTTACTCTCCTCAGACTTCTAGATCATAAAATTTACCCTAGATTCCTGGAAGCATCTTAAGACTGATTATATGAAAGCAGATCTTCAGGTGTTCAATAGTTTGTTTCTTCTCAGGACAAAATAGAAACTCAAGAAAGATATCGAGATTTTTTTTAAAGGTAAAAGTATGTAAAATTGATTTATATTTCTTTAGAGAATTAAAATATAATTATTGTGAAAAGGAGACTGACCAAATCCTTGGAACATGCTCAGATATTCCCATCATCATAAGTTATAGAGAACATACAATATTCCTGCCTCTAGGGAGGACAAGAAATAAAGATGAAGGGAAAGGTATAGAGATCCTTTCATAACCAAGTAGGACTCTCAATTATCAAAACATTAACCTTACTAGTACTTCAATCAACCAGAAAACTCTTCATTATCCCATAGTTCCAGCTCCTTAGTTACTCAACATTTGAAGTAGACTAACCAAGCCTTCACCTATTGGTTAGATGCAATCAAGGAATATTACCCATTAGAAAGGGCAAATCTAAGTGTCTTCTAAATTGTGAGATCAAATCTGGTCTTTGACACTCACTGGCTGTATGAGACTCTGGTCAAATCAGTTAACTTCTATCTGCTTCCATTTTTTCATCTACCTCTCAAGGATATTGTGAGAATAAGATGAGAAAAAATTTTAAGGTGCTTTGCAAAAGCTTAGGGCATTACATAAATGCTAGTTGTAACTCTTATTTTCTAAAGATTGAGCCCAGTTCCTCCATTACAGTTAAATGTAGTGTTTTCCAACTCTTCAATGAACTCATTTAGCATTTGACTTGTAATTTTCCATTTTTAATCTTGTATACATTTCATCATATGAAATATTTTCATTTAAATTTATCATGTTACAATAAATAGAAATGCTACATAAATGCAGTTTTAGAGCACAAATATTTACATAAATTGACTCAATTCAATTGACAAACATTTGTTAAATGCCACTTTGTGTAAGAAAGTATTCTAGGAACTGAGGATACAAGATAAAAAAGACAATTAGTGCTTGCCTTCAAGAAGTTTATCTTTTACAAAGGATTCCAAAATTAGGCTTGAGTTATTTTTTTAAATATTCAATCCCAATGATCTTTGTTTTCTCCTACAGATTTAGTTGCTGAATGAATATTATAACATAATGGCATGATTACTGAGCTTGAAATGAGAGGACCTCTTCAAATCCCAGCTCTATTATATTCTACCAGTTTGACTCTGGAGAAATAATGTGGCCTAGGAGATAAAAAGGCATACTTATTGCCATTAAGGTCTGGGTTCAAGTTCCAACTCTGAACCATAATGGCAGTGTGAACCTGGGTAACCACTCAATACATAAATCCATTCTCTAAGACTATTAATTGCAAGGTGGGTTTTAGATATGCATTGGGAAAGTTCCTCAACTATAATTTCCTTACCCAGAAGAAAGCACAATTGAGATTAAAAAAGTGAATATAATAATAATGGTTACAAAACAATAGCTCATCTTTATATAATGTTTATAAGATTTTCTTTCTAGGAATGTTTTAAATACCTTTTTATTGAATGTCCATATTTTTTCACTACTGACTAGATTTATATTTGTAGGGTAGATTACTGTGAGTTGCAATTTGATTTTTTATGCTCTGCAGAACACATAATAACATTTCCTTGTTCAGTTTCTAGAGGATACAGTATAGTTTTGTGTTTTTTGAATTTCCTTTTCTTTATTTTTAATTTTTTTCTCATAACAGTTTGTAGAATTTGATGTTTGTCAGGGGAATGTTAAATGTAACCATTATATGTTTTGTAATTTGCAAGTTATGGTTTTTGTTGTTGCTGTTGTTGAAGAATCCACAGATACTTTTAATTGGTACTTTGTGTTCTGTGTTAAGAAGTTCTGGGTAGTTTTTTCTTGCATTATAGTGTTCAGTTTTTTTGGCATGTCATGTGCTCTTGGGAAACCTATAATCTGTAAATTTTCTCCACACATCCTGTCTTCAAGATAGATGTGGTTTGTTTTGGATAATTTCAATCTTTTCCCTTTATTTTCTCCTATTACTCACTTTTTGACTCCTTCCCCTCTGATGGTAGTTTTCCTGGAAACTGGACCACAAAGCCATCTCAGCCTCCTCCTATGCTGAGCAATTTCCATTTCACTTTTCTGCCCCAGTAACTTCTGGATGTCTGGGGGTGGGGGGTGGGGGGATTATCCCAGCCTAAGTACACTTCTGCTTTTTGTATTTTAGGACACTGGAAGAACAGATAGGAGGAATAATTGAGTTCTGTTGCAAAGTCAGCTGATGAAGCTCTGCTCAAATGTGATGGGCAGTGGGGTGGAGGAGTTGAGTAAGTTTATAGTGGCTAGCATATCTCTCTTTTTAGTTCACTGAAATTGTTACCTCATTGGGTTTTCAGTGTCCTAGTTTGTGAAGACAGCTGAAATGGCTTTATCTCTTATGTGTAATTGCTATTTTGTATGGCTTTGATAGGTTGTAAAGACTGGCTAAAATGCCTAATCCTCCATTTTGTTGGTCATGAGACCAGGAAAATGACTTTCATCACAATAAACCCATAAGGTACAGATGATTATTCTTCCCATTTTATAGATTTTTTGCAAGGCAAATGGGGTTTAAAGTGGCTTGCCCAAGGCCACACAGCTAGGTAATTATTAAGTGTCTGAGACGGGATTTGAACCCAGGTACTCCTGACTCCAAGACCAGTGCTCTTATCTCCTGCGCCACCTAGCCACCCCATCTTCCCATTTTATAAATGAAGAAACTGAGACTCAAAAAGGCCTTGCAATAGGAACAATACTGTATTTAGAGGGGTATAAGTGATATATAGTGGAAATGGCTTGAGATTTAGAGTCAAAAGAACTGTTTCAAATCTTAGTTCCATCATTTACTTCTTACATGACCTTGGACACATCATTAAACTTCTCTAGGTTTCAATTTCTTCATATGAAAATATGAGGAAGTTGGACTCAGTGATTACTTAGGTTCTTTATGGCTATAAATCTATAAGCCTATGCAAAGCTGATTATTAAGCCACTTCACATTTCCAAGTCTCAATTTCTTCTTTAATAAAATAAAGCAGATAGATTAGATGATTCCAAAAGTCCCTAAGGGTCTAGTCTTATTTCCTGAATTCCCTTGGTGCAGCAAAGGGCTTCAGGGAATGAGCTGAACCATCTTACCTATCTTGATAGGATAAAACACAAGTGCATTGGCATGATTTCAAGTTCAGCTTAACCCATGTCTCTGCACACAACTTCATGTCCTCTGTTCCAATAACCTTCTCACTTTGGCAATGCCTCCACTTCTAGAACCTCCTTTTCTGATTTGTCAGTTGGTATAGGAATTTCTCTTTGAGGAAGTGTTCATTCCATTCAAGCTTAATTCAAATCTGAATTAGCTCAGGAATTTTTGGACTAATCTTCTAACTTGGCCCACCCCCTCTCCACCTTTTCAGCTCTCTTTTATGTATTATCTTACCCCCATTAAGGACTGGGACTATTTTTCTATTTGCCTTTCTTTTCTCTTTTTTGCTAAACATACCCAGTATTGAGTACAGAGTAAATGCTTACTTAATAAATTCTCTTTCTCTCTCCTTCCCCCCCCCCCATCTTCATGGATATATCCTGACTATAATTCATACAATATTCTGATTTCTTTCTTTTAAAAAAATAGCCAGAGTACTGATTTGCCAGAAAATTGGACAAAACAATTGAAATGTTGAAACTTTAAAAGCTTTAGTTCTTCTTCTTAAAATGTCCATGGGCTTTCTCTGTCTCTTACGCTGATGGGTTTTTGAAGAATTTCAATGCTTGAATTTTGTGATTTGTTTATCATCTGTCATCTGTGCCATAGTCATGTCATGTTACAACTATTATAAGCTCCTTTTCTCTTCTTGGCAGTCTGTTCAGAATGAGATCAGGGTAATTTTTCTCTCTTATCACTTCAATTACATTGTTCCTCCTTTTCATATCTTTCCACTATCTTCTAGCTTGAACAACTCTTTCCCCAAATTGATTTTCTTCATCTTTTCCTAGACTACCTCAACAATCTCAAAAATTCACAATTTTAAAAATCATTACTTTTCTCTGTTATTCCTCATTTCTCCCTTTCACATATTTCTATTCTTCTCCTTAGTTATATTGTCTGTTTAAATTGTAAATTCCCATGAGAATGTAAGACATCTAATTTTTTGTGCTCATTGTTATTGCTAGGAATTAGAAACTATAACAACACAGTTGCTTTCATATATGGAGGTGACATTACTGACCGAATTTCAATAGGACATGTGTTGTCTTACAAATAGAGACAGTGAATGGCATTGATTTGTCCATACTTTCACACCCCTTTGTGAGATAGGAATATATTTTGTGAGATAAGAACTGACAAGTTCTATCTAGGTGAACTTAAATGATCTTACTAAAGGTTACCTGTGACCTTGATTATGTAACACTATGGTTACCAGCTCCCAACAATCTCTAGTGCAATCCAATAGAATATAAACTCCATGAGAGTAGAGTCTGTTTTTATTTTTATCTTTCTCTCAGTACCTATGTTATCTAAGGTACTTTCTACCTCTAAACCTTAAAGGATAGCTAGGAAGCATGGTCTTGGATGGAACAGTGGGATTCATCTTCCTAAGCTCAAATCTAACTCCAGACACTTAATTGTGATCCTGGGCAAGTTACTTCATCCTATTTGCCTCCGTTTTCTCAACTATAAAATGAACTGGAAGAGCTGCTAGATGACTCAGTGGATAAAGCACCAACCCTGGAGCCAGGAGAATTTAAGTTCAAACCTAGCCTCAGACACTTAATAATTGCTTGGCTGTGTGACCTTGGGTAAGTCACTTAGCCCCAATGCCTTAAATAAATAAATTTTTTTAAAAATGAACCAGAGAAGGAAAAGGCAGTCTACTCCAATATCTTTTCCAAGAAAGTCCCAAATGGGGACATGAAGAATTGGACACAACTGAAACAACCAAGCAACAACTAAATCCTAAATATGAATTGCCACAGGCAACATCTCAGATGACTTTTGGTAGCAGTCAGTTGATACTACCAGGTTGGGAAAAGCTACAAAGGATGTAGCATTTGTCTGTGTCAAACATATTCCTCCCATTGCCTTTCAAAGCTAAATCACCAAGTTTTCTTCAAGTTACTTTCCCTCCTTCTCTACTATCCTCTAAAATTCCACACTAGAGGAACATGGCTCAGCAATTCAATAACCCCTGCTGAAGTATGTTTCACTCCTACTCAAATAAATTGAGTTAACTGACTCTATAAATGGTAAGATATTGCTAGCATGTGAAATTTATTTATGGGTTAAAAGTTTATTTCAATATTAGCCCAATTTCAAAAACTATCTTTTAAAATTAGAGATACAGGTAGGACAGTTTTGCTCTCAATATTTCACATTTAGTACTTGGACAGAGAGCACAGGTAGGAAGCCCTCCAGAGGAACATCTGTATGCATTCATTTCTTTCTCTTCATTCTACCTGATTCCATAGGCTACATTTTGATCAAACATTTATGATCCACATACTTGCAAATACTGTAGCCCTACATACCTGTACCCTTAGGGCCTGCATCTCAGGATTAAGAAATGAAAGAGGCCAAAGGCTTATAGATTACTCAGAAGCCTTATACCAGTCTGTCATGAATACTTTCTTCTAGAAAAAAAAATCAGAGGGCATTGGATATAGTTAGGGAGGAAAAAAAATTGCAAAAGGATGAAATAATCTTAAGACAGGAAGTTACTGTTTGCTGAAAACTATGCAGCCAAAACTCTTGATACAGGAAGCTTTCAGCTTTGCAATTTAATTCAAACTGATTAAGTCCCTACTAGGAGCCAGATTCAGTACAAGTTGCAAGAAAACGAGGGTTGAACCTCCATAGGGCCTCTTCTTAGGGTATGCTCAAGAGGCATTCCAGAAAGTGGATAGAGAATGGGGAGGGATCAGGGTCCCCAAGCTGAAGGTAAAAAAAGAGTATGAGGCATGTCTCCGACCCCTGTTGCCTTCATGGAACAGCATATAACTAGAAGACTAGCTATAGTAGACAAGGATAAAATTAAATCAAACCAAACCAAAAACCCAACTCTCTGCCCTCAAGGAGTCTACTTTAACAGTTTGATTAGGGGAAGATGTGGGGTAGAGGGGTAATGTAGTTGTAGGTAAATAAATTCAAATACATACAAGTAAATGTAAAATGATGGCTGAGGCACTAAAATCTGAGAGAATCAAGAAAGGGAGAAGGGGTCCCTTGATCTGAGCCTTAGAAGAAGCTAGGGACACCAAACAAGGAAGGAGAACATTCTGGATATGGGAAATAGCCTATACAAAGACATGGAATGGGGAAAAATAGTGTGTCATGTACAGGGAACATTAAATGGGCCAATTTGGCTGGAACATAAAATTCATGAGGGGGTATAATGGGAAATTAGTCTGGAAAGACAGATTGAAACTAGATTGTGAAGTTATTCCCAGGATTTATTTAAGAAGGGTTAGGATGTACATTGAATTCTGGTACATATTAGCTATGGTGGAGGAAGCAAGCCCTGAGGTTTGGCATGTAGATTATTGATAAGACAATCAAGGGGGGTGGCGGCTAGGTGGTGCAGTAGATAGAGCACCAGCCCTGAAGTCAGGAGGACCTGAGTTCAAATTTGACCTCAGACACTTAATGATTACCTAGCTGTGTGGTCTTGGGCAAGCCACTTAAACCCATTACCTAGCAAAAAAACCTAAAAAAACAAACTAAAAAAATGTAAGGGGAGTATTTTTGAGAGAAGTGGAGCTTGTTTACTCAAAGAAAGTGGGAATAGATGATAGGGAATATCATGTGGGAAAAAGAGTTGAGTTAGAATTGGTATATGAAGAAATGATCCCAAATTTGGAAGTCTTGACTAAAGAGAATCAGGGTGTGTGCAAGAGAAGAACTTTGAGGAAAACAATTAGTGTTTGAACTATACAACCCCAGCAAGAGTATCAGCAACTTGAAGCTGGAAGGGATCCTAGAAACCAGGTAACCAAACACCTTCAATTTATAGATTTAAAAAAATGCCACAAGATGGGGCGGCTAGGTGGTGCAGTGGATAAAGCACTGGCCCTGGAGTCAGGAGGACCTGGGTTCAAATCCGATCTCAGACACTTAATAATTACCTAGCTGTGTGGCCTTGGGCAAGCCACTTAACCTCATTTGCCTTGCAAAAAAAAACAACCTAAAAAAATGCCACAAGAAAGAGTTAAGTGACTTATATGCAATTATTAACACCTACTATGTTCCAGGAACTGTTCTAGGTGCTGGAGATAGAAAGGCAAAAATGAAATCTCAGTCCTTGAAGAGTTTACATTCTATTTAGAGGTAGCCAGGTGGTGCAGTGGATAGCACTCAGCACTTGAAGCCAGGAAAACCAATCTTCAAAATCAACTTCAGACACTAGTTGTATGATCCTGGACAAGTCACTTAATTTCTGTCTTAGTATCTATAACATGAGAATAATAATAGCAACTGCCTTTCAGGGTTGTTTTGAGGATAAAATCAGTTAATATTTGAAAAACATTTTATAAATCTTAAAGTGTTATATTTTGTTGTTGTTCAGTCATAGTTGACTTTCTATGACCCCATTTGGAATTTTCTTGGCAAAGATCCTGGAGTGGCTTGCCATTTCCTCCTCCGGTTCATTTTACAGATAAGGAAACTGAGGCAAACAAGGTTAAGTGACTTGCCCAGGATCATACTTTAAGTATCTGAGGTCACATTTGAACCCAGTCTTCCTGACGCTAAGTCAGTGCTCTATCCATTGCGTCACCTAGTTGTCCCAAAGTGTAATATAAATGTACTATTATTATAACATCAGAATCATAATTTCAGAACTGGAGGAGACATCAGAGCCCATCTTAATCAACCTACATCCTAATAGTAATTCTCTTTACCACATATCTGACAAGGGATTAGCTTGAAGGCCTCAAGCAAAGAGGAACACTGAGGATGCCATAACTTTTAGAAAGTTTTTTCCTTATCCTTTTCTAAATTTTTTTTTTTATAATCTCTAACTCATTTTCCCTAGGTTTATTTTCTGGGTCCAAGCAGAAAGAGTGCAATCCCTCTTTAATTCTTCCCACAGCTGTGCTTCTGTGTCTCTGGCCTTTCCTGCCTCAGTTTTCCTTCTCACCCCTAACCCCCCACCCCACACACACACATTCCTCTGCTGGGAGGAGAGTCCTTTTTCCTATTGGAGAGTTCATTTTGGGAAGGGGTGTAGATTGACCATCTTCCTTTTTTCCCCAGGGCTGTGTTTCTGATTCTGAACTTCTCCACCATGATATAAGTTCTCTGTTCCCCTCCTCCCCCACTGTTTGACTTTTTTTTTTTTTCTAGTGCCGCATTTCCCTTTTGGAATGGAAGTTCAGTGAGGGCAAGAAACCAGTTTTCTTTTTGTTTTTTATTTATTTGTGTTTGCTTTGTATCAGTGTTTAGCACAATGTGTGGCACATTTGTTGTTGTTATTGTTCAGTCATTTCAGTTTACTCTTTATGACCCCATTTGGGATTTTCTTGGTAAAAATACTGGAGTGGTTTTGTCATTTTCTTCTCCAGTATAAGCATTCAATAAATAATTGTTGCCACCCACCTGCCTTTTCCACATGGCAGGTCTTCAGACACTTTGCAATTGTCTCATTTTATCCTCACAACAATCCTAGGAGTTAATAGTAGAAACTTATGCCTCATTTTAAAAAGAAAATGAATTTAACTTTTTGCAATTGGTAAATATTTGTTTCTAACTCTGAATTCCATGTCTCTTTTTGGCTGGTGTAGAATCATTTTTAAAACTTAGATTTCTCTCTTTTTTCAAATTCTATGAACATTGGACTAGAAATTAGGGACTTTCCTAAATTTTTCCAAGATGTCTCTGTGTCTACTCTTTTAATTTCTTAATACTTCAATTTATTTATAAAACAGAATGATATATGAATGAAAAAAGGTTTACAATTTTTTTTTCTATTTAAAAGTAATACAGGATATATACTATGAGGGTGCTCCTCTAGAACCATGAGAACAATCTATACAATAAGAATTTAATAGAGGAAAATAACAGTGAAAAACATAAAACCTCTAAATATAGTGACCAATCTTGGCTCCAGAGAACTTTCAGTGAAATATACCTCCCTCCCCTTGATCAAGAAGTGATGGTTGATGGGGAAGGAACATGTCTAGGCTGACTTTGCATAGTTGTACTTTGTTACAACAGAGGGTTCTAATGTCTTGAGTATGTCTGTGATATTTTTAAAAAGTACTAGTAAAACCTCTTTTTAAAAAAGAAAGTGCTTTGATATAAGACAATTATTTTTATTAGTGTTTATAAACAAGATTTAGAAATTTGCATAATTCTAATGCATTATTGTTCATAAGCAAAATTCTTTCCAATTCAAACTTCATTATGCTGCTCTCGGTTTAAAAAACCTTTGCTCAGCGTTACATAGAAGAAAGTTAATTCTTCCTCCATTTCGGAAAGATTCTTAGTGGGTAGGTTTAAATTAAGTAATCATATTCCTTGCTTGTTGTGTTATTTTTATTTATAATGAGAAATTTTCTTTCTTATTATGTTCTATTCATTATCAAATATCACTTTACAGTTGAAGATTATTAGCAATGTTTATACTTAATATTATATATTTCAAGATTTTCTACAGAAAACAATAACTTTTCACTAATATTTTTTATTCTTATTTTTTATTTTTTTAAATTTTATTTTCTTTCTAGATGAAACTTTTTACTTGCCTTAAGAATGAAAATCACACTGTAAACCACTAAAAGTTATAACTTTCAATAGTATAACTCAGAAAAACCTTTACTAAAATCCCATTCCAATTTATCACCAAGGTTTAAAGGCAAATCTAAACAAACTAGAAAGGCATTGTGTGTGATCCCAACTGTAATCGAAGGAGTAACTAAATTAAGTTAACAGATGGTTGGCCAACAACAAGCAATGAAATGAGCTGTTTAGGTATGGAAAGGGTTACAGTCTGCCCCAGTAGAAGGATAGTCTACATAGATGAAGTCACAGATCTTGAAGCAAGAAACTAACAAAAAGGGGTGACAAACTGTAAAAATCTTTTTTAGTCTTCATTTTTATAAGCTACAGTTTTGAGCAAAATAACATCTGTTTTGTGACATTATGACATGTTTTATGCTACTTCCCCATTTATAAGCCTTTAAAGATATGGCCCAATTTATTTTTCTTAAAAAGTAATAAAGGAATTTTGCTGTTTAAAATAACTCCTTCACACCTTTCATTCTATTTAAAAGAATAAAGAAAAACAAAAAACAAACCCCCAGTTACCTCCAAAACATTTTGAGGACATTTTACTAAATCTATGTCTTTTACTTGTGTGAATGCATGGACCAATCTGCGATGCCATTGCATGCAGGCATTCCTTTGGTCAGTACACATCATAAACTTTCCATGCCTTTTCATTCTTTTAGATTTTTCTCTGTGTCTATCCAATAATCACCAAAGAGGCTCTAACCAACATCTCTAAGGCTCTGTCTCTTTCTCCAGCTCTATCTTTCTCCATGTATTTGTTTCTCTCTTTTTAGAAAATGGCTATGAAGGGGTGGCTAGGTGGCACAGTGGATAGAGCACCGTCCCTGGAGTCAAGAGGACCTGGGTTCAAATCCGGTCTCAGACACTTAATAATTACCTAGCTGTGTGGCTTTGGGCAGGCCACTTAACCCCATTTGCCTTGCAAAAAATCTAAAAAAAATTTTTAAAAAATGGCTGTGAGTTGTTGCTTTTATACTTGGATTTGCTGGTTGTGTGGGGAGTTGCCCCTTACTGTAGTATCAGCTCAATTGCTTTTACAATCATTTATATATCCTTGATGATTTTTGCACTGTTTCTCATTGTTGTACAAGTTATTGTTGATCAAATGCTGTAGCCTACTCATGCCCACCATGTGTCTTTCCACTGCCATTTTTTAAAAATCTATTTAAGGCAATGGGATTTGAGTGACTTACCCATGGCCACACAGCTAGGTAATTATTAAGTGTCTGAGACCGGATTTGAACCCAGGTCCTCCTGACTCCAGGGCCGGTGCTCTATCCACTGTGCCACCTAGCTGACCCTTCCATTGCCATTTGAATCATTTATAATTCTGATTCTTCTCAGATCATAAGCCATAAAACATCATTGGAAGAATTAATATTAATCCTAGTAAAGAATAGCTTTTGTGTAAGCAAACTGGAGATCATTGAAAGTGCTAGACAGTTGCCAAATAAAATCCATTTCAATTTTTTACTTCAATTCTAGGCCCAGGTCACTGTTATCTACAGCATCCATTCAATACATGTAAGATAACAGACTAACTCAATGGACTCCTCATCTAGTTGTGTGCTATAATCTCTAGACATCATGTTTCATGCAGTTTGTTTTGTTGTGTGAATGGCCAGATCAATTTGAAATCTTCATTAAGCAATGGAAAAATATTTTATGGAAAAAACAACAAGAAAAGGAATCTTAAGAGGCAGAGGGAATCCTAACTCTTCTCAGAGTCTTGAAAGATTAGGGAATAAAACTATGAGATCAAAAGAAGGCACACCAAATATTAAATGTGTGTGTATGTGTGTATGTGTGAGTATGTCTATGTTTATGTCTCCACAGCAATGACCAAGAGAGTTGTTACAGAACCACATATCTGGAACTGGAAAAGACATCAGAGATATAGTCTAATCCTTCCCATATTATGGCTGATATTCTCTATACTATCTGCTTTGACAGATATAGGGGGATACTTTTCTTCTTCTTTTCTTCTTCTTCTTCTGTTTTCAATTTAAAGTCTTCTTGTTCAGAATCATAAACTTCAAGAATATGTAAATTTATTAGCCTTTCTTAGGTACACTTTGTCCATAGGCAAGAGTTTATATTCTTCCTCTAATATTTACTAGCTGTGTAATGGGGCATTCAGAGAGGACTCTGGCGTGAGGATTTGCCTAGTCCTTTTCAGGGCTGCTCATCTACCCTTAGTGTCTGCCTGGCACTCAACTCTTACCTATAGCTCTAAGAAGCTGTAGCATGCACAGTGGCCACACCTTAGCAAAACTATCTTGGCAGATAGGCTAACTAGGTTGAAAGTAACTGACAGGCTTCAAACCCTTTGGTGTGTTAGGGGATGCCAGCCCCAAGCATATGAAGACTTTTCCTGGTGGACTAGGCAGGTGAGAACAATTTGTTCCAACATCCATGAAAGCTGCTTAAGCAGGCATGGGGAGTGCTCAGAGTTTGGTCAGCCATGGAAAACGCTAAGGTCATCCACTGAATCCCAGGTCATTGCTGACCATGTTGATTTTTGTCTTGCTATTAGACTTCAATGACTCAAAAGAGAGAGTGAGGCTGACAACTTTATGCAACTCTGCCTAAAAACCATAATTCACAGGAGAGTCAAGACATCATCCCTGTGATGTCATTGGTCCTCTTTGAAAACAAACTACCCTGGATGTGCAACCTTGGGCAAGTCCCTTAAGTTCTCTGTGCCTTGGTTTCCTCATTTGTAAAATGGAAGTGATGATAGCACCTACCTCTCAGAGATGTGAGGATCAATTGAGTGAATATAGTGTTGTATAAAGTGTTGTATAAAGGCAAACCATTATTTCCACATTCTACTCTGTTGCAAAAAAATATAATAAAAATCAGAGCCCATTCTCAAATACCACTTCTTAACCAATTGAGCTTAAGGGAGGTAAACCCAGAAAGATGAAGTCACTTGCCCAAGGCCAACTAGTATTAAGAATCAGAAGGACTTGACTCCTAGGTTCTCTCCCCTACACAGTAATTCTCTTATTGTTCATTAATGGCCAAAGGAGGAAGTGCTGTGGTGATGTTCTTGACTCTCTGCTGTATGTTACCAAAGCAGCTAATTATTCATTCACCCGACCTGAACAAGAGTGGTCTGCCCCCTGCATGAGGGCTTGCATCTGATATGTGGGGAGGAGTCTCCCAAAACCTGTCAAACTACCCATACCTGGTGATTCCCATAGCAACAAATGATATCACAAGGAGAGCTCTTTAAAAGACATCAGTAGGAATTTTGAAAACTTGGACAAGAAATTGAAGACTCTGGGGATAGAGGTAGTGGTTTGTTTTTTAATCACCACAGTCCACTGATTGTAGAGGCTTCAGAAAACAAAGCAGATTTTGGATGTCAACCAATGACTAAGAAGATGGAGTTTGAGAATGGACTCCAAATTTTTTTTTCAGTACAGAATAGAAATGTAAACAATAGCTAGCATTTATATAGCACTTTAAAGTTTGTAAAAATTTTACATATATGTTTACTCGATCCTCACAATATCCCTGGGAGATAGGTTCTATCATTATTCTCAATATACAGATGAAGAAACTGAGATACAAAGAGATTAATTGATTTGCCTAAGGTCCTACAGGTAAAAAGAGTCAAAGGAAAGATTTAAATTTTTGATTAGGGATGAAGTGTACCTAAGGAAGGGTGGTAAATGTATATATATATTCTTTCTTTTTGTTTGTTTTTGCAGAGCTTGGGTCACACAACTAGGCAATTATTAAGTGTGTGAGGCCGGATTCAAACTCAGGTCCTCCTGACTCCAGAGCCAGTGCTCTACACACTGTGTCACCTAGCTGCCCTAAATGTATATGTTCTTGAGGTCTTGTGAATCTGATCAAAAACACTTTAAATTGAAAATAGAAGGGGGCGGCTAGGTGGTGCAGTGGATAGAGCACTGACCCTGGAGTCAGGAATACCTGAGTTCAAATCTGGCCTCAGACACTTAATAATTACCTAGCTGTGTGACCTTGGGCAAGCCACTTTAACCCCCATTTGCCTTGCAAAAACTTAAAAAAAATTTAAAAAATTAAATTGAAAATAGAAGAGAAAGAAGTGGTCTCCTATATCTGTCAAGTGAAGTAGTATAGAGAGTATCAATTTTAACATGAGAAGGAGAATATTGGTTGAAAGTCCCAGTAATTCCTAGGAAATATCAAGAAACTGATCAAGTCAGATGTTTATACATATAAATTAGGTGAACTAGATTATCCAAAAGCAGGAAGGATAATTTGACTTCTCTGAGATTTGGTGGGAAGAGAGGCTCATAATTGACATATGTCTAGGTATACTTTATTTTAAAGGAACAATAGAATTTAAAGTGAATGTGGAACAGCCTTAAGAATATATCCTCTTGGGGGTGGCTAGGTGGCATAGTGGATAAAGCACCGGCCTTGGAGTCAGGAGTACCTGGGTTCAAATCCGGTCTCAGACACTTAATAATTACCTAGCTGTGTGGCCTTGGGCAAGCCACTTAACCCCGTTTGCCTTGCAAAAAAAAAACCTAAAAAAAAAGAATATATCCTCTTGTGGGGGAAAAACTGTGAAGAAATCAAAACATGGTGGAAGATCATTGAATCCAGAAACAAAGTTCACAAGCTCAAGAGTATAAACTATGAACTACCTGGAAAGGAAGAAACAGATGAGTTTGTAAAAGGAGCACAAATTTGATATAATTTCTCTCTCTCTCTCTCTCTCTCTCTCTCTCTCTCTCTCTCTGTGTGTGTGTGTGTGTGTGTGTGTTTCCTCTCTTTTCTCATTTTCTCTTTCTTTTCTCTTTCTGTCTCTCTGTCCTTTCTCTCTGTGTCTTTTTTCTTTCTCTCCTCTCTCCTTTTCTTTTGTTCTGTCTTTGTTTCTATTTCTCTGTCTCTCTCAAAAGCAGAGCAGCTGACCAATTCTTGACTGGTTTTAATCAAGACTTTGTTTTTCAAAATGTGGAAGAGATGACAAGGGCAGGTCTTACTCTAAACTAGATTCTCAACCAGAAGTAGGAAGTGGTTGCTAAAACAGATGATAACCTTCTTCTAGGAAGAAGTGGCCCCCCATCTTAGGATCTGTGATAAAGAAGGAAAGTCAGTAGTATACTTCAAGAAAGTCAGATGCATACTTCAGATTTAGGGAGAGTATAGTTTTCCAAAGGTTCATAGAAAATGTAAAATTCTATGGCTTACAAATCTATAAGAGTTGTAAAAGGAAGCAAAGCTTTTAAAAATGAGATTCTGAAAACACAAACAATTCTAATGAGATAGAAACAGGAATCCTGTCTAAAAGGTCACTATGAATGTACAGGTCACTCAAACTAATGTAGCTTTTTTTTTAATTTATGAAATAAGTAAGCATTTCCAAACAGCACAATACAAAGCAAATCCATTATATTCAATTTGTTATTCCCTTCAAATATATAATAAAGTTGTCATACTAATTTCCCTTTTCTTCTTCCCTTCCCCTGTCCCATCCTAGAGATGGCTACCATTAAATGCAAAAAGGTATATCTGTATATATACATATATATATATATGTATATATATGAAATTATTGCATACATACTTCTATTTATCAATTCTTCCTCTGGATGCAAATAGAATCTTTCTTCATAAATCCTTTTTAATTAAATTGACTACTTATACTAGCAAAAATGACTTATTTACTCAGTTATTCTTAAAACAATGTTGCTTTTACTGTATCTAATGTTCTCTTGATCATCTCACTCTTCATTATTTCATGCAAGCCTTTCCATGTTTTCCTAAGATCACTGAGCTCATCATTTCTTATAGCATAGTAGCATTCCTTCACAATCATATACCACAGCTTGTTTAAGCCATTTCTTTATCTATGGGCATCGCTGAAATTTCTAGTTCTTTGCTACCACAAAGAGAGCTGCTATAAACATCTTTTATTTTATTTTTATTTTTTATTTTTTTAGGTTTTTGCAAGGCAAATGGGGTTAAGTGGCTTGCCCAAGGCCACACAGCTAGGTAATTATTAAGTGTCTGAGACTGGATTTGAACCCAGGTACTTCTGACTCCAAGGCTGGTGCTTTATACACTATGCCACCTAGCTGCCCCTGCTATAAACATCTTAGAACATATAGGTTCTTTTCCTTTTGCCTTAATCATCTTTGGAAATAGACCTAACAGTATAGGCAATTTAATAACTCTGGGTCTAATTCCAGATTGTTCTCTACAATGGTTAGATTGATTCACATTTCCACCAAAATGATCTAAGTCATTTATTAGAAAAATGAAAACTAAAACAGATAACTTAGATTTTTAAAAAAATAGACTTAAACTAACAGTGGTGGGGCATAGCTATATTCCAAGCTACTGGGGAGACTGAGGATGGTGAATTACTTGGCTCTAGCATTCTAAGCTGCTTATGCCAAACTGACAGAATGTTTGTACTAAGTCTGGTACCAATATAATATTACTTCCTCTCCCCAAGAGTGAGGGATCACTCTACCTAAGGAATGGTCCCTTATATCTGTCAAGATATAGCAGGAACAAAACAGCAGGGTCAAAGCTTCTATATCATTTAGCATTAGAGTGAATGGCAGCTTTACTTCCAATTTGGTGAGCTAGGGAGACCCAGTCACACACAACCCACATGTGTGTGCTTGTATGCACCACACATGAGTATATATGTGTACAAACACATACATATGTGTGTATACACACATATAAACTTTTTTAAAAACCCATTTAGAAGATGGAGACAAGGATAGGTAATGGAAACCAAGGGGGGAAGAAAAGAAGGAACACAAGAGTGACATGGTCCTATAACACTTCAATTCAATCCAAGAAACATTAACTGACTACTCCTTTTTCCATCAAGGAACTTATATATACCAGAGAAAAAAATATTAGTAAGAGTAGTAATACTTAGTATGAGTTGAATCTGGTGATGAAGGCTAAGAACAATAAAAAGTAGACTTTTTAAGACTATATTGGAGGGGGGGCAGCTAGGTGGCACAGTGGATAGAGCACCAGCCCTGGAGTCATGAGAGACCTAGGTTCAAATCCAACCTCAGACATTTAACAATCACCTAGCTATGTGATCTTGAGCAAGTCACTTTACCCTGTTGCCTTAAATAAAATAAATTTTTTAAAAAAAGAATATATATTGGAAGCAAGAAAAATATCAAAGGAATAGATAAGGAAATGATAATTTATCATGGAGAGAAGGTAGAATTTCTCAAACTTTATTCTGCTTTTGTTTCTTCTGTTGAGAAGATTTATCTTCTGACTTTGAAAGAGAGAAAAAAATAGTTGATAAGTAAAATGAAACTAAGATAGCCACTAACTGCTCCTGTTGAGTTCAACTTATTAGTCTTGGACAAACTACAGCTCAGAGTATCAGAAGAACTTAATTACATGTAATTATTGAATACTCTCAGTGATATTTGAGAAATGAGAATTAGAGCGGTACAACAAAACTGGAAATGAGATTGATTTCCATCAAAATTTTATTTTATGATTAGATTTATCTAAATCTGAGAGTGGGAGGCTGAGGTCTCCCACTAGTAAAGTTTTGCAGTCTATGTCTTCCTGTAGCTCTTTCAACTTCTCCTCTGAGAATTTGGATGCACTACTATTGGGTGCATACATATTTAGTATTAAAATTACTTTATTGTCTATGGTACCTTTTAGGAGGATATAGTTTCCTTCCTTATCTTTTTTAATGCTATCTATTTTTGCAGCTGGTTTGTCTGAGATAAGGATTCCTACCCCTGCCTTTTTCACTTCAGCTAAAGCAAAATATATCTTGCTCCAACCTTTTACCTTTACTCTATATGTATCTTTCTGCTTCAAATGGGTTTCTTGTAAGCAGCATATTGCAGAATCCTGGTTTTTAATCCATTATGCTATTTGCTCACATTTAATGGAGAGTTCATCCCATTCACATTCAAAGTTGTAATTACTAACGCTTTATTGCCCTCCATGTTATCTTCTCTCTGTTTGTATTTTCCCCTTTTTTCACTTTATCCATATTCCCCAGTATTTTGTTTCTGAATACCACACCACCTTCAGTGTGCTTGCCCTCCCCTTTATTTCCCCTTTCCCCTTTCTCCTTCTTCCTTCCCTTCCTCCTGTTAGTTCCCCTTTTTATCCCCCTCCTGGTCCCCCCTCCCATTTTCCTCTTTTAATACTTGAAAGGTAAGGTAAGTTTCTTAACTTAACTGTCTGTGTAAGTTAACTTTAAACCAAGTCTGATGAGAGGAAGATTCAGGTGGTTCTCATCTCCCTTATTCCTCTCTATTGCAGTTGGTCTTTTATACCTCTTAATATAATGAGATTTACTCCATTCAGTTCCCTCCATCCTCCCATCTCCTTACTGTCCCCCTTTTTAAGGAGGTATTGATTTTTTTTTAGGGTTTCTTTTTTTGCAAGGCAAATGGGGTTAAGTGGCTTGCCCAAAGTCACACAGCTAAGTAATCTTTAAATGTCTGAGACCAGATTTGAACCCAGGTACTCCTGACTCCAGGGCCAGTGCTTTATCCACTGTGCCACCTAGCTGCCCCGGAGGTATTGTTTTTAAATCATTCTATCTGAGTCACAGAAAAGTCATGAATGTCCATCACTTCTGGCTAAGTATATTCTCTCTAATAGAGTTACAATTCTTAAGAGTTATGAGAATCTTTCTCCCAGGTGGGGATATAGCCAGTTTCAACTTATAGGATAGCTGTTGTGTTTTTTTTCTTTACCCTTTCATATTTTTTAGCTTTTCATATGTCTCTTGAGCCTCCTGTTTGGTGTCCAAATTTTCTATTTATCTCTGGTCTTTTGATCAGGAAATGTTGGAAGTCTCCCATTTCATTAAATGTCCACCTTTTCCCCTGGAAGAGAAGGTTCAGCTTTGCTGGATAGTGGATTCTTGGTTGCATTCCAAGCTCTGTTGCTCTTGAGAATATTTCACTCCAGGCCCTTCAATCTTTTTTGATTGTTGATGCAGCCAGATCCTGTGCAATCCTTACTGTGGGTCCTTGGTATTTAAATTGTTTCTTTCTTGATTGCTTGCAGGATTTTCTCTTTTATCTGATAGTTCTGGAATTTGGCCACAACATTCCTTGGTGTTTTTCATTTTGGGACCTCTTTCTGGAGGGGATCAATGTATTCTTTCAATAATTATTTTGCCCTCTGGTTCCATGATATCAGGGCAGTTTTTCCTATCACTAAATCCTGTAATATTAAGTCCAGTCTTTTTTTTCCCTTCAATATTTTCATGAAGACCTATAATTCTCAGGTTGTACCTTCTCGATCTATTCCCAAGGTCAGTGGTTTTGTTGATGAGGTATTTTATATTTCCTTCTATTTTTTTTGATCTTTTGGTTTTGTTTAACAGAATTTTGTTGTCTTATGAAGTCATTAGTTTCCACAGATGCCATTCTTTTTTTTAAGAGAAGAATTTTCTTCATTTACCTTTTTGCAACTCCTTTTCCAATTGGTCAATTCTATTTTTGAAGGAATTTTTCCATTTGTCCAAGTGTAGATTTTTGTTTGTTTGTTATTTTAGGATTTTGCAAGGCAATGAGGTTAAGTGGCTTGCCCAAGGCCACATAGCTGGTAATTATTAAGTGTCTGAGGCCTGATTTGAACTCAGGTTCTCCTGACTCCAGGGCTGGTGTTCTATCCACTGCACCACCTAGCTGCCCCCCCCAGTGTAATTTTGAGAGAATCATTTTCTTTTTACATTTGCCCAATTGAGGATCTGAGAGAATTATTCTCATTTTGTATCTGTCCAATTGTATTTTCCAAGGATTTATTTTCTTGTTGCAAGATGATAGTCTTCTCTTGGATTTCTTTTCCCAAATTTTCCAATTGATTTTTAAACTCCTTCCTGATTTCAGGCAAGTCTTGCTGGGCTAGAGACCAATTCATATTCTCCTCAGAAGTGCTAGAACTCTCTGGGTTGGAATTTATTTCTTCTAAGTATTTCTCCATGGGCCCCCCTTTTTCACTGACCTTTCTTCATTTTCCTAGGGTCTTTTGTTGGAGGAGGGGTTGGCTCTCAGAGGTTTGCTTTTGCAAACCCTAGAGGCTTTGTTCATTTGGTTTAGTAATTCCAAGTGGCAGACCAGTAGGAGGTGCTGGTTCCTTTCTCTGGGGTGTTTGAAGCCCTCTCCCTAATCCTGGAGGGAGTGAGGAGGGAGAGAGGAGGGGCAGCAGGGTCTGAGTTGACCTTGAACAATGGGCTGGGCCCTGGGGGAGGGAGTTAATCTCTCTTTCAGCTGAATGAACTCTGTTGCCCACACCTGAGCCTGAGGGGCTGGGGGGGGGGTGTTTACTGTTCCTTCTCCTAAGAATGCTCCACAAAAAGTATGGGGCTCAGGTCCCAGCCCCAGCTGGTCATTTTCCAGGCATGCTCTGCAACGCTCTGTGCTGGAACTCAGCCTCCCATGGACTGACACTCACCAGACCTCCTCTCCTCCTGGCCAAAGATTCCGTGGCTAAAGTTGGTCCTTGGACTGCCACTCACCAAGGCCTCTGAGGCTAGGGTGGTCCTCTGGCTTCACCCTGCTGCTGTCCCTGAGATCACCCTCTGCCTCTGCTCTCCATTCCCAGTTCATCCATGGTCCCCTGAAACAGACCTTGTTGGGAGGTGTTCTCCTAGCTTCCTTTTCTGGATTTTGTAGATCAAATTTCTGTTAAGAGGTTTCTTTCATGTTGTTTTTGAGGAGAACCAGGAGCACTTAGCACAGTGCCTTTCTTCTCTCTTCCATCTTGGCTAGAAGTGCTCAAAAATTTTTAAAATTTGTTCTTATTCAATAGTTTCAGTTGTGTCTGACTCTTTGTGACCCCATTTGGGGGTTCTTGGCAAAGATACTAGAAAAGCTCACCATTTCCTTCTCTAGCTCATTTTACAGATGAGGAACTGAGGCAAACAGGATGAGGTGACTTGTCCAGGGTCACTCAGCTAGTAAATGTCTGAGACTGAATTTGAACCCAGGAAGATGAGTCTTCCTGACTCCAGCCTGGCACTGTCTCTACTGCACTGCTTAATTGCCCAAAGAAAAAATAAAGACCTCCAAAGGTTAACCAAAGTAACTTCACATTGATTTCCGTCAAAATTCTAAAATATATTATTAAAAAGATGGCTTATGAGCATTGAGAAGAGGAAATAATGATTGCTTGGCTTCATCGAGAATAAGGGACAGAAAATAAACTTTTTTTGACAGGTTAGGGGAATACCTTAATTTCAGGACACTTCTCAGGCTTTTGGTCAAGTGATCAAGTCAAAGTTTTATCATGATAAAAATCTGTGATGAAAAGAAACCGAGGCAAAAAGCTTCCAAGCAAGATAATTTATTTGCAAGGTTAATAGTTGTCAAAAAGTGAGATCCCCAAAGCCCCTCAATGGCCAGGAATGCATCATAGCAGATAAAACAGTCTTCAATACAGTTGGTAAAGATGTAAGGTAGGCATACATTTAGTCTGATATACAAGAGGGAATTTTCAAGATTCATGACAACAAAGTTAAATAACATTCTCTGGAATGTCTGATATTAAGCAACCTTTGACTTACGATCAGGTAGAACATCTTATGACTCCAGGAATTCATCCTCCTACCAACTTCCTCCCATCTGGGGCAGGAGTCCAAGTTGTAGTCCAGGAAAACAGGGAAACTTTTCTCATAAAGAAGTTAAACTGGGGCAGCTAGGTGGCACAGTGGATAGAACACCAGCCCTGGAGTCAAGAGTACCTGAGTTCAAATCCAGCCTCAGACACTTAATAATTACCTAGTTGTGTGGCCTTGGACAAGCCACTTAACCCCATTTGCCTTGCAAAAAAAACTAAAAAAAAAAGAAAAAGAAAATAAAGAAAAAAAGGAGTTAAACCATCTCATAGACTCTCATGTTAAGTAATCAAACTGTCTTTTAAATCAAACTAATTCCCAAGTTTTGATTCCATTGATTAAATACAATTCTTAATCAATAATTAATAAATAATACAGCAATTTCATAGCCTATCATGTAGCATTACCTGAAAATGCAATTGCTCTTTGGTCTTCAGAGATTGTCCATTAATTGAAAACTTCTTTAAGTGAGTCCAATTTAAACATCAAATGAATGAAGGTAAGACATATGGATTCTAGCAACCCATTAAACATTCTTTCATGCCATCTTTGGAGAGTGTCAGTTATAACTTGGTAAGGCATATAATTCAAAGAAAACACTAACAAACCTGTGAAGTTTGATTTTGATACACATAAATGAGGTGAATTAGATTGTCCTAATGCTAGGAGGATATCTTCACCTCTCCATGACTTAAGGGGAAGGGAAAGAGAAAAGAGATATACAATGTTGGCTACTAGGGATTAAAGAAACAAGTGAATGATTTTTCAGAAATAGGGAGATGTGTGTTTGTAAATAGTAGAGAAGCCTGCAAATAGGAATTCATTGAAAATAAGTGAGAGAGTAGGGATGCTAGAAGTGGCTATCTGCTAGGAAAGATGGGGTGAAATGGGATCATATGAATGTAGAGGGGTTTGTCTTGGCAAAAGAAAAGGACTTTTCATATGAGACATGGATAAAGGAGGAGATAGTAGCAGAGGGCATCTGACTGATGTGAAATGAGGAGGAGGGAAAAATATATACCTCTCAGTGAATGACCTATAATGTTTTCAGTGAAATATAAAGCAAGGTTCTCAATTCAGTAAGTGGGGGGAAAAGGGAAGTCATGGAAACTTTGAATCAGGGTGAAAAGATGGAATAGCAAATTGATTGCAAAATGATTGCCCTGCCACTGTGAGGGCCCAATTGAGATTGTGTTAAGTTGTTTTCCAGTCATGTCCAACATGACCTCATTTGAGGCTTTTTTGGCAAAGAAATTGGAGTGGTTTGCCATTTCCTTCTCTTACTCATTTTATGGATGAGGAAATGAGACAGAGTAAAATGACTTACCTGAGGGTCATACAGCTCATAATTGTTTGATACTGGATTTGATCTCAAGAAATGTGATTCTCTATCTCTAGACTGGCTTTTTGTGCCAAAAAAAAACCACTATTCAATTTCATGTGATAGAATTTGATAGTTTTATCTTTTATGATTCTCTTTATCCCATGTTTAGTCAAGAAATCCTCCTTTTCAATCAATAATTGTTAAAGGAATATCCTTTCCTTCTTCTCTAATTTGTTTATATGATTTTTTTATATCTGATATATATATATATATATATATATATATGTATACATATATATATCTTTGGAGATTATTGTGGCATATGATGTGGTTTGTTGGGCTAAATCTAATGAATAGATTTCCTTCTAACTTTCCCAGTAATTTTTGTCAAATAGAAAGACCTTAAATCAGTGAATAGTGACCTTGAGCAGTTTTTCTTGTTTATTGTATCTGCTCCACTACTTGATGATCTCTGCTTTATAGTATATTTTGAGTAGAGCATGTTGCTAAATTCCCTTCTTTCTCATATTTTACATGATTTCCCTAGAGATTCTTGCCCTTTTTTCCTCCAAATGAATTTTGTTATTCAAATGGCATGATAAATTAGTGGTATGATATTAATTTAGACACTGTTATCATTTTATTATAATCATGATCCATTAATTTTCTCCAATTATTTGTCTTCCTATATTTGTTTAAAGAGTACTTTGTAATTCTAATAGATTATAAGTATGTCTTTTTTAAATTATATTTTATTTTAGTTTTTGATCCACATTTTCTCCCTTTCATACACCACCCCCCCAATTTAGAAAGGAAAAAAATACTACTCCTACAAATAAATATATTTTGTCAAACAAAATGAATTTCTATATAGACCATTTCCAAAAATATACATCTCAATATTCTGAGTTCTATCAGGAGATGGGTAACATGTTTCATCTTTAATCCTCTGGAATTGTGATGGATTATTATTATGAGAGCTTCTGAGTTTTAAAAATTGCTTGTCTTTATAATATTTCTATTATTGCATAAATTGTTCTAGTTCTATTTATTTCATTGTGAATTAGGTCATATAAGATTTCTCATATATCTTTGAAGTCATCCTCTTCATCATTTTATATAGTACTCTAGTAGTAGTCTATTACTTACATGTATCATAATTTGGTTAGCTATTCTCCAAATAATGGTCACTCCTTTAATTTCCAGTTATTTGCCTTCAGAGAAAAGGATTTTATAAATATTTTGTGCATATGACTCTTTTTCTTCTTTCTTTGATCTCTTTGGGGTATGGATTTAGTAGTGGTATTTTTGGGTCAAAGAATTTGCAAATTTTGGTAGCTTTGGAGACATAATTCCAAACTTCTTCCCAAAATGGTCCAAGTATGTCTTGATAAGTAGACTCCAAGAATTTATACATACTATAGTTATTTCGAATGTGATCTCTTTTTCTATCCCTTCCTTCTGGGTTTTGTTGTTAATATACAGAAAAGTTGATGATATTTGTAATTTTATACCCTGCTATTTTATTGAAATAATTATTAATTACTTTAATAAATTTTAGTTGAATCTCTAATATTTTCTGTCAGCCATCTATCATCCATAAAAGCAATAATTTTGTTTCTTTCCTCAATTTCTTTGTTTTATTATAATAATAAAAATTCCCGAAAGTATAGCAAATAACAACAATAGCAATGGATATCTTAACTTTGCTCCTGATCTTATTACGTTCTCTATTAAAGAGAATGCTAACTCTTGGTCTTGGATACTATTTACAACATAAATGAAAAATCTATTTATTCCTGTGCTTTTAAGTCTTTTAACATAGAAATATTTTGTCAAATGCTTTTTTAAACAGCTATTTATAGTCATGATGTGTGTTATTTTGTTATTGTTAAAGTTTTCGTGTTTATAGTTTTGCTAATATTGAACCAACCCTAGATTCCTAATATAAATTTAAATTTAAGGTCATCATACTTTATAACTTCATATATATATATATATATATATATATATATATATATATATATATATATATTACTGGAGACTTTGTGCTAATTTTAATGAATATTTAAATCAACATTCACAAAAAATAATCACCTATATTTTACCTCTTTTTCTTCCCTGTGTTTGTGTAACAGCATTAAGGGAGTTCAATAGGATGTTATTATTATTATAGAATATTTGTGTACTATTATGATCACTTGTTCTTTGAATTTTGATAAAATCACTTGTAGATCATAGTCTTTAGCAATTAATGTATTAATTATTTAATTGATTTGTCTAAGTATTAGTTAATATGGCTGTTTTAAATTTTTTGAATATTCATTCATTCAATTTATCAATTTTATTGACTTAAAATTTCACAGGATTTGAACCCAAGTCCTCTATCTGTTGAATAAGTTTTCCATCACTTTTTCCCTAAATAATCAAATACTATATATCATTTAGTGTGTATATATTAAATACTGATAGTGTTTCATTATCTGTACCATTAAGTATAATACAGCTTCACTGATTATCTCTTTCAGTTAAGAGTATCGATTTTTATTATGGCCTTGTCTGAGCTCCTGATTACCCCCTCTGCTTTTTTTAAATTTTAAATTCAACTGAGGCATAATAAATTCTGTTCTAGTCTCTTAATTTCACCTATGTGAATCTTTGTTTCAAATGTCTTTCTTGTAAACATTTTATTTTGGGGTTCTGCTTTCTAATCCATTCTGCTACTTTCTTGTTTTATGAAGGAATTACCATTCTCATTCATTAAGTAATTATTGTGTTGTCCTGGCCATTATATCATCTTGTAATTTTTCTTCAATTTGCCCCTTACCTCCTCTTTATAAAGAAAAAAAGTGGGGGAGAAAGGTAATGGGATTAACACTATTACTAGAATGGTCTGATCCTACTCTTCTGTCCCTCTTCTCTTCATTTTGATCACTGGTTGCATTTTTATGATCTCTCCAAGATTGAAGTTGATTTTGCATGTGAATGACCCTTTTCAATAATATCTTCCTTTTTAAACACCTGTTCTATTCTCTTTTCATATTGTTGTTAATGTACTTCTATGTCAAATTCCATGTGTTATATTCAACCTTACTTTGCCTGGTTCAGGTAAAAGCAAGGCTCATAAAATCCCCCCATCCTATTCCTTCCCTAATCTCCATGCTTATATTATCTTCTTGAAGCAAGCTCCAATTATGAGAAACAGTGATTTCCTTTCCTCTTCTCTTCCTTGTTTCTTCATTTCCTTCTCTCTTTTATCTCTTAAAACTAACAAAACCACACCCAACTTTTGTATTTATCTTTTTTTATTCTTTCAGTAAAAGACTTTCCAAGACAATGAGATCTTAAAGGTGCATTTTACTCTCCCATTCCTATTAGAATGCAATTCTTCATTTAGCCCCACTATATTGTTCAAATGTATTTATCTCTCTAATTCTCCCTTGTTTACAGGGTTTTTACCATTTCAAATATTTGAATCCATGAAATTTCATGAAAGTTTCACTTTTTTCTTTTTTCCTTTTGCTTTCTGCTGTACTATATTTCAAGATTTATTTTTTCTTTAAAATAGCTGCTGTATAGTCTTTGTATGATCTTGATTGTGATCCTTGGTTCTTCAATCCTTTCTATACCTTTTTTGGTCCTTGTAACCCATGAACAGTCAAGCTACCACAAGACTCCCAAGTGCAGTACAGGGACAGATTATAATGTAATTGGGAAATGTTTAACAAAAATAAATTAAAAATGCGATAAAACATACATAATGTTGATTTGAGGTTTTCTACATCAATATGTGGCCCACAGGGATCCACTTTTATTTGACTGTGATACCACTGTTTTAGAAGATTATGGATTTTTTCAATTTGGTGTTTCTTTCAGTAGGTGATCAGTATAATTTTTACATCTTTACATCCCCCTCTGATTGTACTAGTTCTTGGCAGTTTTCTTTCATGATATCTTGAAATATAGTATTTTTTTTGCTTGGTAATTTTTTTCAGGGAATCTGATGATTCTTAAATTATTTCTCTTTGACCTGTTTTCTGAGTCAGTTGTTTTTGATAGTATATATATTACTTGTTCTAATTTTTTAGTCAGAATAATTGTCAATATTTCTCACTATCATTGAATCCTATCTCCTTCAAACTATTTTTCAAATAATTTTTGAATAATATTCCTCTACCTCTCCTCTTTATTTTCCTTCCATTCCTCCCCCTTCAAGCATAATGATTTCCTTTTAGATCTTTTGCTTTTTCCAATCTCTTAGAGTCTTTTTTTGATCTTCTTTCTTTTTTCAGTCTACTCTTAGAGTCCTTGTGGCTTAGCTTTTTTTTTCTGTTGAGAATTCTATTGGTATTTATGAAATTACTTTCTTATTCTGAGTTTGCTTCTTTTCCTTCCTTTTACTCACTTGGACTTCATGGACCAAACTCTTAGTCTGTTGACGGAGTGGCAGAGTCCTGGTCTTGTCAGTCTCCTCCAGACTCTGAATACCACCAGCATCCATTGCCTTGCCGTAGTCCTGGTAGTAGCGACTCTGTCTTTTTCTCCTCTCTGCTTTATTTTGTAGATCTGGCCTGAAACAGGGAGCTGAACCCAGAGCTGAGCTGAGGTCCTACCCTCTTTCTCACTCCCTGGCTTCTGTCTCCATCTCCTGGGAGCCCAAGACAGTCACTGGCCTCAATCCCATCTTCATCTTCTTTTCCTTAGTATCAGTGAAGAACTAGGAGCTGGCTCAGTCCCCTGCCACAGTACTGACAAGCCTCAGCATGATACCAGACACTGGCACTTCCACCGGCTACAGGCTTCCTTGAGAGCCCTGGCACTCTCTCCCTCCTCTATCTCCTTGTGCCATCCCCCACTAGCTTCATTTCCTGCTGCAGTGGCAACGGGCCTGGACAAGAGATCTGAGTCCTCTTGGAGGGCCTCAGCTAGGCAGCCCAAGATGCTTTGCCCTGTCTCCATTGCCTTGTCCTGTGCCCCAGATCTGGAGCTCTATTCCGCTCCCCTCGCCCCTATGGGGCTCGGAGAGGCAGAGACTGAGCTCTCCCTGGCTCCCGGCCCCATTCACCAGAGATACTAGAGATCATTTGGCTTCGGGCCCCCTGGCAGACCTCCAACCCCAGGGCTTGCATTCTTCTTGCTCTCTTCTTGTGCAGTCCTGGGATGGGTGAAGGAGTTAACTGGTGCTTCCCTTTGGTTTTATTGGATCATTGCTTCATCTGGCAGCTTTGAAAGTCTTGTTCTGAGGCATTTCTGAGAGGAGTTAGGCTCACCTGGAAGCTTTTGTATTGCCATCTTTGCCAGAAGTGCCTTGAGCTAGTCTGTTTGGAGCCCGAGATGGACAACAATTTAAAGAATCCTTAGACAAGCAGGTAATTCTAGATCAGTTCAGAATTGCTCCTCCCTACCTCCTCCTTCTACTCCCACACAAACATTCCACTTCTTACTTCTGTAGAATTTTGATTCATTCAGACAGAACTTTCCTTGTTTCCCAAGGCCTCATCTAAGATAATGAAAGCTCCAGGGTTCAATATCTGCAATTGATATGTGCTTAGGATCCCCTTGGATCTATGCAACTAGTTTAGTTTAAAAATAAATTTACCAAACTATGGCTAAAATTGGATAGATTATTGGTGCTCACTGTAGAATTATATGATTTTTAGATCCAGTGGCAAAGGACCTTAGAAATCACACAGTCATCATACTGAGGAGGAAACTGGGGTCTAGAGAAGTGATTTTCAAAATGTCACAAGCTAGGGAGAATTCTGGTTCTGATGATTGCTAATTGTGTAATGCTGAACAAGACAACTGGGACTTTTTGTGACTGTAAGCAATGGAAGCCAGTTAAAGAATGACTAAACAAATCATAGAACGTTAGTAAAATAAAATATTACTGTACTGTAGAAAATAAATGACTATTTCTGAATTTTTTTCAGAAAAGCAAGGAAGTATTTTCACAAACTGATGCAAAGTGAAGTATACAGAGCCAGGAAAACAATTTGTACAATGGGTACAATAATACAAATGGAAAAATAAAAACTAAAATTAATATCTTATAATTAAATTAAAAGTTGTCACAGAAAAGATACAGATGTAGAATATTGCACTTATTGTCAGATACAGTCAATCATTTTTTTAGTTTTGCTAAACTGCTTTATTTTTTTCCCTTTCTCTTTTTATTCTTTCCAAGGGGAAGGAAGAGGGATATGACAGGAAATAAAGGTGATGGAAAACCAAATGATATCATAATTCAGTCAAAAAACATTTATTAAGCACTTGGTACTATGACGCACTAGGCTGAGCACTAGGGATACAAATGAGAAAAAAGAAAGACAGTTCCTGCCTTCAAGGTGCTTATAATCTAAAGGGGAAAGGCAATGCACAAAAGAAAGCTGAGGAAAAGGGTTGGTAGAATAGGTTTTGGGGTTTGGGGAGGAGTCAGAGAAGTCTCAAAGTTGTACAGCTGATTGAGGAATGAGATGTCCTGAAGTAAGACTCCCTCTTTAAAGGGAGGGGTTGGAGCTCATGGCTCCTCTTTGAGTCAGAGGGGCAGAGGAGAGTGCTTCATTACTCACTCATATCTAGAGAGATTTTAAAAATTTATTTATTTTGAATTTTACAATTTTCCCCCAATCTTGATTCCCTCCCCCCACCCCCCATCAGAAGGCATTCTGTTAGTCTATGTTATTTCCATGGTATGCATTGATCTAAGTTGAATGTTATGAGAGAGAAATCATATCCTTAAGGAAAAAAAAATAAAGTATGAGAGATAGCAAAATTATATAACAGTTTTTTTAAAATTAAAGGCAATAGGGGAAGCTAGGTGGTGCAGTAGATAAAGCACCTGCCCTGGAGTCAGGAGTACCTGAGTTCAAATCCGGTCTCAGACACTTAATAATTACCTAGCTGTGTGGCCTTGGGCAAGTCACTTAACCCCATTTGCCTTGCAAAAACCTAAAATAAATAAATGAATAAATGAAAGGTAATAGTCTTTGGTCTTTGTTTAAACTGCACAATTCTTTCTGTAGATACAGATGGTATTCTCCATCACAGATACCCCAAAACTGTGCCTGATTGTTGCATTGATGGAATGAACTAGTTCATTAAGGTTGTCACCCCTATGTTGCTGTTAGGATGTACAATGTTCTTCTGGTTCTGTTCATCTTGCTCACCATCAGTTCATGAAAATGCTTCCAGGCTTCTCTGAATTCCCATCCCTCCTGGTTTCTAAAGGAACACTAATGTTCCATGACATACATATACCACAATTTATTAAGCCATTCCCCAATTGATAGATGTTCACTCAATTTCCAATTCTTTGCCACCACAAACAGGGCTGCTATGAATATTTTTGTACAAGTAATGTTTTTACCCTTTTTCTTTATCTCTTCAGGATATAGACCCAGTAGTGGTATTGCTGGATCAAAGGGTATGCACATTTTTGTTGCCCTCTGGGAGTAATTCCAAATTACTCTCCAGAAAAGTTGGATGAGTTCACAGCTCCACCAATAATGTATTAGTACCCCAGATTTCCCACATCACTTCCAACATTGTCCTTTCTGGTCATATTGCCCAATCTGAGAGGTGTGAGGTGGTACTCAGAGATGCTTTAATTTGCATTTCTTTAATAAGTAGTGATTTAAAGAAATTTTTCGTGTAATTATGGATCACTTTTATTTCCTTATCTTTAAATTGCTTTTGCATATCCTTTGACCATTTGTCAATTGGGAATGGCTTGGTTTTTTTTTTTAATTTGACTCAGTTCTCCATATATTTTAGAAATGAGTCATTTGTCAGAAATACTAGTTGTAAAAATTGTTTCCCAATTTACTACATTTCTTTTGATCTTGGTTACAGTGGTAATTTAATGTAATTGAAATTATCTAGTTTGCTTTTAATGATGTTCTCCATCTCTTCCTTGGTCATAAACTGCTTCCCTTTCCATAAATCTGACAGGAAAACTATTCCTTGATCTCCTAGTCTGCTTATATTGTTTTTTTATGTTCTAAATCCTGTGTCCATTTTGATCTTATCATGGTACAGGGTATGAGGTGTTGGTCTAATCCAAATTTCTGCCATACTAACTTCCAATTTTCCCAACAGTTTTTATTGAAGAGTTTTTATCCCAAAAGCTGGACTCTGGGTTTATCAAACAGCAGATTACTATGCTCATTTCCTGCTATTGCATCTAGTCTATTCCACTGAACCATCATTCTATTTCTTAGCCAATACCAGACAGTTTTGATGACTGATGCTTTATAATATAATTTTAGATCTAGTAGGGCTAAGCCACCTTCTTTTGCACTTTTTTTTCATTAAATCCCTGGAAATTCTCAACTTTTCATTTCTCTAAATGAATTTACTTACAATTTTTCCTAACTCATTAAAATAATTTTTTGGAATTTTGATTGATAGGGCACTAAATAAGTAGTTTAATTTAGGTAGAATTATCATTTTTATTAAATTAGCTTGGCCTATGCACGAGCAGTTGATATTTGTCCAGTTATTTGAATCTGATTTTATTGGTGTGAGAAGTATTTTGTAAATGTTTTCAAAAAGTTTCTGAGTCTGCCTTGGCAAGTGGACTCCCAAGTATTTTATATTGTCTGAAGTTACTTTGAATGGGATTTCTCTTTCTAGCTCTTTCTGCTTCATCTTGCTAGTTATATATAGAAATGTTGAGGATTTATGAAGGTTCATTTTAGATCCTGCGACTTTGCTAAAGTTGTTAATTATTTCTAGTAGTTTTTTATATGATTTCTTGGGATTCTCTAGGTGTACCATCCTGTCATCTGCAAAGAGTGAGAGTTTTGTCTCTTCCTTCCTAATTCTAATTCCTTAATTTCTTTTTCTTCTCTAATTGCTGAAGCTAACATTCCTAATACAATACTGAATAGTAGTGGTGATAATGGGTATCCTTGTTTCACCCCTGATCTTATTGGGAATGCCTCTAGACTACCCCATTGCATATAATGCTTGTTGATGGTTTCAGATAGATACTGCTTATTATTCTAAAGAGCAATTCATTTATTCATACACTCTCTTATGTTTTTAGTAGGAATAGATGCTGTATTTTGTCAAAAGTTTTTTCAGCATCTATTGAAATAATCATATGATTGCTGATAGGTTTGTTATTGATAAAATTAATAGTTTTCCTAATATTGAACCAACCCTGCATTCCTGGGATAAATCCTACTTGGTCATAATGTATTATCCTAGTGATAACTTGTTGTAATTGTTCAAGAGAGAGTTTTAAGAAAAATAAAAGTCACTATGATCCAAGGCAAGTCATTTAATCTCCATAAATATTTTTCTCTGTAAAATGGTGATACTTATATTTATGACATTTACCTCATAGGGTTATAGAAAGGAATATTCTCTTTAAACCTTGCCATATAACTGGGGGCTGCTATTATTTACATATGTACTTTGTTTTTTAGTCATTTCTATCTTCGTGACCACTTTCTTGAAATCATTTGCCATTTCCTTCTCCAGTTGATTTTTCAGATAAGGAAACTGGGACAGGGTCATATAACAAGTAAGAGTATGAGGTCAGATTTGAACTCAGGAAGATGAGTCTTCCTGACTCCAGATTCAGTGCTCTGTGGTGCTACCTCACTGTTCTATATATATGTGATAGCTTTTGTAAATAAAGTTGACATAACTAACTCCTTAGTGGAAGGACATAAACTTTTAATTAATTTTTCAGTAGCTGTGGAAGATTTTGTACTAATTATTGGGCAAAGGGGCAGGAAATTTTAAAAGCCCACAGTATGGATGCTGAGTGAGATATTAACTGTGTTAAGTTTTTTACTGGGATAAAATAGCATAACAGGTCTTGAGAAAAAATCATATTTGAGATTCAACTAAAAGATGTTGTAAGAGATCAGATCTAAGACAAATTCCTCTTCATCACTTGAAAATAGCAATACACACACACACATTATATAAGGAAAGAAAAAATAATAAACCACAAAGAAGCTATTAAAAAAAAAGAATTAATCACAAGGAAAATCTCCCAGAAATGGTTGATTCTTTTCCCTAATTACCAGAAGACCAAAACAACATTGTTAGAGACAAATTACAGTGTGTCCAACTGTGGCTGATCAGACCAATATATGAGCTCAGAATGTTCGACCACAGATTGGGTACAAATAGTCCGTGTGAACACTTGGGTGGATTCTCTAAATTTACAATCTCACATATTCTTTGAGTTGCTTCAATTCTATCTTCCTAATATAGCACAGCACCCTCTTGAATGAGACATACCATTCTGGTCAGCCTGTGCCAGTGTCTCCCATGCTGCACAATCAATTCCAAAGTTCTTAAGAGAGACCTTGAGAGTGTCCTTGTATTGCTTTTTTCTGATTCCCTGTGAGCGCTTGCTCTGTGTGGATTAAACCTCCCAGAAATACTAGTCTACTGAAAAAAGAAAATGGAATAAACTAAAGAGGATCCAATACAATGAATAAGTGTTGAGAGAGAGAGAGAGAGAGAGAGAGAGAGAGAGAGAGAGAGAGAGAGTGTTTGTGTGTATAAAACAAGACATGAAAAAACCTCAGAAGAGAGGGGAAATCCCATGAACTCTACTCTACTGCCTATAGTCATGTCCATATCTTTCCTTCCTGAAAAAATCCTCACTTGATCCTTCCATCCCTTCTAAGTCTCTTCATAGAGCCCTTCTGTCCTTTGTAGGTAAATTCTTTGGAAAAGGTCTACACAGTTCCCTACTATTTTTCTCTTCTTAATGCCTTCCAACCTGGCTTCCAACCTTATCATTTCACCACCCCTGTTCTCTCCAGTTACTATTGATTCCTTGGTTGTCAAATCCGATGGCCTGACCTCTCTGCAGCTTTGGCACTGGGGATCAGTCTCTCTTCTTTGATACTCTCTTTTCCCTAGGACTTCAGGAGGCCACTCTCTCCTGGATTTCCTCCCACCTATCTAAATGTTCTATAGTCACAGGGGCCCCCTTGGGTTCTGACCTGGACCCTCTTCTCTTCATCACTATACTATTTCACTTGTTTATCTCATCAGCTCCCGTGGCTTTAATCATGATCTCTATGCTAGGTTGTGAAGTAAAGTCCAGTTGCTTCCAATTTTCTCCAGGAACTTTGTTTGGTATTCAAAGTCCTTCAAGACCCAGCCCTTCCTACTTTCCCAGGCTTCTTATACCTTGCTCCTTTTGGTTCCAGTGACACCGGCCTCCTGACTATTCCATAAACAAGACACTCCATCTCTCTGCCCTGGCTGTCTGCATTTCTCTGCCCCTCCCTGCCCCCCCCTCCCCAATGACTGACTTCCCTAGCTTCCTTTAAGTCCCAACTAAAATCTTACATTCTACATGAGGCATCTCCTAACTCAACTTTTAATTCCAGTGCTTTACCTTCTTTAAATTATTACTCATCCTGAAGATAGCCTTTTTTTTAATCCTGTCTATGGCTTTGACATTTGTTTGCCTGTTGTCTCTCTTGTTAGTTTGCAAGCTCCTTGACACTAGGGACTATCTTTTGCCTTTTTTTTTTAATATTCTCATGCTTAGCCCCAATTGGTATTTAATAAATGTTTATTGAATGAATGAAAGAATGAAACACAAAGTCCACAGAAATAATAATGAAGCAATCACAAAATTCTTCAGAGTACATTAGAGAACAAATCAAATCATATATAAATAAACAATGATGGAAAGGAAGAAAAATATTTTAAAAGACAAATGAGAATAAATTATTTCAAACCAATGATGAAGAGATTATTTTAAGTAATAAATTCTTTGAAGGTGGGAGAAAAGGGAGGGTTTGGTCAGTTTTGGAAATACTGAGTTGAAGGTGTCTCCTGGACATCCTATTCAAGATGTCTGAAAGAAAGTTGAAGAAATGAGACTGGAGGTCAGCAGAGAAAGTGGAGCAAGAAAGATAACCTCAAAAATGCAGAGACAGAAGAAAAATTTTTAGGAAAAAAATCAAAAGACTGTAAGGTTGAAAAGACACCTGAAATTTTGACCAGTCAAAGCAAGTGATTTTGAAGAAATAATATAAGAAAATCTAAGAATTAACAGTCCTCCTGAAGAATAATATCATATAATATTATAGTTTCATCAAGCATCTAGTTTAGGGAATGAAAAACATTAGCTATAATTCACATTCTAGTAACACCAGTTGCTATAAATAGGAGGAATTTGTTGGTACTCCATAGTTAACACCACTTAAAAGCATTCCTTCCTTCCGTTATTGAATGAATATATACATTCAATTTATGTCAAATTTCTTTAAGAAAACCATTTTCAGTAGAAATGTTTTGCTCTAAGGTTTTGAAATTTTGGACCCTTTGGTGATAAAATTTATCTTAAATTTGGAAAAACAAAGTTTTCCAGTTTAAAAGTTACTTCTGGAGAACCTGGACCAAAGTTACCCAAAAAATTATTTCCCATGTCTTTCATGATCAAATGCATAAAAGTACAAAACATCAAACCTGGTCAGTGGCACAACAATTACTCGCCTCTGCTGGATCAAACATGTGGTTGCTTACATTAGGTCATCGAGGAGGAGTGGCCATCTTTCTATGACCTCCCTTCCTGGACACCTAAGCTTCTCCCCCCTTTGTGAATATTTGGCAAGACACCTTTCCTACTGGAAACAATGGAATGACTGCTGAGCTAAAGATTTGCTTCACCATGAGAGATGAATATGAATATTTTGGACATGACTGGGAATCATTGCAGATTATTGCAAAATTCCTGCAGAATATTGAATCCATAATCCAATTTTTGCTGGATGTGTTCTCAGTATGGGAAACTTTAGTATAGTTGTACACAGCAGGAGGAGATCAGACATTCCATAGTGACCTCACATTAGAACATCTTTGCTCTGGAGTTTATTTTAATGTATCTGGTCAAGCTTAATTATCATCAATTGAGGTTAAACTAGCACTTAATCAAAGCCCAACTTAACACCCCCAAATGATTCTGTTATTTAATTTTTACTGTGCAAAGGCAGCATGACCAACTGCGCTGCTGACATGATGAGTTGGCACACTGAGTCCTAATTTTGGTTCCACTGATGACTCATGACTTGACCTTAACTGAATCACCTACATCTCTGCTCCTCAGTTTTCCTGTTGGTAAAAGAGAAACAAAATAGTACCTGTCTTTCTCTAATGATATTTGTAAAAAAAGAAAATTTTTAAATCAGCAATTCTTGCTAAGGATTTACCTAGTCTCATTTCTTAAAAAAAATTAAAATAAATAATGATATTTTTAGGCTTTTAAATTGTCATTCACATCTTTAAACCAAAGAAAACTTGTCAGCAAACTTCTGATCTTTTAAGTGTCCTATGATTTTTTTTGAATCAGTACTAAAATTGTTGATGCACAGAAATGAAAATCAACAGTCAGGCAAAAATGAAGTCCCAAGAATCAGTGTTGTATGTATAAGCAATGTGGAAAAAGTACTTTGTTATATTTGCTAATAAAGAGCAGCATGGATAAAACAGAGAGATACAAAATGTAACTAAGTTCCATAATCAATAGGAGATTTTTTTTCTCTCTTGAAAAAATTTAAATCTATGATCCAACAATATGGTTAATTATTGTCACATGGTTCATGATTCATAAACCTTCAGCCCAGATTGAGGTGAGCAATAGAATTCCTGTCAGCTAAATGGGGGTGGGGGAGCTGGAATAGAAGAAAGGAGAAAAAGCAACGTGATTCTTTGAAAGGTCCAAAGTCATCAGCAACTACTTTCTTAAAGGCAAGGAGAACATTTTCATCCCATTGGCTAAGCAATGGTTACCTTCAGAGAGAGACTATAGAATTAGACATCTGAGTCACCCCCCACCCCCCTTCAAGAATACAGAGACATTGGACTCTCAATGTGTAGATGCTATTACACAAAAATGTCTATTGGTCATTTTTTATGTGTTTTAATTCTGCTGATGCAAAATATGAGGACAATTACAGGTGCCAGTTTTCAATGTAGAATGCTGATAAACAACTTACTCTTTTTTTGCAGTAGTTAGTCACATCTGGAGCCTTTTGGGATGCAAAAGTACTCAGGATTATTGCAAAACTTAGATACTTTTGCTATTACTTTTGTTTTTCACTTAAATTTCTTAAACTTTTTAAAGGGTTTTAAGGTTTATTCTATACTTATTTAGCTAAGCATCTAACTGAAGGGCCCAGTGGAAGGAGAGCTTGGAGTAAGTTATTTGAAAGGTTTTCTAGAATGACCTTACAAAGAAATTGGCTGTTATAAAACTATGGATCATTGTATTTGAGTTAATCAATTGTGCCATGCCATCAAATCCCATGATTTAGGTCTCAGGTCTGACCTGTTTCCGAGAACTGTCCCATATGTCCAATTTAATAAACAAGCAGTATAAAATTATAAATTATATAAATTATTATAAATGGTTCTTTTTTTGGAGATTAGAACTTCTCATAATAGTAAAAATAGAGGGAATATCTTTAAAATAATTTTTCAGAATTTATTTTGTCTGTTAACCCATCTCATCTCAAATTTTTTAAAGAATGGAAACAATCATTTATATTCCATCTATTCATTAATTATTTGTGCTAATATAGCCATGACACTTATTAGCTGTGGCACTTACTTGTCTAGACACAACTAGACTGTTGTTATTCGGTCAGTTCAGATTATTTGTGACTCCATTTGAAGTTTTCTTGGCAAAGATACTGAAATGATTTGCCATTTCCTTCTCTAGCTCATTTTACAGATGAGAAAACTGAAGCAAACAGGGTTAAACGATTTGCCCGAGGTTACACATCTGTAAGTGTCTAAAGGCAGATTTGAACTCAGGAAAATTAGTCTTCCTGACTCTGGACCTGTCACTCCATCCATTGCTGCACCTAGATAATTGTTGTATGGCCATGGACAAGTTACTTAGCCTCTCTGAGACTGTTTCATTTGTGAAATGGGGATAATGATAATTACACTACTTATCTAACAATTGTATGGAAAGCATTTTGTAATCCTTAAAGTGCTACATAAATGTGAGATGATGATTATTATTCCTGGGTAGGGAACAACTCATAAAAGCACAAGGGTCCAAGAAAAGTCTAGTTCTTCATAAAAGTGTTTTGAAAACCTTGCAGGTTTTGTGTTAGGTTACTAGAATAATAATTATGCATATATGCAGTTTAAAGCTGTCAGCTTAACATCTCCCCTTCCTCTCCTATTCTGTGTTCTCCTGTTGAGATCAGACAGTGAATATAGCATAGCAAAACTGCTCGAAACCAACTAAGTTTTGATTCCAAAAGATTACTTGCTATATCTATCATATGAAAACCAGACATTTAAAAGAATGCACATTTTAAAAATATAATGTTACATAGACTGACAATGCTAGAGATGTTTGAAAAGATTTGGTTATACTCTTTGCAGTTGTCCAGAAATCATTTCCTGTGAGATCATGTAGTACATTTCTCATGGGGCTTACTTGTCAAGAATATCTTTCTTTTAAGCTAAATGACAACTTATGGAGATTAATATATTTTATTACTAACATAGAAGCAGTGTTCCTTGCATGAGAGATGTTAGGTTTCTCCATGCAAATGATCTGTAATGATGAACGAGTCAGTCCTGAATATGCTTGTTAGCACTTGGGGAGACACCAGCATACACTGGCTTGGACATGTGTTATCAGATTTTACTTCACCAAGAGTATTGCTCCTGTGGGAAGCTAGTTAATGGACAAGCTCCAGAGACAGTGCATTCCAGAAGATTCAATAATGTCTCCCAACAAAGACCCATAAAAGAAAGGTGTAGGAGTCCTGTGTAGCCATTTTTATTGAATAAGGTTAACATAGTGTAACTACAAGGACTTACATTTAATGCTGTTGATTCACTTAATAAAAATCCAAGTTACACTATTTCTTATCAATGTGCTCTTCAGTTCTGACTTCTATCCTTTTGATGTTTGCAGCTCTAACAAAAAGATGGAAAGTATCCTCCCTGACTAGGTCAAGAAATCCTGGGAAGCTTCTGTCTCCCCAGTTCTTCATTTCCTTATGTATTGGAGGCATATTCCTATGTAGTCGTTACAAAATGATTAGTTTCACATCTTTAGAACAAGGGTTCTACATGGGCCTGTTTGTGAACTTGTTTTTATGGGTTTTATTTTTATTAGTCCGTCTTCTCCACTATCTACCTCTCACTGAGCAAAACAAATGACAACACATTTTTTAAATTCAAAAATAAAGACCTCAATACATAACTAAAGGTTCCGCCAAACAAATCCCAACATTGTCTAGCTTGGAAAGTATTTATCTCTTATTGCATTCTATCTCTTACTACACTTATAGATGAGGAGTGACATGTTACATCTTCATTCTTTTGGACTTATAGTTTTCAATAGTATTGATCAGAATAATAGTTTTTGAAGTCTTTTTCTCTTCTGGCAAGATATTTTGGATCATAGAGGCTAGATTTCTTTTTTATGGACCATGTCTCAAACCCAGACACTCTGGCTCTCATTGATTGACCAACAATAGATCCCAGCCCAAGCCTCACTTGGTCATTGTTTGGATATTTTTGACTCTGAGCCAGTGTAAATAGCAATTGATTCTGTTTTGACCAGAAATCCTGAAGGTCTTCCCCTTCAAGATTGATTTTATTTTATTTTTTTGACTAGATAAAAGAGACTATTTTTTTTGCCTCATTTTTACCTTGCCTTAACCATTGAATGGGTATTGCCTCAGAAAAATTGAGACCTGGGAAAGAACTTGACTTAAAAAGGCCAAAGTCTCCCACTACATCTGGAACATCTCCAGTTGTGCTAATCTATATCTGGCCACTAGATTCAGACAGCTCTAGAAGAGTGAGGCTGTTGATTTTGCCCAGCTCTCCCTCACTTAAATCCAATTCACTTACATGTCAGTAATGGACAAACAACAATAATAACAAGAACCATCATTGTATCAATTGTTCTTCTTGTTCTGCGCACTTCTCTTTGCTTTAGTTTACAGAGAGAGGTCTTTCAAGTTTTCTCTGAACTTTACCATGTCATCATTTCTGATGACACAGGAGTATTCCATTAAATTAATAGATCACAATTTGTTTAGCCATTCTCCAGGAGGTGGATACTTCCATAGTTTCCAATATCTGGCGACCACCAAAAGAGCTGCTATAAATATTTGTGTGTGTGTGTGTGTGTGTGTGTGTGTGTGTGTTTATATAGAGAGAGGAAGAAAGACAGACAGAGACAGAGAGAGAGAGAGAGAGAGAGAGAAAGTTTTCCTTTTTCTTTAATTGTGGATCAATCGCACATTTTAGTAATTCCATGAAAATTGATTTTTAAAAATGTTTTCATATCCATATTACAACATAGTTTCCTTTGTAATCCTGCATATTTTATACATTCATATCCTTCTAAGAAAGTATTATTATGCTTCCCCATAGGGATCCCTGATACAAAAATGGTTAAGGACTCCCTAACAAAGAAACTTCAGTTTGGAAGAGAAAGAGAGGTATGGTACTTTTACTGGTACAACTCTGTACCAATTGGAACTAGTTTTCAAAGGAGGAGGTGAATTTGTTTTCCCTTCCCCCAACCCTCACTAAACTTGTGCCTAGTACCCAGGTTAGTACCTTCAAGGAGGAATCCTAAAGTTTATGATCGGAGAGGAATGTTTGGGAACTGTTTGATCTTGCTTACCACTAAGATGAGTTTGGAATATTTGCTTCTAGCATGACTCACACTGTGCTCAGCCAAAGGTGCTTGTTGCTTCACTCTTCTTACAGTAGAAACAGATCCAGTTATGACAGTGATTTTCCACCTTTAATAAAGCAGCTAGATGATACAGTGAGTAGGGTAGGGTACAGGACCAGAAATCAGGAAGACCCAAGTTCATATTTGATCTCAAAGACTTAGCTGTATCATTCATCCTATGTCTTCCTTAGTTTCCTTAACTGTAAAATGAGGATGAATGATACAGCTAAGTCTTTGAGATCAGATATGAACTTGGGTCTTCCTGATTTCTGGTCCTGTACCCTACCTCCCAGAGTGTTGTAAGGATCAAATGAGATAATACTAATATTCAATATAGAAAATGCTTTTTCTCTCCTGCTTCCATTTTAATATCTGATTTAGATTTGGCAACCATGAATGAATTTATGCATTTAGATGTACAAAGGATATCTGCTGAGTTTCACACATATATGTGTATATATTTATATATATGCATTTGAATATATGTATGTATCTGTATATATATTTACACACTTTAAAACCTTGCTTTGTGCAGATATGACATGGTCTTGTGTATGTTTTATACCTACAGAGAGTAGAAATGAGTTGGATAATCTGCACTGAGTTGTACAAAATCTATGGCTTATATTTTGCATAGGTCACAAGACATGACTTTTAAATGCCATGAAATGGTAACACAATTCAGTTCAATTAAGAAATTTTCATTTGAAAGGTATGGGCTTAAATAAAGGCAGGTCGCTTCTGAAGGTCCTTTTCCAAAAGCTTAGAGAAATCTATATTCTTTCAGACTTCCTTTGATGAGATCTATAATAAAAAAGAATAATAATAACCAGCATTTTTTAATGCCTACTATATTCCAGGAAATGTTAGAATCTTTACAAATATTATCTCATTAGATCATTACAATCCTGGGAGGTAGGTGCTATTGTCCCTATTTTATAGATGAGGAAACTGAGGCAAACAGAAGTGACATGCTCAAGTTTCTATAGCTAGTGTCTGAGGTCACATTTGAACTCATCTTCCTGACTCCAGACCTAGTGTTCTTATCCACTGCACCACCTACTGGCTTCTAACAATGCTGAAATTATCTACTTATTTGAGGGTATATAAAATAAAGGACTTGCCTCTCCATAAATAAATCTCAAAACCAACAATTATTTATTCATATTTATGCAATAGTTTTTTTATTAGTGAGTCATTTGATCTTTTTTAAAAAAAGATTTTATTTATTCTGAGTTTTACAATTTTCTCCCTAATCTTACTTACCTTCCCCCACCCCCACACAGAAGGAAAATTGGCAGTCTTACACTGTTTCATGGTATACATTGATCCAAATTGAATGTGATAAGACAGAAATCATATCCTTAAGGAAGAAACATAAAATAAAAGATAGCAAGATCAGACAATAAGATATCAATTTTTTTCCCTAAATTAAAGGTAATAGTCCTTGGTCTTTGTTCAAACTCCACAGTACTTTCTCTGGATACAGATGGTCTTCTCCATTGCAGACAGCCCCAAATTGTTCCTGATTGTTGCACTGAAGGAATGAGCAAGTCCATCAAGGTTAATCATCACCCCCATGTTGCTGTTAGAGTGAACAGTGTTTTTCTGGTTCTGCTCATCTCACTCAGCATCAGTTCATTATGCAATAGTTTTTCCAAGATACATAAATGATAAAACATGATAAAGATTCTTTTTCTGAAAGGCAAGTAGCTAATCAAGTGTAATGGATAGACTGATATATATACTGGAAAATCAACCTTGTCATTTTATTGAAGCTGTTTGTCGTTACATTCCTTCACTTCAGAGTATATAATATATACCTTTTCCTAACAGAGAATCAACTCTTGTAACAAAGCTTAAAATTTGAAAAAAAAAACAGTTTAACAAAACTAATTTATGGACCATGTCTGATAATATATACAACATTACATAATCATAGAGGTCACCCATCTCTATAAAGAAAAAGTAGGGATGCATTTTCCCTAATGTTTTAAGGATGACATTTGCAATTACACAGCACTGTGTTTTGTTTTTATTATTCTTTCCATCTATTTATTTTAGTCCTTTTATTTGCTATTTTCCTAGATTTGCCCACTTTATTCTGAATCAGTTCAAATAGGTCTTCCTATAATTCTCTGACTTCTTCATATTTGTGATTTCTGATGTTGCAGTAATTTTTAATTACATTCATATTCCACACACTTTCTATGACTGATTCTTTGTTACCATAAAGAAATCTTGCTGATAATATTTTGGAATATCTTTTACCTTTTTCTCTCTTTGTTCACCTTGGGGTATAAACCCAAATGATATATCTCTGGAGTTAAAGTACACAGGAAGTAATGCTGACTTTATAGTCATAGAACTTGAGTTTAAATGAAATCTTTGATACATATCATTTTATCCCTGATAAATTTCCTTAGATGCCCTGGATCTCTGTACCCTCATTTATAAAAGGAAAAGGATGAACTTGAGATGGTCTCTCAGGTCCCTTTTAAATTTAAATTTATGATTTTAAGACATTTTAGACACTTTCTAGTATCATTCCAAATTATTCCATAATGGTTGAATCAGATCATAGTGTTACTAATAGAACATTAGTTTGCCCTTCTTCTTATAGCCCTCCTCAACACTACTACAATTTTTTCTTATTTCAGATTTGCTGATATGAGATAAAAACCCCAGAGTTCTTTTGATTTGACCTTATAACATTAATGATTTGGAACAATCTTTCATCTGATTAGTAATAGTTTCCATTTCTTTTAAGAACTATTTGTTCATATATTATGACTACTTCATTGTGGAATCTTCTTGGTCTTTTTAATTTTTTTTTTAATTTAAGGCAATGGGATTCTACTAGGTAATTATTAAGTGTCTGAGGCTGAATTTGAACTCAGATCCTCCTTACTCCAGGGCCAGTGGTCTATTCACTGAGCCACCTAGATAACCCTTCTTGGTCTTTTCCCTTTCTTGGATACAGAACTTCATCAATTCTATGATGAAAACTTGTTGAATTTTTCTTTTTCTCAAAATCTATTCTCTTCTATCTTAGCTCCACTGATTTTGGTTGCTTGTAACAAGTACAATTCTAAAGAAAATTTCTGAGCCTGCTTCTAGAAATTTGATAATAATAACCACAACTACTAGCATTTGAATAATAACTTAAAGTTTGCAAAACACTTTTAAAATATTAACTTATTTTGTCATTACAACATTCCTGGAAGATAGGTGCTATTATTCTTCTTCCTACTTTAGGAATGAGAAACTGAGGCACATAGAGATTAACTGACTTGCCCAAAGTCAAACCAAGACTAAGCATCTAAGGCTGGGTTTGAATCTTCCTTATTCTAGTTCTACTGTTATAGCCTTCACACCACCTAGCTGCCTCTGATTACCATCCTATGATGAAATATGTTGATTTCAGATCCTAAGATAACTCATTTCCATGCTTAATCCCATTTATCAAATACCTCTTGTGTATGTGTATATGCTAAATTACTTGTGTTTGGTGCTGTTACAAGGTTTAAAAAAAATCACAGTCCTGACCTTCTGGAGCTTGTAGACCAGAAAAGGAATAAGGTACATAAGCATATAATAGAATATAATACATGAATTGATTTGAAGGGAAAAATTAGGTTTTAAACTATCACTAAAGAGCAAGGAGAGCAAATCAGTATATAGTATTTGAAGCAACAGTCTATATGACACTAAAAATGAAACTTCAGCAGCTATATAGTTAATATTCAGAAAGGAAAGAATTCAGCAAAATAGAAACTGTTTAAATATTAAACATAATTTGCCTTCCTTGAAAGGACTTATAACTCAGCAATAAAATATTGTCTTTGAAACGTGCTATTTAAGGGCTTGGTCAGCCAGTAGGTTTGAAATGAAAATGTGTACGCTGTTAGTATTTAAACAAAATTAACACTGTTTGGTAACCTGCCCAAGACTCACCTTGACCAGACAACAGATTCTCTTCTTCACAAGCAACTGCCATGCGCAGGCTTCCTCCTGGCAAAGACTCCTCAGCTGAGCTGCTGCCTGCAAAGTGAAAGCCACTAGGATCGATGCTGCTGGGGAAGAGCCTCTGCACACAAGCCAGTCACTAATCACGTTCTCCCGCAGCTGCCCAGCTGGCCTTCTGTGGAGGAGGCAGAGACTGGGAGCCACGAAGGACATGTGGGTGAAGGGCCAGGAAGGGAGGACCCTCACACAGAGGCTCTGGTCTTCATAAAAGTATTCAATGGACAGAAATCAAACTTTTTTCACAGATCCCAGAGCATATTTCCTGAATAACAGGATTGTATGTGTGTGTGTGTGTGTGTGTGTGTGTATGTGTGTGTGTATATGTGTGTGTGTGTGTGTATGTTCTAACATGACTCCAGTTTTGTCTGTGGAGAAATCATCCAAAAGATCAAGGGGAATTGTTAAGGTCATGGAGTGTGTGTGTGTGTGGGGGGGTGTCGAGTTGGGGGAGATGGTTGTTTAGTTACTCAGGACTCTTTGTGACCCCCATTTGGGGGTTTTCTTGGCAGGGGTAACTGAAGTGGTTTGTCATTTCCTTTTCCAGTTCATTTTATACTGAGGAAACTGAGGCAGAAGATTTAAGTGATCTGCCCAGGATCAATTAGTAAGTGTTGAAGCTAGATTTGGACTCAGGTTAATGAGTCATCTGAACTTCAGATGGCCCATTATCCACTCTGCCTCTCAGCTGTCCTGGGATGGGAGCAAGGAGGGTATAAAGGCTGAAACTGTTAGGTCTGCCTGCCAAACTGCAGTCATCTCTTACCTAGAGCTCTGTCCCATCACAGACGGTAAAGGTGACAGCAGATTTGACCCTAAAGAGGACAGGAATAGTCCAGCAAAAGAAGGTTGATGATATCACTAAGGGAAGAAGGATAAGCAGACAGACCTAGTTTTGAAATGAATTATCCTATTAAAAAATTCCTAAGTATTCTGATGAGTCTGCAAGAAGTCAACCTTAGGCCGAAAGAGTAGGTTACAATGGATGAATCAGAGAATGATAGAATGTTAGAGCTAAAAGAAGTTTAAGCTCAAGACTCTCATTACAGGTGAGAAAATTGAGGTCTAAACTTCTCCAAGTATAAAGGGTATTTAATGACCCAATGAAACTAAATCTTCTTAATTCTAGTCAAATAGTCTCGGAATCCCATTAAAATGAATTATAAATGTACACACATATGTGTATATACAGATTCACTTATAAATGTGTGTTTTTGATATCTAGGATCACCTCACTTTTCTTTTAGTAACTCTAATATAATGCTTAATAAGTGATTATGTATATTAATATGTATATACACTTATATACTATATATTCATATACACATAAAAGTTTTTATATTTTCAGTCTCGGGATAATTTTCTATAATTAGTTATAACAGGCAGAAATGAAAAAATATTTGGTCAAATTAGAAAACAATTTTTTAAAATAATGACAAATTAGATTTAGAAAAACTCTTCCCAGTTATAACTGAATTCATTCAAGCACCATTTGTTAGAAATTACTATGTGCAATTTTGTGCTAAGTGTTACAAATTTAAAAACTGAAATTTAAAAAAAAAACCTCTGCCTTCAAGGAGATTATTTTCCATTAGGGAAAATAATGTTTAAGCATATAAATGCAAGATGAGGAAGAGGGGGGAAAAAATCACTACAGCTAGGGATTTCAGGAAAGGCTTCTTTAGAGGAGTTTATGCCTAAACCAATCCCTGAAGAAAGTTAAGGATTCTGAGAAGCAAAAATGAGAAGGAAGAATATTCTGGGCATGGGAGACAATGTGCTCACAGGTAGGAAATCTAGAGATTAAATATTGAATTCAGGGGGCAACAAATAATTCAATTTGACTAGAATGTAGAGAATATGAGGAGGGATGATGTGACTATCCTGAAAGATGAACTACAGTCAGATTGTGAAGGGTTTTAAACATGACAGAAGAGTTTATGTTTTATCCTAGGGTCAAAAGGAGCCACTGAAGAATCTTCAGCAGATCTCTGCTTTAGGAAGGTTACTTTGGCAGTTAAATGAAAGATGAATCAGAGAGGGAAAAGACTGGAAGCAGAGGGGGGTAATGATGTGACTGTTACAATAGTCAAAGTGATAGGTGATGAGGGCTTGAACTAACATAGAGTCTTATGTAAGTAGAAATAAGGGAACATGTAAAAGATGTTATGAAGCCAGAGTTGACAAAACTTGGCACTTGATTAGATATAAGCTAAGAAAGGGTGAAGATTCAAGGTTGACTACTTAGTTGCAAGCCTGTATGATTGGAAAGATGGTGATACAGCAACATAAAAAGGGAAGTTTGGAAGATGCTTACCATTCTGTGACCATTTGGGGGGACATAAGGGTGATCAGGAAGACTAGCTGTTTCCTCCTGGATGACCCATAACTTATGTGGGGAGTGCAGTCAAGTTTTCCCAATCCCTCTCTTCTACTATCCATGTGCGCATGATTTTCCCATAGTCAGTGTCTTCCTCTGACCCCCTTTCAGGAACAGATGACCCCTTTCGATGTGGGAGAGAACAAAGAAGACATAAAAACTGCCTGAAGCTAACTGTTTCTGAGGGAAACCACAATTCTCCTTAGTCATCAAGCCTCCTACCACCACTTAAATCTTATTATTTATTCGGCTCAGGCTTTTGTCAAGGGAAAATCACAGATTCAGTTTTTGCCTTGCTTGAAGAAGTTACAGAACATAAAATCAGGAAGATTCTATCTCATTTGGTACTAGAGCCCCCAGCTGAGACAAAATCCTGTCAATTCTAAATGAGAATCCATCCTCTCTTACCCACCCCCCCACATCCATCTCTCTCCCCAATCTTTGTCTCTCTGTCTCCCTGTCTCTCTATCCAAGTCTGTTTCTCTTCCTAACAATGTCTTTATCTTTGATTCCCCATTCACTGTAATGAAAAACCTACAAATCAAGAATGGCCATAATGTATCCAACTTTTATTTTAAGCTGGAATTTGGTAGTAATTAAACAGACATGCAAATATTTTAGAGAAAAAAAGAAAGACTTGAGATGTATTTGGATGTATACTATCTTGGATGGGAAAATTTAGGAGAAAGGTAGATCTCCATATGGATCTTGGGTTGGGGGAAAAGTGAAATGAGGGATGGTTAGCAAGGCTACCACAGTGTCTCATACCTTACACTACCCAGCAAGGATATCAGGTAGAAATGCTAGAAGCAGTGTTGCTGTCAAGCCTGCAAAGTAGACACATTAAAAGCTTTTCTTCTCCTGGAGAGTCAATAAGCAGCTTGAGGACAGGTCAAATAGCAAAGAGCCATAGTTCTCCTGCTCCTGATGGCCTTGGTCTGGACCACATGGCACTACTTTAAGGGGAGAAAGGGAGAAAGAGAGGGCGAGAGGGCGAGGGCGAGGGCGAGGGCGAGGGCGAGGGCGAGGGCGAGGGCGAGGGAGAGGGCGAGGGAGAGGGCGAGGGAGAGGGCGAGGGAGAGGGCGAGGGAGAGGGCGAGGGAGAGGGAGAGGGCGAGGGAGAGGGCGAGGGAGAGGGCGAGGGAGAGGGAGAGGGAGAGGGAGAGGGAGAGGGAGAGGGAGAACGCACCAAGGTCAGGTGGACTGGAAACTGGAGGAAGGGAAATGGAGCTGAGGTTGCTTCTCATCTTGACAAATTCACATTTAACAATAAGTCACTTTGAACAACAGGGAGTTCCCCAGACAGGCACAGACATTATTTTTTCCTTCTACAAAATTTGATTCTAATTACATCTCCTATGTCCATAACTCCCTGCATCAATAGGATTTTAGTGGCTGCTTAGTGTAAGATGACTACTCAGATAAAGATATGTTTGGCCTATCAGAATTCCTAGAAGAGATAAAATAAAAAGGATATTATAAATAAAATGAAAGTTCTATAGGAAATAATTGAAAGGAGAATAGATAGTTGAGTACTAGAGGTGCAAAATTTTACTCAAGTAATGAATTCCCTAAAAATTAGAATGGGTCAAATAAAAATCAATCATTCCATGAGATAAGAAATATGAGGTCAAAATAAAAATGAAGAAAATTTAAAAACTGATAGTTATCTCCTACCTAAAACAACTCATTTACAAAAGAAGCTCTAGATCAGGAGCAGGGAATCTCTAGCATCTCAGCCATATTGATCTGGCACCTGCAGGGGTTGGGATAGACTCAAAATACAATCAATCTAGTAACATTTTAAGGGTGAATTAAATGTTTGACCAATTAAACATTGAACTACCTGAAATCTGTGACCATAAAAAATCCTCGATACTATATTTCAGGAACTTGTAAATAAAAGCTGCCCAGATTTACTAGAACCAGAGGGCAAAGTGAAAATAGAATCTACCAGTCAACTCTTGAAAGAAATTCCAAAATGAAAACTCTGATCACATTATAACCAAAATACAAAGCTTCTAGGGTAAAGAAAAAAATGCCCGTGTACAACAATCAGGGTCCCTTAAAACTTGGCAGCCCTTAAGAGACAGGAGAACTTGGAATATGATATTCTAATAGACAAAAAAATAAAGGCTTTCAACCAAGAATGACATTTCACAAAACTAAACCAACAAGTGAAAAATGGATTTTAAATGAAATTAGAAGGCTTCTAAGCATTCCTGATGAAAAGGGAAGGACTTAATAGAATCTTTGAAATGCAAAGACAGGATTCAAGAGAAATCTAGAAAAGTAAATACATTGATTGGAACAATTGGAAGAAAGTGTTTATACTCTGATAGGGAGGAGAAGAAATGATCCCCTTAGAACTCTAATGTCTTCAAGGATTATAGAGGGAATTAAAACAGATTTTGTTCTGCTTTGATGATCTTGAAAGATAGATGGAAGATTGGGGGGGGGAATAAGAAAGAAGAGGGGGAAGGAAAGTCTTATAACATGATTTTACATAATGGGTATGCTAGGAAATAAACTTTTTTCTTTTTTCTTTTTTGGCAAGGCAATGGGGTTAAGTGATTTGCCCAAGGTCACAAAACTAGTTAATTATTTGGTGTCTGAAATCACATTTGAACTCAGGTCCTCCTGACTCTGGGACCAGTGATCGATCCACTATGCCACCTAGCTGCCCCTGAAATAACTTTTTAAAAACATGGCTGAAAAGGTGAGATAGTCAGATGATATATGAACCTCACTTTCATCTGAACTGGACAAAGGATAGTAACATACATAACAATCTCTCTTACAGAGTTTGGAGTTAGGAAAAACATGAAACTCAACATGGAAACTAATAGAAATAGCTGGAGGAAAGGAGGGGTTTGAGAAGGAAGTAGAACAAGAAAGGAATTAAACAGAAGCAAAAGGAACTCCAATTCTAGAGGCAGGTTTGGGAAGTGGGCATTAGAGTGAAAGAAAAGAGAATCCTATGATTAGAAGAGGGGTAGTGGAATTGAAATAGATTGCTTACAAAGTTGAACACATTTATTCTCCATAACTTTCTTCTTCTTTGTAAAGATAGGAGTGGACAATGCAAGGAAAAACATATTAATCAATCAATATTTATTAAGTGCCTACTATGTGCCAGGATATATGCTAAGCCTGAATATCCATTATCACCATTATTTTTGATAATGCTAGTTATACTAATTTAACAAAAAATAGGAACAGAAGTACTGATTTTTGCAAATAGTATTGATGTAGGAGAAATTGGTGTCGCCCTCATAAAATGAGATTTTTTGGAAAGTGGAAAAACTTAAAGAGTAACCCTGGAGTTGCTCTGGATTTTATTTCACAAGCCTGCCATGTTCACAGATTAAAACATTTTTTCTTGCAAAGACAGCAAGCTGCTTGAAGACAGGGTGAATAACAAAGGTCTAGGTAAGTATCTGAGGAAAAGAGAGAGAGGTGAGCAGCCATAAGAGCTGGCTGGGCTCAGACTGGAGTGAACTGGCCACGTGGAGCAGAGGCCACATCTACAGCAGACTGGGAACATATGGTTCTAGTTTAGAGAAAGTGGGCATCCTGCAAAGAGAGGAAAGAAAATAGAGGCTTTCTTCTGGGAGACCTTACTTAAATGCATTTCCATAGTCCATTAGACAAGGGTGGTACTTGGGGAGAGATTTAGCTCCTGGTTCCTGGTATTCTCCAATACATATGCCACAGGGGCAGCCCTCCAAGGAATGGCTAAGACAATACTCATTGCTTATGGGTGGTGTTCTACACATTAGTCTTTCCTGTCCCAAAGTATATTACCTTCAGGTCCAACATAGGTTATTTCCTCTGTTCTGTATCAGTATGATAGTTTATTTGGAGAATACTAAAAATTCAATTACAATTTATTGATATAATAACTTCAACAAATCAAGAAGACAAATTATAACCATAAAATCATCAGATTTCTTTTAGATTATTAATATAAACTAACAGGACAAGAAAGAAAGCATAGTTCTATTCAAAATAACTATGGAATAATCAAAATATTTGGCAATATACTTACCAAAATATGCAGAAGAACTATATATGAATCCAATCACAAAATATTCTTCATGGAAAAACTGGTTAGGTTGTGCCAGTGTAATGATAAAATTACCAAAATTAATTTATTATTCAATGCCATAACAGTCAAACTAGCAAAAGTTTCCTTTATTGACCTACAAAATAGTAACAAAATCATATGGAAAAACAATAGGTTAATAGTATTAGAGAAATCATGAAAAAAAGGTAAAAGTACCAGATCTCAAACTATACAAGTCAATAATCATCCAAACTCATTCACATTCATCAAATAAGTCAATCAGTGGAATGGTATACAATTAACAGAAGCAAATGAACATGTAATGGCATAGTGTACAGTAAATTCATAAACCCTAACTACTGGAATAAGAGGTTACTATTCAACAAAAACTCCCAAGAAAACTGGAAAGCAGTGTGGCAAAAATTAAGTTTAGACCTCTATGTCACACACTCTACTCAGTGCAGCATAAATAACTTCTTTCTCAACCCTCTTTCAAATTAGGAGCTCCAACTCCTAGAAGTCTGGCTTTACATTTTCCCTCAGATTTCTAGGTGTTGCCTGAAAGGTTTGGAGGGTGGTTTCCTAAGCCCCCACAATTGTGCTTCCTTCTCCCATGATTATTGCCAATATCAGTTAGTAAGACAGTAAGACAGACTAAATAAACTTTAGTTAGTTTAGTTAGTGTAAATAACTTGATTTGTTATTCTTTACAACATTCACACAATGTGAATCAAGCTTATTTTAGGTGATTAGGATACATGATACAAATCATCCCACTCAAAATTCAAGATGCATATTCTCATCAGTATATACAAAGTTTACAGGAAAGTATTCTTGAGTTTGGCAGATACTGTATGGCAAAGGGACTGACCTTCAGATGCTGGAAGTCCTTTTTTCCCCTTTGTGAAATCCTCAGGATGTGTTTCCCCCTCTCTCCCCGCTCCTCTTTATAATGATGTACTTTTACTCCTGAGCTCCTTGTGGAGCCTGAAATCTTCCTTTTTCCATTGCATCCAGTTTGTTCTTGACTCTATACATTCACTACTAACAGCTGCTCCCGAGACACTGTTGGGTTTCCAAAGGAAATTCCAAAAAGTTTTGGACCTTTTGAAGCTCACAAAATCCTTTTCTAGCCAAGATATGGTGAGGAAGAAACCAAAATCAAGACTTGAGGTTCAGGCGGAGCTGAGGTTCTTCTCACCTGCATCTACCCCTCCTACGCATTTCCTTCTCAAGGGTTTGACTGAAAGCTCTTCCTAGTTACAGGAAAGTTGAATCTCTATTTTTCAAACTGGTCTGTTAATTCTTTACAAAATTCACACAGGACATGACTGTATTTCCTCCAAGGCAATAGATCTACCTCTAAAATAGTGCAATATCACTCCAGTTCATCCAATACCTTTCAAAAGTATCTATCGTGATAAAGAACTTTTTCATACTAAATCTAAAGTCCATGATTGATTGATTCAATCTGGAAGTGTTCTCAACTATGTTAAGGTATAAGAGTAAAGCATCTTTACATTTGCTTTAAGTGATATGAGGGTGATTTGATTGGTTGATTGGTAGATCTTCACCCTTATAATATGATAAGCTCTACATGAATTAGATACAAACCATCACATTATGAATTAATTAGAAGAGTAGGAAAGGAAATATCTTTCAAAGTAATGAATTGGGGACGAGTTCATGACTAAACAAGGGACATAGAGTATTAAAAAGAATAAAATTTTGATTACATTAAAATTTTTCAAATTGAACAAATAAAAATGAAGTTCAAATTAGAAGGGAAAAAGTTAATTGGAGGAAAATCTTTTAACAAGTTTCTCTGACAAATATATGATAGCCAAGTACATAAGAAAATTATTCAAATATAAAAAAACAAAAATGAAATTCAAAGGAACACTAGTTATAAAAAGAAAAGCTCCATATCACTAGTAATTAGAGGAAATGCAAATTAAAATGACTCTTTTCTACTTTATTCCCAACATATTGCCTAAGATGATAAAAAAAAATGGGGGCAACTAAGTGGTGCAATGGATATAGTGGAACCAGAGGACCTGAGTTCAAATCCTACCTCAGATACTTAATAATTACCTAGCTGTGTGACCTTTGGCAAGTCACTTAACCCCACAGCCTTAAATAAAATTAGAAAAAAATTTTAAAAAAGATGATCAAAAAAATGAAAAATTGGGGGCGGCTAGGTGGCGTAATGGATAAAGCACCGGCCTTGGAGTCAGGAGTACCTGGGTTCAAATCCGGTCTCAGACACTTAGTGATTGCCTAGCTGTGTGGCCTTGGGCAAGCCACCTAACCCCATTTGCCTTGCAGAAAAAATACCTAAAAAATGAAAAATGACAATTATTGGAATTTTTAAAAGACAGTCATAGTAATGTACTGTTGGTGGAAATATAACTTGATCCAGGCTTTCTTGAAAGTTTTTTGGAATTATGCTGCCAAAGTTACTAAGCCATATAGACATTTTATCCCAGAGATAACACTATTGTCCTGTATTTCTAGGGAGAACAAAAAAAGAAAGAAAAGATTCACATGTATAAAAATATTTATAGCAGTTCTATTTGTTATAATAAAGGACTAGAAACTAAGGGAGTGTCCATCGTTTAGTGAATGACTGAATAAATTATTGTATATTAATGTAATGGAATATTACTGTGCCTTAAGAAATGATGTAAAGGGTGGTTTCAGGGAAACCTGAGAAGACATGTATGAACTGACTGCTTTAATTTTAAGTGAGCAGAACCAAGAGAACTACTTCTAAAAAGCAAAACTGCAAAGGAAAAACAACTTTGAGAGACTTAAAAATTTTTGTCTATTCCAAATATTTTATTTTGTTTTGGGCATATTGAAGGCTAACTATATTTTAATGATTTCAAATAAAAATTAGATATAAAACAAATAGAGAATGAGTGACATTTTCCTAAGGGCCTGGTAGCAATCTGTTTCAAAATAGGCTAAAGGAATTCATGGGCAGGTATGGGCAAGATCATTTAAAAGTAGGCTCAAAGGCTTCAAGACCCTGAGCAAACAACTTATATCACATAATATTTTGAGCTCTATTAGGGCTCATCCTGATTCTGTGTGGCCTGGTTGTAGACTTTGTCATCTGATTGCCCACATATCACCTACCTATTAATTGGCTAAGAACTTAATTCAAAGATGGTCTAAATATTGTGTATCAAACTTAGGAAAGGGGATGACTATTTTATAATGAAGCTGTAGCTCCACATTTTATTGATGCTTGACTATAATTGAAATTCTCTCTCTCTCTCTCTCTCTCTCTCTCTCTCTCTCATCTATTGCCTTTCTCCCTTTAAAGCGAAACTGGTAAGAATCCTTTTGGTACTGAGGGAAAAGTCTGAAATCTCCATTCAATTTTCATTGAGGACTGAATGATTGATCCCCTGCAGTACTTTTAAATATAAAAATAAACCAAACACTATTAAAACCTTGAAAAAATACTATTTAGGACCATCCTTAGCTTGTAGTCTGAAGGTCTGTTTATAAGTCACTTCTTTAACATTCTCATAGAGAGAATGGATAATTATAGGAGTCTTTGCTGGTTTATGAATGGCTGGTACCACATTGCTAGAGGCAGTTAGCTCAGATAGTAAAAACTAGAATGGCCCTGACTTCAGTGCCATCTTCCAACACTACCTTTTCTAGTAGCAGTGTGGCAGCAACATCAGGCACAGCCTAGACCAGTACAAGCACTTGTAAATACCCATACTCACAAAGATAAGGGGAGGAAATCTTACCAACACCACAGCTGCTTGAATCTTCCAGGTTTCTCAGACTCACCATCTCTTCTCCTATTATCACTCTTTTTTTCTATTTTTGATTAATTGTTCTTTACACTCACAAGCAACACACTCTTCACTGAATGTGCTTTTACATTAGCCTCCAAATAGTAGCTAGTCTCTCTGATACCACCAAATGACTGGTATTATCTTCTTATTCCTCGCATTCCAAATAGTCCAATCTTACCTTGCTCTCCCTTCAGTTGCTCTTTGCAACAATTAAGAATTGTTAAGCAAGAAACTAGTAGGCTCCCTCTGCCTTCTAGAAATTCATTACTCTACTGAAAACAGACTTATGGTCCAAGTCTTAGAATAATGATAGAAAGGCTAGTCGGGGGCAGGGAGGTGGCACCGTGGATAGAACACCAGCCCTGGAGTCAGGAGGACCTGAGTTCAAATCCCAACTCAGACAATTAATAATTACCTGGCTGTGTGACCTTGGGCAAGCCACTTAACCCTACTACCTTTCAAAAACAAACAAAAAAGAAAGTAAAAAAAGGACTGGCCAGATTCCAAGATAAACCCCAAAAAGTCTACTTAACTCATAGTGGAAATAAGAGAGAACTAAAGCTAGTTTTGAGCCTTGAGCCTCTCTATGTTACCCCTTTATGTTACACTGAACCATGAACTTCCCTGAGATGATTTCTAAATTTAGAGGCTGAACTCTTGAGTCCCTCTTAACCTTGGGATCAGTAAAGAATGGGAAGGGGCAGGCAGGAGCCAAAGGACGACTTTCACCTGAGAGAGAAAAGAAGGGGCCTGCTTATCTACCTGGTGCTATAATGTTTCCCAAACGGAGAGGAGGGGAGAAGAGGAAAGAGAAAGGGGGTGGTGTGGTGTGGAGAGAGGAGAATGAAAGAGAGGTGGAGGAAAAGGAGAGAAGAAAAAGGAGAGGAACAGGGGCAATGAAAGATGAGGAGAAGAAGAAGAAGGAGAGAAAAGAGGGGAAGGCAGAGGAGAGAAAGAGAATTAGAGAAGTAGGAGAATGAGCAGGGGGAGGAGGAGGAGCAGAAGGAGGAGGAGAAGGAAAGGAAAAAGGAGTAGGGAGGAGGAGGAGGAGGAGGAGGAAGAGAGATTCAGTGGCTTGGGAGCTGGTTGCTGGCAGTTGTACTGATCATATGAATGAGTCATTTGTAAGGCAGGAGCTACCTGTGTTGCTTAGGATACATTTTAGTAGTTCTAATCTCAGGAATAAATTAATTCATGTAAGTATTTTAAAAGTTCAAAGAAGGATTTTCTCTTTCCCTATGTAAAGAATACAAAATAGGTTACATAACAGGGAACCAAATCCATTAAGTAATATTTAGGCTGCCACAATGGCCCCACCCTCTCTTCTTTGTCTCTCCATTTCTAAACCACCAAACTGGAATAAGAAGGGAGATTTTAAGAGCCAGGGAGGTACAGGTCAGGACTGCGGCGCACAGCCTCCAAGCCTGGGGAAGCTGCTGGCACTTTGGCTGTCTGCACTGTGTTGATCTTCTGGTCTGGTGCTTGTTTTTAGTTTCATTTTCTTTTAATTATGCTCTCTCCATATCTGACCTGAACAGCACCATTCTTCTGGTTTGTTAGTTAATTTTAATGATAACAGCGTATTATCATCAGAGTGGCTTTTTCAGGTCACAGTATATTACAGGGAGCAGATTGTTAATTAAACAATAATGTTGTTTTTTTTAAATTTGGAAATAATTCTTAAAGTTAATAGTTATTAGTCACCTTGAAAATGTAAAATAATAATAATAATGATAGTAAGTGTATAATTAGAAATTTGCCCTCCATGAGGCAGTTCACAGCCTATTCTGCCCAAAAGGAATAGCTCGCCTGAAGAGGCACTGACATAGTTAAGAGAAATCATGACTCACAAGGGGCCAGGAAAATGGTGCTGCCCAGCTCACATTCAGAGGCAGCATAATTTATGAAGCAAGGAAGACAGTAGGAGGTAAGCTGTCAGAAGTGCTAAGTTCTCTATGGAATTATTACATTCCCTTTGAAAGATGTGATATTATTGAAACTATGTGAATCTGGGAAGACTGGGAGGTTCTATTCAGTTTAGAAAAGCACAAAAATATTTGGAAAAGAGTCCAAATTTCTCTAGATTTGTTCCCATTGGAAATTAGGACCTAAGATCTTGTAAAAACTGAATTTTTTTGAGAAGATGGGGGTCCTGGGAATAGAATGCCCATGACATTGTGCTACTTTCAGGTTATCTAGGTAGCAAGATGGCATAGTGGAAAGAATATTGAATTAGAGTGAAGAAAATCTGAGTTCAAATCCTTTCCCACACTTACTAGCTAAGCCCCTGGGCAAGTCATCTAACCTCTTAAGCTACCATTTCCCCTTTTTCTAAAACCTGGATAAAAACAATACCTCCATTCCAAAGTGGTGAGGATAAAATGTGGAATTTGTAAAACACTTTGCAAACAGTCCTAGATTAATGCTAGCTTATCAATATACATCAGGAAAGTCAGAGCTAGACATAAAGGCATTGACTAAAAACAAAAAAAAATCAACATTTATACACTCATCCATAACTGCCACCCTTAGAGCATTCAGAGTTGCTCAGTAACAGAAATCAGTTATAAAGGTAAGTAGAGATGGTAAGTAGAAGTCCTAAATTTTTAGAATCTCAATTAATAAGAAACACCAGAGCCAAAGTATTTTAGGTTTTTTTTAATTTCTGAAATGTATCATGTTCCATTTTTTTTTAAAGACTCAAATGGCTAAATGCATTTGATATTTTGGAATGGTACATAGTTCACCTTGAAGGAGATTTGGCATTGCAGATTGACTATTTCCTTTAGACAACTCATTTTTATACAACTCTTGTCTGATCTATAATGGCTGTGTGGCATGTACTCTCTGAATATGGATGAAATCATTCCACTGTCAACACCTCAGCAGAACATTCCCTCAGAAAGAGAGAAAGTTAATTCAACTTTGGAGAGTGGTATGCTTGCAAAGTACTTCAGAACTGCTCTTATTTTTGCTTTGCTTTTTTGACTTTTCTTTTTCATTTGGCAGCTCAGCTCCCCCCCCCCCCAATTTGTCCATTAGACAAGAAGAGAATGGGTCATACTATTTGTAGTCAAACCCATTATTTCCTTGGAGATCCATTGTACCCCATTACCCATTACCATGGGTGTAGGTAGTCCTGATTCTAAGGAATCTCTAAGAAATTTTACAACTGTTTCCATGGTGATGGAGGATGAAAACATTGCTTCAAGTCATTTAGAATAATAATGCCCCCAAATAGATGCATATATTTTTATTTATTGCCTGGCTATTGAAAGGTCCAGGGTATCTCAGTTTGGCAGTCAAAAGAAATATTCTACTGCTCACTTCTTTGCATCAGGCTGCTACCTGATCTGAAAATTGATTTCAAGAAACATGACTGACCATGCAGCAATTTTAGCAGCAGTTTTTGCTGAGCCTTTTGTGGTAAACAATGTAGTTTCGAGGGTGCAGAGTGATTGGACTTCAAAATGAACCATCATCAGAGGCCTCGAGGCAAGTGCAGTAATACCACACTGCTTTTTAGTATACTTAAGGTGCTTCTTTTGAGTCAAACTAAACTTCAATTCTTTCATTGTGATCTTTGACACTTCACTAAATCAAGTCACCTTACTGTCATCAGATGATCAACTCCATTGATGGAATGTCTGTTTTTTCTTGAGTTTGAATAGCCTTCATTGTGCAGTGCTATATTACTGAAATGTTAATACATTGTGCATTGTTTATTATTTTTATTAAAATTTGTTGGATTTGGAATGAGAGGATCTGGGTTTATATTGTAATTTGGTACTTACTACCTATGGGACCTTAGATAAGTCATTTACTGTCTCTGGGTCTTAGTTTCCTCTTAGTAAAATACTGGACTAGATTACTCCTTTCAACTCTTAATCTCTGATAGCAAATCACAAATGACACATTTGTTGACCCATTAGAGAAAATCATTTTTAAAGAACCAGATAAAGATTTTATGAGGAGAAAAAAACAAACCTTTTCAGATTTAAAAAAACTGTTCATTTTTGTGATTACTCATAGCACTGGCTGCATTCTATTTGTAAACTATGTCGTAATTTAAAAGAAATATAGATGTGTATGTGTGAGTGTGTGTGTGTGTGTGTGTGTGTGTGTGTATAATCTCCATCAATTATGTAATCCATAATGAAATTAGCTTATTTTAAAAAGTTAATTTTAAAATTAACTTATTTTAAAACTTATTTAAATTTTTTAAAAAAACAATGCATTTATTGTAATTTAATTCCATATATACAATTACTACCACAATCTAACCCTCATTACAATTTATTTGCATTAATGCAACAATTTCTTAGTTGGTCTCCTGTCCTATATAGGGTCATGCATTATTTAGGACTGAAAGGTAAACTTTAGATGTCATACATTATAACTCAAATGCTCAATGAGGATGAAATGGCTAAAATTTTGTCTCAGGGGACTGATTTGGAGGGTTGCATTTCCTTCCCATGTTCACCATACATCCAGGGATGGGAAGGAGAGGTAGTCTCCAGGTTCCTAGTGGATCAATCCCAAAATAAGGAGCAATCAGAGAAGATCAATTAGAAAGGCACAGTGCTAAACAGATGGGTAAAGTAAATCTTAGGCTTCCCTTTGATGAGGGGATTGCATAAAAGTCATATTCTAGATGATGACTGTGCCCCACTTAACTGATTTTAATGAGAAACCTAAGTCCTAAACAGAAGTGACTTGCCAAAAGTGTTAATCAGGATTCAAACTCAGATTCAATGACTCATAATCCAGTGCTTTTGTTGTTGATTGATCACAATTCTTTGTGATCCCACCTAGCATGACAGGTCCTTCCATCTTCCATTATTTCTCAAAGTTTGTCCAAGTTTATTTATATTCATTGATTCCATGATTCTCTCCATCCATCTCATCCTCTGTCATTCCCATTTCCTTTTGCCTTCAATCTTTCCCAACATCAGGGTCTTTTCCAATGAGTCCTGTCTTCTCATTATGTGAGCAAAGTATTTAAGCTTCATCTCTAATGCTTTACTATCTCTAATTAGAAACAATTTGCTGCTCTAAACTGCTTTCATATAGTCACTAGAACAATATTTGTCTACTACTAGAAAATAAGGCTGGACCATATTTCAACTTCCTTCTATCCTGGGCAATTCATGTTTTATTGGCCTCAGTCTCTGCCTAAATAACACATGTTTTGAGTCCTGGCTCTGCTACACATCCATGGGAAGGAAAGTCTATCCATCTTTAGAGGTTTCAGTTTTTTTCTGTAACATGAGAAGGTTAAACTGGATAAGTCCTTTCCAACTACAAAATACTGTGACTTCAGGCTAAATACAGGTTATAGATCATCAGTACCCAGCACCTCAGTAATATAATCTGTGTCTGGGATTTGTAGAAGTTAAATTTAATGAAACAATTGCACGAGTCAATCCAATAATTACCAATCCATGCAGTCAACCCAGTCGTACCCCTGTTACTACAATCCCTAAGTCTCTTAGAGGACTATTGATCTCACACATACACACACACACACACACACACACACACACACACACACACACACATACACACAGAGCCTATGTCTCCACAACCATTTCAATGTATTGCTCTAATGAGTCTTACCATCACACTTTGCCCCATACCTTTTCCTATAAATAAATAAGCATTTTGGGAAGAGGGCTTAAGGTTGATGACTGTATGACTCACTTGTATACAATTCACAAGCAGGTCCTTTTTGAGAATGAAGGACAAAAAACCCCCACACATTTTACTATATTCTATATACCATCCATGTAGAATCTACTTAAATGTATTCATTTCCAGGACCCTAGAAGGAGTGTTCACACTGGTAGGATGTGGACCAGATAGTGGAAGCTATTTCAATTAATCAGGGGGCAGGATGATTTCAGGAGCATTCATGAAGATTGTGTCAGGAGAGAGCAATGTGTTCCGATTAGAATTTAAAGAGCAGTGATATTTCAGTTGTCACTCAATATCTAATATATCAATCAGTTGGACATCTGACATAGAGTATGATTTGGCTTATATCTCATTAATAGCTATTTCCACTTTAGCTAAAACTTCTAAACTTAAAAGTTATTTTCTTGCTAAAGGTAATTATTTGTCTTATTTTGGATTGAATGCTTTTTAGCCTGTGGCCTTAATGAGGAAAAGTAATAGAAAACAAGTTTGGCTCAGAATCAGAGAGCTGAATGTGACCTTGAAGATCACCTAAACCAACTTCTTCATTTTATAGATAAAGTAAGTGATCTCCAGAGACATTATCATGCTGCAGTGAACTAGAAGCAAAGCAGGTTTTAGAAGTCTTCCTGTGATCACATGAACAATAGGATGGAAAAATTAGGGATTATCTCAGATCCTCACAACCTCTTACTTTTCTCAAAAATTAGAATTATAAGCAAGAAACAAAGCAATTGCAGCTGCTTCCACAGTCTAAAACACTCAAAACTCAAATAAGGCAACAATTCAATGAACTAATAACTGAAAACACTAATCCCTAACTCCTAATGCTTTCATTCAGCCCATCTTCCCCCCACTCCCTCCACCTATAATACTTGGACAGGGTTGCATAAACCAACACAAGTGTTTATAACAAAATTCAACTGTACCTTGCCCTTTTATCCAAGTGTCATGAAAAATCAAAAGTAAGAAACTTGTCCTGGCTAGGAAGCAGCAAAGTAGCATCATTCTATGCTGAAACAGAACCTAGCCAGAGATTTGAGAAACTGAGAGAACTGGTGCAAGACACAAATGTATGTCTAAAGACACTCTACTAAGCCTGAGGGAAAAAACTCTATCTCCTTCTGGGAGTTATTCTGTCCCCACTCTGTCCCCCCTGAAATTATTTAGGCAGAAGCTGAGACCAATAAAACATGAATTTCCCAGGATGGAAAAAAGTTGAGCTCCCTTTAAGATCCAGTCCAAAAAGAAACCAGTCATCAAAGGGGAATGAGTCAGAAAGTGAACAATAGGACAATAGAAGAGAAAAAAAAGGTTGAAATTACCAAAGATCTCAGGAATAAGAATATTCAGTTAAAGATCTTAAGCAAAAGCAGATAAATTAATTGGGAAAATATATCAGGCAGAGGACCCCACAAATTTCCAAAAGTGTATAGAACTACAAAAAGACAATCATTCAATATTCAATCAATAATCATTTATTAAATACCTATTGTATTGCATTATGCTGATGATAGAAAAAGAGGGAAAAACACTGTCATTGCCTCCAAAGGAATTTACAATATATCAGAGAAAACTAGCAAATATAATATATATATATATATATATATATATATATATATATATATACATATATATGCTATATACCAGATAGATAGAGAAAAAAATGAAAGAGGGAAGGTATCAGAATTAAGAAGGAAATGGGGAAAGACTTCCTGTAAAAGATCAGATTTTTAGTTGGGACTTACAGTAGAAACCAGAAAATTCAGGAAGAAGGGATGATGAGGCTTCTGTGGGGGGTGGGGGAGGGAAGTAAGATTAGGGGAAAAATTGTAAGACTAAAAATAAATAAAATCTTTAATTTTTTTAAAAAAGAAGAGATGATGAGGGATGCCATTCCAGGCATTGTAGATAGTCAGAGAAATTATTCAGAGTCAAGAGATGGAGTGTCTTGTTTGTAGAACAGCAAGGAGTCCTGTGTCACTGGATAACTGGATATAAGAGAATATGGAAAAGAATAAGGTGTTAAAAACCCACACTGGAATAGTAAGAAAGGGTTAAATTATGAAAGTCTTTGAACACCAAAGGATTTTGTATTTAATCCTGAGAATGGTTGTCCTTTGTTCTCAAAGAGGACCATGATATCAAGGAAGTGATACCATGACAAGCATATGAACTGGATTTGAGTGATAGGAAATTGTACTAAGATCCCTGCCTCATTTTCTTCTTTAGAACCATCTGAGTCCAGTGGCCAAATATGAATTAAGATGACTGGAGGTAGCCCTGGATTCAAAACAATCAGGGTTAAGTGACTTGCCCAAGTCACATAGCTAATAGATGTCCAAGAGTCTGAGGCTTCCATTCTCTTGTCTCCAAGACCAGTGCTCTATCTACCACACCATCTAGCTTTCTCCTATTTGATCCTAAAATTGATAGGGAGCTACTAGAGAATATTGATATGGTTGGATCTGCACTTTAGGAAAATAACTCTGGTGGCTGGATTGGAGTGGGGAGAGATGAGACAGGAAGATCCATCAATGACATATTGTAATAGTCCAAGCCCGAAGTGGCAAGACCTGCAAAAGGGTGGTAGTAGTTTTTGAGGAGAAAAGGGAGCATATTTGAGAGATGTTGCAAAGGTAAAATTGACAGGCCCTGGTAACAGACTGGATATGGGGTGTGAGAGAAAGTGAGAAATCAAGTATGACACTTAGAGGGACTAGGAGGATCATGGTTCCCTCAATAGTAATATGGAAATGGGGGAAGGAGGGCTTAAGGGGAAAGACAATGAGTTAGGACAGGTTGAGTCAAAGATGTCTACATCACTTGAAGATGTCAGAAAGGCAGTTAGAGAAGGAAGACTAGAGGTCAGCAGAAAAGTTAGAAAGGGATAGGTAGATTTGAGAATAATAAGCATAGAAATAGTAATTAAATCTATGGGAACTAATGTAATCACCATGTGGAATTGTATACAGGGAGAAGAGAAGGCCCAAGAGAGAATCCCATAAGAAATTTATATTTAGAGAGCATAACTTCAAAGGAAATTGGGGAATGGTCAACTTGGTAGGATGAGAACCAAGAAAGAATAGTAAAAAGAGAATATCAAGGAGGAGAAGGTGAGCAACAATTTAAGAAGTGAGGAGAGGTCAAGGAGAATAAGGGTTGAGAAAAGGTCACTGGATTTGGCAACTAAAAGAGTCTCAGTAACTTTGGAAAGAGCAATTTTAGTGATAATATTAGAATCCAGATTATAAAAGGTTAAAAACAGAATGAAAGGAGAAAAAGTTGAGGCTCATATTTGAGATGGCCTTCTCCAGAAGGTTACCCATAAAGAGTAAAAGGTAATATAGGATAATAATTACCAGTGATAGAAGGATCAAGTGAGTGTTTTTTGAAGGTAGGAAAATTAGCAGCTAGGTGGTGCAGTGGAGAACTCTAGTCCTGGAGTCAGGAGGGCCTAAACTCAAATTCAGAGTCAGATAATTAATACTTTTTGCTGTGTGATCCTGGGCAAATGACTTAATAGCATTAGAGGTCCTCAACCAAAAAAAATACGTTGTGTTGGAGATTTTTTTTTTTTTTGGTTTGTAGTCAGTAGAAAAAGGAACCAGTAGAAGGGAATAACAGAAGGGGCAATCTGTTGGAGGAGCTAGGATGGGTTCATTTGAATCCCATTAAGAAGTAAGGTCACTTCTTTATGTGAGTTAGGCACGAAGATAGAAATCATAGCAGGAAGCATCTCAGTGCTATGAAATGAGAAAGAAGAAAGAAGAAGGAGTTCATGGTCTCAGTTGTTTTAGAGGGTAGGGGAGGAGGACCATTAGAGGTTAGAAGGGGGATGAAAAGGTTTGGAAGACCTGCTGTGGAGATTGGAACATTGAGTTGATAAGGAATGAATAGTTAAAGTTAGGCAATATAAAATTTTAGTCAGAATTGATTGTGGGATTTTCTGCACCTTTGATCAGTAGCATGGGTAAAAGAAAAAGTGACTGCTAGAGGGAGTGATCCAAGACTAAGGCATGGCAAGATGCAATCCATGTTGTGATAGGGACCAAGGACTCAAGAAAAGACAGTATAGAGTTGAACAGGTTTACCAAGTCAAGAGGGGAGAAAAAGGAAGAAAGTATTTAATGCAAGAGTGATGATCTAAGAGAAAATTGAGGGGTCAAGGGATTGGAGGTAATGATATAGACAATGATTCCTGAAAGATTTAAAAGAGAAAAAAAATGACAAAAGCAGAATCCTAATTCTTTTTTTTTCCCCTGGCTCCACAGTGATAAGTTTCACCAAAGAAAACCAAAGGAAGGACTTCTGGAGCAGAATCAAGATGGTAACATGAAGCTAGTTTGCTCCTGTGGCTTTGCACCACACAATGTTACATGAAACCTCTATACAGACATTGAAGCTACAGATTCCACCAAAAAAAAAAAGATCAAAATAAGTTTTCAACTGTAGACATGAAGGATCTTCAGTGAAGGTCTGTAAAGGGGAATTAAGCCCAACTAGGTGGGAGAGTGGGAAAGCCAGTAGGAGGCTAGACAACAGCATAGATCTTGGCAGCGAGATAGTAAGCCACAGGAAGAGTCCCATCCCCTGATTATGTCTGAATCCTAGGAACATTGGGACAAAAGACAAGACTGGATTGGGAACAAACCATTGCATAGGCAAAGCCTGCACATAAAGGAGGAAACAAATGTCTGCAAAACCAACTCATGGGCTGTGTAGTCAACATCTTGGTCAGCAATAAGCCAGGGATCAGACCACAACCCCTGCACAAAAAGCTCAGAATTATACTCTTATACCCTAGGAGCATAGTTCAACAATAAAAATGCGCAAAAAACCTAAAAGAGCACTAACCATAGAAAGCTACTATGCAGATAGAAATGCCATCTCAGAAGAAGAAAGCAGTGACAAATTAGCTACAATGGGAAATCTCAAAGGAGTATATGAATTGTACTTTAATCCAAAACATTATAGAAGAGCTTAAAAAAGAATTGAAAAACCAAATTGAAAAACCAATTGAAAAATTGATCAAATAAATCAACTCCTTTAAAAATAAAAACAACCAACTGGAAAAAAGAATGTAGCTCTTCAAAAGCTCAAATTGACCAACTGAAAAGGGAATCCAAGTCAGCAAAAGTAAAATTAACTAACTGGAAAAGGAAACACAAAAGCGAACTGAAGAAAATGAAATCCTAAAAATTAGAATTGCACTACTAGAAACTAATGAATCTATGAGACACCAAGATTCCATCAAGCAAAATCAAAAGAATGAAAAAAATTGAAAAAATATAAAGGAGCTTTTAGGAAAAACAAATGACTTGGAAAATAGATGCAGAAGAGATAATTTATTTAATCTAACAGAAAGTCTAAATCAAAAAAAGAGCCTGGAAAATATTTAATCTAACAGAAAGTCTAAATCAAAAAAAAGAGCCTGGAAAATATTTTTCAGGAAGTTATTAGGGAAAATTATCCCAATATACTAGATCAAGAAGACAAAATAGTTCTTGAAATAATATTCAGAATACCTCTAGAAAGAGACCCCAGAATAAAAGCTTCAAGAACTATCAGCCAAATTCCAGAATTCTCAAATAAAGCAGTCAAAAAAGAAGCAATTTAAATACAAAGGAAGCATAATCATAATCATAAGGAATTATGAACTTCAATATTAAAGGATCAGAGGACCTGGAATATAATATTTCAGAGGGCAATGGATTTGGATTACAACCAAGAATTTACTACCCTGCAAAATTCAGCATATTTTTGTCAGGGGAAAAGATGACTATTCAATGAAAGAGAGAACTTCCAAAATTTTCTGATAAGAAGACTAGAACTGTACAGGGAATTCTATCTTCAAATACAAAACTCAAGAAATCCGTAGAAAGGGAAAAAGAAAGGGAAAAAAAACAAATATTAGTCAAGAACATTAAATTGTTTACAATCCAGAAGGGAAGATTACACTTGTACCTCTTGAGAATTGAATTTTTCTTATGATAGTTAAAGGATTGAATATAGTTGAAGAGACTGTACTTTAGAGGAAATGGTTATAATTGGTTCTTGCCCCTCTATCAAAGACCAAAATCACATCACTATATTTCAGACAAATTACAATGCATTGGACTATTGTTGATCAGATCAATATAAGCTCAGAATGCTCTATCAAAGGTCATGCACAAATAGTCCAAGTGAAAAGCTGCGTGTTTAAACTTATGTCTCACATTTCCTTTGAGCTACTTTAATTCTGCCTTACTCATAGAGTTCAGCATTTTCTCTGATTAGGGTATCCTATGCTGAGCAATCCTATGCCAGTCAGTGTCTCCCATACCTTACAATCAGTTGTAAAGATCTTAGGATAAACCTTCAGGGTGCCCCAGTGCTTAGAGTACTTAGAGGCTCTATACATAATTACACAGAAGTGACTTAACTTTACTAGATATTTAGAGATTTGTAGGATAATAGGGGCAGAGGGATAGACATAAAAAAGATTAGGAAATGATCTTTTTTTATTTTGAAATGATCTTATCTTATTTCATACTTTAGTTTTGGAGGGTTTAAGTTACATGGTTGAGGTACTAAAGGGACAGAAGGAGAGAATGTTCCAGATACTTTGGTTAGGGAGGGCTGTAGGGCTATGGTTGGAGTACTATACAGATGGAGGGAGAATATACTTAGAGAGACTGGACATGAAAACATCATGAAAAGATTTTGCTTAGCTTGATATTCTGGCTACAATTGTGGGGAGTGATGTTTTTTGTCCTTCGTTCTCGAAGAGGACCATGACATCAGGGAGGTGATGTCATGGCAAACACATGAATTGGATTTGAGTGAGGGGAGTGCTGTGCTAAGTAATGAACTTCACTATCTCCTCCAGAGCCATCTGGGTCCAGTGACTAAATATAAATCAGGACAACTGGAGATAGTCCTGGATGAGAGGCAATCAGGGTTAAGTGACTTGCCCAAGGTCACACAGCTAATAAGTGACAAGTGTCTGAGGCTGGATTCCAACCCTCAGTCTCCTGACTCCAAGGTCAATGCTTTATCCACTGTGCCACCTAGTTATCTTGGAGGAAGTATGCTGGTGGGGAGGGAGAGGTATAAATGGTCTGTGAAATGATTTGACTTTGCATGATGTTTTGATTCATGAGGATTATGTGTCCATAGAGGGTAACTTGAAAAGGGGGTAAGGTATAAAATAAGTACAATTTGTTGTGATTCATGTCTCCTGGGACAAATATTTCTAATGAGTCAAGAGGGGAGGGTACCTAGTGACTATGAGGCTTATCAATCAATTAAGTAATCAATCAATCAACCTTTAAGAATAATATTTCTTTCAGGTTAGATAAAAGGAGTACATTTGGACAAAGGAAATGTAAGTATAAGTCAGGGTCAAAACAATAAACACATAAAAGAAGAACTATACTAGGAGAAGGCTAGGCATCAGTGGATAAATAATACCAGGTGAGGAGGCACAAAGACCTATTATAGTAGAGGGAAAGAAGGGAGAGTGCAAACACTGAGTAAATCCTACTCAATAGATTTAAGTCCAGAAAGTGGATAACCTACATTCCCAAATGAGTTTAAAAATCTATCCTAACCTATAGGGTAGGTGGGGGAAGGGAAAGAAAAAGGAAGAAGGGACTGATAAAAGGAAAGGCAAAGATATAATTGAAAGTAAATTTCAAGTTAAAATTTAAAAGAAAGGGAGCAAAATATTAGTGAGGAAGAATAAGAGGAAAGGAAAGAGAAACTAAAAGGGGATAAGGAAGGAAACTACATCTTCTTAAAAGGCAATGCAGTTAAATAATTATTAAACATTTTTGTACCTAGTGATATAGCATTCAAATTCTTAGAGGAAAAACAATGAATTACAAGAAGACATAGACAGCAAAACTATAATGGTGGGGGAACTTAATCTACCTCCCTCAGAATTGGATAAATCCAACCACAAAATAAACAAGAAGGAAATTAAGAATGTGTACAAAATCTTAAAAACTAAGATATGATAGAACCTGGAGAAAATTGAATGGGGATAAAAAGGAATATACCTGTTTCTCTGTAGTACTTGACACCTATACTAAAACTGACCCTGTACTAGGGCATAAAAACCTTACAGTTAAATGTGAAAGGCAAAAATAATAAATGCACATTTTTCAGATCATGATGCAATAAAAATTACCTGTAATAAAGGGCCATGGAAAGATAAACAAAAAATTAATTGGAAACTAAATAACTTAACTTTAAAGAATGAGTGGATCAAATAACAAATCATAGAAATAATTAATCCTTTCATCCAAGAAAATGATAAAAATGAGACATCATACCAAAATTTATGGGATGCAGTCAAAGCAGTTTTTTTAGGGGAAATTTTATATCTCAAAAAGTGCTTATATGAATAAAAACAGAGAAATAAGTGATCAATGAATTGGCTGTGCAACTAAAAAAGTTAGAAGAACAAATTAAAGATCCTCAATTAAGTTCCAAATTATAAATTCTGAAAATCAAAGAAAAGATTAATAAAATTGAAAGCAAGGAAGCCATTGGTCTATTAAAACTAACTATTATTGATCATTAAAACTAAGTGTTGGTTTTATGAAAAAAAGATAAACTTATGGTAAATCTGTTTAAAAAAAAAGAATAAAAAAACTACCAGTACCAAAAATGAAAAAGTGAACTCACCACCAATGAAAAGGGAATTAAAGAGATAATTTAGAGCTATTTTGCCCAATTGAATGCTAATAAATTTGATAGTCTGGGTGAAATGAATGAATATTTACAAAAATACAAACTACCCAGATGAATAAAAGAGAAAACAAAATATTTAAATAACTTCATTTCAGAAAAAGAAATTAAATAAACCATCAAAAAACTCCCTAAGAAAAACTCTTCAGGTCCAGATGGATTTACAAGTGAATTCTACCAAATATTTAAAGAAAAATTAATTCCTATTCTACATAAATTATTTTTTTAAAAAGTTCTGCCAAGCTCCTTTTATGACACCAATATGGTGCTGATATCTAAACTAGGAAGAATCAAAACAAAGAAAATTATAGACTAATCTCCTTAATTATCATTGATGCAAAAATCTTAAACAAAATTTTAGCAAAGAGATTAAAGTAAGTTATTACTAGAATAATACACCATTATCAAGTAGAATTTATACGGGTAGGTAGAAGTTCACTATTAGGAAACCATTCAATGTAACTGAACTATCAATAACAAAACCAACTGAAATCATATGATTATCTCAATAGATGCAGAAAAAGTCTTTGACAAAATACAACATCCATTCCTATTAAAAACACTAGAGGGGCGGCTAGGTGGCGTAGTGGATAAAGCACCGGCCTTGGAGTCAGGAGTACCTGGGTTCAAATCCGGTCTCAGACACAATAATAATTACCTAGCTGTGTGGCCTTGGGGAAGCCACTTAACCCCATTTGCCTTGCAAAAAAAAAACCTAAGAAAAAAAATAAACAAACTAGAGAGCATAGAAATGAATGGAGTTTTCCTTAAAATAATAAGCAGTATCTTTCTCAAATCATCAACAAATATATGTAATGGGGATAAACTAGGAGCATTTCCAATAGATCAGGGGTGAAACAAGGATACCCATTATCATTATAACTATTCAATATATTAATAGAAACTTTAGCTTTATCAATAAGAGAAGAAAAAGAAAATTAATTAGAAGTGCCAATGAAGAAGCAAAACTTTCATTCTTTGCAGATATGATAGTATACTTAGAGAACCCTAGAAAATAATCTAAAAAAATCCTGAAACAATAAATTCAGCAAAGTAGTAGGATTATTAAATAAACCCACATAAATTATCAACATTTTTACATTTGAACAACAAAGTTCAAGGGCAAGAGATAGAGAAATTCCATTTAAAGTAACTTTAAATACTTTAAATACGACATTAAATACTTGGGAATCTACCTCCCAAGACAAACCCATAAACCAAATGAACACAATTATAAACCACTTTTCACACACATAAAGGCAGACTTAAACAACCGGAAAAATGTTAGTTGCTCATGGTTAGGTCAAGTTAATATAATAAAAATGACAATTCTACCCAAATTAAATTACCTGCTTGGTGCCATGCAAATCAAACTACCAAATAACTATTTTACTAAACTAGAAAAAAGCTAGTAATAAAATTCATCTGGAGCTACAAAACATCAAGAATATCAAGGGAACTGATGAAAAGAAAATGTAAAGGAAATTGTCCTAGATTTATCAGATCTAAAACTATGCCATAAAGTGAAAATCATAGAAATAGTGTGGTACTGGTTAAGAAATAGAGTAATGGGGGGCAGCTAGGTGGCACAGTGGATAGCGCACTGGCCCTGGAGTCAGGAGGATCTGAGTTTAAATCTGGCATCAGAAACTTAATAATTGCCTAGCTGTGTGACCTTGGGCAATTAACCCCATTGCCTTGCAACCCCCCTCCAAAAACAGAATGATGGATCAGTGGATTAGGGTAGGTGCAAAAGAAACAATAGTAAATAACTATAGTAATATATTGTTCGACAAATCCAAAGACATTAGCTTCTGGGATAAGAACTTACTACTCAACAAAAATTGTTGGGAAAACTGGAAGATGATGTGGTAAAACCTAGGCATAGATCCACATCTCATGTCCTATACCAAAATAAGATCAAAATGGGTACAAGATTTATACATAAAGGGCAATACCATTGACCAATTAACAGATCAAGAAATACTCTATGGAAAGGGGAGAAATATGTAACCAAACAAGAACTAGAGTACATTAGAAATGGCAAAGTGGATAATTTTGACTATATTAAATTAAAAAAAGGTTTTGCACTAATAAAACTAATTCTGCCAAGATTAGAAGGAAAACAGAAAGCTGGGAAGCAATTTTCACACCTAGGGGTTCTGATAAAAGTCTCGTTTCTAAAGTGCATAAAAAATTGATTCAAATTTATAAGGTGACAAGTCATTCTCCAATTGATAAATGGTCAAAGGATATGAACAGGCAGTTTTCAAACTAAGCTGTCTCTCTCTCTCTCTCTCTCTCTCTCTCTCCATATATATATATATATATGTATATATATATATATATATGTACATATGTCATATTTAATTATATGAAAAAATGCCCCACGTCATTACTGATTAGAGAAATGCAAATTAAAGCAACTATGAGGTATCACCTCACACTTATCAGATTGGCTAAGATGGTCCAAAAGGGAAAATAATCAATGTTGGAGAGGTTGTGGGAGGATTGGGACATTATTGCACTGCTGGTAGTGTTGTGAACTAATCCAACCATTCTGGAGAGCAATATGGGACTATGCCCAAAAAACAATAAAACTTATCATTAACAATTTTTTTTCTTTGATTCAGCAACACCAATTCTAGGCCTATATCCAGAAGAAATCATAAAAAAATGGGAGAAGTCCCACATGTTCCAAAATATTTGTAGTAGCTCTTTTTGTAGTGATAAGGGATTGGAAAATGAGCTACTACAATTGATGAGGAATGGCTCAATAAGTCATGGTATATGAATGTTACGCAGTACTATTGTTCCATACGAAATGAATAGTTGGACTCTGAAGAAGCATGGAAAGAATTACAGGAACTATGCTGAATGAAGGGAGCAGAACCAAGAGAACATTGTACATATTAACAACATTGTGGCTGATCAACTTTGATGGATGCAGCTCCTTCTCAGCAGTTCAGAAAGCTAGGACAAACCTGGGAGGCCCTTTATGAACAATGCCATTCGCATCCAGATAAAAAAAAAAAGACAAATAAAAAAAAACAAACTATAGAATCTGAATGAACTCTATATTCACTTTTTAAAAAAATTCTTATGTTTTTCCTTCCTATCTCATGGTTTTCTTTCTTTTCCCTTTGTCCTAATTCCTCATATAGATAAATACTATGTAAACATATTAATTACAAATGTGCATGTACAAAATTCACTAAACTGTTCACTGTTGAAGGGAGGAGGGGTAGGAATGGTGAATGAAAGAAAACTGTGTAAGATAAATATGCATGTGGATGAATGCTGAAATCTTTCATAACATGTAATTGGAAAAATAAAATGTCAATTTAGAAAAAGAAAACAAAAAGGAAGAATAACTGATTGAGAATGCAGATACAGAAAAGTAAAGAATGACCTGAAAGAAAAGAAACAAAAAGCCATATGATATAAGAAAAAATGGTCCCCAAGTAAGCAAAGAATTTATTTTGAAGACAAACTGCAGAGACAACTAAAAGACTATAGGTCTCATAAGAACATGGCAAGTCAAAAAAAATAATACAATAACAATGCAAGAAATAATACAAGAGAACTTCTGAACATAAAAACCAAGATGTTAATCAAAAGAATCTACAGACTATCATGAGGGAAAAAATCCTGTTCTGCATACTTCAAGACTTATAATGACTAAACTCAATGGTTACACTAACAAACAATAAATTCTAAAAACAACTAGGGGAAAGACCTTCAAATGCAGAAGAAAGGAAGTTTGAATAATACAAGAATATTTTTCATCCACCAGAAACCGCAAAAATGAATGGAATAATATGTTCCAAACAGCAAAAGAGTTCAAGATGTAGCCCAAGATAATATACACTGCAAAATTGAGATTGTCCAATAAAAAAAGGATTTTGAAGCATTCCTAGAAAGAAAAATCAGACCTAAACCAAGCCTTTGCAAACTCCTCAAAAAACAGAAATATCAGAAAGGTAAACAAATATAGCATCTGAAGAAAACAACAAAAGAATAAGAGAGACAATTAAGAGTTTTCTTTCTAAAAGGACACAAGAAGAAAAAAGTGAAAGCAGAACTCAAAAGGTAAAGTGGATAAAGTTCTGAAACATCATGCCTATGGGTGAATCAGTGGTTTGTGGGATTAAATTTATGGGGAAGATAAAGACAGAGAGGAATATGTGATGTACACTAATTGAGGCAGTCTAAAAATTAAGTGAGAATAACTCCTTTAACCTCTTAGGAAGGAGAGAGACTTAAAAGAGACTTTGTAGGGAAAGGATTGAGCTCATAGGAAAGAGAAAAATCTTGTTTCATTGATGAAGCAGGAGGTTACCTTGGTGGAAGAGAGATATTCTATATAAAAAGATGGGGATTTTACAATGGGTATAATCTGTAAGACCACACATCCTATCTCAAAATAAGAGGAATCAGAGTCCCTGGGGGCAACTGATACCCAGAAGAGAATAAACCCATGGTTGAGATTTCATGGTAAATGGAGTAAAAATGATCATAGGGAGAGTAAAAGATAATAATGAACTGAACAATTAGGGACATAAGAAAACTCCTACCAAAGACTTTTATTGTCTCTGTCATCAGAAGGAATTAATATTTCTAAGAGTGAAGCACAATAGAAAAATGTATTTAGGGACAAGATCTACAAGGCAACTGTTTAGAAGAAGCTAAAATAGGTACCTCGGAAGCTTTAATTCCATGATAAATATAGAGACTACAGAAGGAATAAAACTAAAAATTATGAATCAAATAATTAAAATCTAGAACATACAAAAATGGAAGATTAAATAATTAAGAAAATGAGGGGGGAAATTCTTTTTTTTTAGAAAAAATCACAAGAAAATGACATTTTAAAAACAAAGAAATCAAGTTTAAGGGTAGAGATAGAAAGGCAAATTTTACGTGATTATTTGGGGGAAGAAATAAATAACTATAAAAAGGGAAAATGGAAAAAGAATTAATAAGTTAATCAGCACTCTAAGACTAGGGAAAGGAGTAACAAAGGGGAGGGTACAGAAAAAACAAAGTATTATGTTTACAATGGAACAAAGGGAAAGAAAAATTAATTTGGGGAAAATAATATTGGAGACAAATAGAAGAAAATGTAAACCTAACCGATCACTTTAAATGTCATTAGATTAAATAATCCAATAAAACAAAAAGTGTTAAATTAGATAAGAAATTAAAATCTCACCATCTGCAGCTTACAAGAAACACAGTTAAAAGCCAAAGATACATGCATTATAAAAATAAGGGGCTAGAACAAAATTTATAATGTATCAAATCAATCAAAAAGACCATAGTTGCCGTCATGCTATCAGATAAAACAAAAACATACACAACAAAAAAGAAACAGGAAAACTGCATTATATTGAATAGAACCTTATAGAGGAAAACAATATCAATATTAAACCTTTATGTTATTAATGTATTTATTTATTTTGAATTTTACAATTTTTCCCCTAATCTTACTTTCCTCCCCCCACCCCCCACAGAAGTCAGTCTGTTAGTCCTTATATTTTTTCTATGGTATACATTGATCTAAGGTGAATGTGATGAGAAAGAATCATATCCTTAAGGGGAAAAAAATAAAGCATAAGAGATAGCAAAATTACATAATAAGATAACAGGTTTTTTTTAAAAATTAAAACTAATAGTCTTTGGTCTTTGTTCAAATTCCACAATTTTTTCTCTGGATACAGATGATATTTTCCATCGCAGAAATCACAAAATGGTGCCTGATTGTTGCACTGATGGGATGAGCAAGTCCATTAAGTTTGATCATCATCCCCATGTTGCTATTAGGGTATACAATGTTCTTCTGGTTCTGCTCATCTTGCTCAGCATCAGTCCATGTAAATCCTTCCAGGCTTCCCTGAATTCCCCTCCCTCTTGGTTTGTAATAGAACAATATTGTGTTCCATGATATATATATATATAGATAGATAGATAGATAGATAGATAGATAGATATAGATATAGATATAGATATATATGTCTATCTATATCTATATCTATATCTATATCTATATCTATATCTATATCTATATCTATATCTATATATATCACAGTTTGTTAAGCCATTCCCCAATTGAAGGACATTCACTTAATTTCCAATTCTTTGCCACCACAAACAGGGATGCTATGAATATTTTTTGTACAAATGATGTTTTTACGCTTTTTTCATGATCTCTTCAGGGTAGAGACCCAGTAGTGGTATTGATGGATCAAAGGGGATGAACATTTTTTGTTTTCCTTTGGGAATAATTCCAATTTGCTCTCCAGAAAGGTTGGATGAGTTCACAGCTCTACCAACAATGTATTAATGTTCCAGATTTCCTACATCCTTTACAGTATTGATCATTGTCCTTTCTGGTCATATTGGCCAGTCTGAGAGGTGTGAGGTGGTACCTCAGACATGCTTTAATTTGTATTCTCTACTAAGTAGTGATTTAGAGCAATTTTTCATAAGGCTATGGATCATGGATCGCTCTGATTTCCTCATATGTAAATTGTCTTTGTATATCCTTTGACCATTTGTCAATTGGGGAATGGCTTGTTTTGTTTTGGTTTTTTTGAAAATTTGACTCAGTTCTCTGTATATTTTAGAAATGAGTCCTTTGTCAGAAATACTAGTGTAAAAATTGTTTCCTAATTTACTACATTTCTTTTGATCCTGGTTACAGCGGTTTTGTCTGAGCAAAAGTTTTTTAATTTAATGTAATCAAAATTGTCTAGTTTGTTTTTAATGATGTTCTCCATCTCTTCCTTGGTCATAAACTGCTTCCCTTTCCATAGATCTGACAAGGTAAACTATTTGTTGATCTCCTAGTTTGTTTATGATACTGTTTTTTTATGTCTAAATCTGTATCCATTTTGTTCTTATCTCAGCATAGGGTGTGAGGCATTGTCTAATCTTAGTTTCTGCCATACAAACTTCCAATTTTCCCAACAGATTTTATCCCAATAGCTAAACTCTTTGGATTTATCAAATGAACTACCAAGGGCGAGGAATGGGGGTAGAATTCCTAGTCCTGATGGATTCATCAGAGAATTCGATCAAACTTCCAAAGAACAATTTGTATCAAAAATGAAAAATGAAAAAGACATTTTTTTGGCAAGACAATGGGGTTAAATGACTTGCCCAAGGTCCCATAGCTAGGAAATTCTTAAGTGTCTGAGATCAAATTTGAATTTAGGTCCTCCTGATTCCAAGGGGCCAAGGCTCTATCCACTGTGCAACCTAGCTGCCCTGAAAAAGAAATTTTCAAAAATTGAGAAAGAAAATTACCAGATTCTTTCTGTATAGATAAATATAGTCCTAAAATCTAAATCAGGAAATGATAAGTCACAGAATTTATAAATTTACAAATTTTAAATAAAATCTTGCCAAACAAATCACAGAATTTCATTCTATAAATCATTTATCATGACCAGATTGTATTTATATCTGGAATCCAAAAATGGATCTACATTAGGAAAACAAACAACATAATCATAAACATGTAAAACCTCATGATTATCTCAATAGATGTGACAAAAGCTTTTGACAAATTAAAAGATTCATTTATGCTAAGCTTTCAACAAAATAAAGGGACTTTTTAATATTAAAAAGTATCATAAACCAGGAACGGCTAGATGGCGCAATGGATAGAGCACCGGCCCTGGAGTCAGGAGGACCTGAGTTCAAATTCGGCCTCAGGCACTTAATAATTGCCTAGCTGTGTGGCCTTGGGCAAGCCACTTTAACCCCATTGCCTTGCAAAAAAAACTAAAAAAAAAAGTATCATAAACCAAAAAGCATATATTCAATGGGATACTCTAGAAGATTTTCAGTAAACATGAGAGTAAAGCAAGAATATGTAGTCTTCCCACTATTATTATTTTTCAGTTCTGAAATTGCTAGTGATAACAATAAGAGAAAGAAATTAAAGTTGTAAAAGTATGTAAAGGGGAGATAAAACTGTCCCTGGTTGCTGACAATATAACAGTTTACATAAAAAATCCTAGAGAATCAGCTAAGATACTGCTTGAGACAATAGCTTCAGGTTACAGAGTTGCAGTATATAAAATTAACTCTCACAAACAAATACTATTTCTGTATTAATAATGCCAGAACCCAAGAGGCAGTGACATGAAAGGAAACCTCCTTCCAAATAACTACAAAATATCAGGGGATCCATCCCTCAAATGACAATACTACCAAAGTTAATTTACACTTTTATTGCTATACCAACCAAATTATCAAAGGGATATTTTACCCAAACTTTAAAAAAAAAACCATTGAAAAAATAAAAGATCTAGACTATCAAGAGAAATAAAAATGAAAAAAAAAAAAGATTGGAGCAAGGGAAGAACAGTACCTCCAGACTTCAGATTATATTATAAAGAAGCATTTGGTATTAGTTTTAAATAGTAGAGAAAATTGATCAACAGAACAGACTAGATAAGATACGAAACCTTACAATTCAATAGTTCAGTGTTGAATAAATCACAAAAATAAATTATTTTAAAAAAAGAAAGCAATTACTATCTATTATTAATAATAAAAACCTGCTGGGAAAACTGGAGTCCAATCTGGAAAAAATTAGATTTTAAAAAATGCCTTACACTAGTGGCATCAAACTCAAAGAAAAAATGAATGCCTGCAGGCTAGCACATTGTCTTAGAAAACCACAAATTAGCATTATATGTGTTTTGTTATATTTGTATTTACTTTGTTAAACATTTCCCAATTGCATTTTTTCAGTTAATAGTGTTTTCTTTTTTCCAATGACATGTAAAGATAGTTTTCAAAAATTCAATTTTTGTAAGCTTTTGAGTTCCAAATTTTCCCTGCACTTCTTCCTGAGGACAGTAGGAAATCTGATATAGGTTATATATATTCAGCCATATTAAATAAATTTCTATATTAATCAGGGAAGTAAAAAAGAATAAGAAGAATCAGAACAAAAGGAAAAAACATTAGAAAGAAAAACCAAAAAAAATTTTAAGTGAAAATAGTATGCTTTGGTCTGTATTCAGACTCCATAGTTTTTTCTTTGGATGCAGATAGCATTTTCCATCATAAGTCTTTTGGCATCATCTTTGATCACTGTATTATCAAGAAGAGCTAAGTCTATCATAGTTGATCATCACACAGTGTTGCTATTACTATCCTACTGTTCACTTCTGTTTCTGTTCACTTACTCCCAGTATTTTAATATTCTATTCTAAAGTCTTTACAGGTTTTTTTCTCATGTTCTCTTTATTTCAGGACCTGTGCTCTATCTACTGTGTCAACTAACTGCTCCCTGCTCATGATTTCTTATAGAACAATTGTAATCCATTGCATTCATATAGCATAATTTGTTCATTCATTTACAATTGAAGGATATCCCCTCAATTTCAGTTTTTGCCACCGCAAAAGGAGCTGCTATAACTATTTTTTTGTGCATGTGGGTCCTTTTCTCCTTTTTTATCTCTTTGGGATACAAACCTAGTAGCAGTATTGTTGGATCAAAGGGTATGCACAGTTTAATAGTTTCAAATTTGTCCCCAAAATGGTTGAATCAGTTCACAACTCCACCAGTCATTGTGAACTGATTCAATCATTTCTGACTCCAATGAATTAGTGTCCCACTGATACCAGTGAATTAGTGTCCCAGTGATATGAGTGAATCAGTGTCCCAGTTTTACACATCCCCTCCAAAACTTATTGTTTTCCTTTTCTGTCATGACAGGTGTGAGGTGGTACTTCAGAGTTGTTTTGATTTGCATATCTCTAATTAATAGTGATTTAGAGCATTTTTGTATAACCATAAAAAGTTTTAATTTATCTGGAAACTATATACTCTGACAATTTATCAATTGTTGAATGACTTGTATATTTATAAATTGGGCTCAGTTTTCTATGTATTTTAGAAATAAGTCCTTCATCAAAATCATTATCTGTAAGTCTTCCCAGGTTTTTCCTTAAAGCACTCTGCTTGCTTTATAGCATAAATAATATTCTATCACAATCACAAACCAAATTTGCTTAGTCATTTCACAATGATGGGCATCCCCTAATTTCCTAGTTCTTTTACACAACAAGAAGAGCTGCTATAAATATTATTGTACAAATTGTTCCATTTTCTTTGCTTTCTTTGGGATACAGACCTTGGTATATTGCTGGGTCAGAGGCTATGTACAGTTTTATAGTTCTTTGAGCAAAGGACCAAATTGCTCTCCAGAATGGAGATTATAAATAGTCTTGATTTCTTCTTTGGAAAACTGTTTGTTCATATCCTTTGACCATTTATCAATTGGAAAATGATTCATGTTCTGATAAATTTAACTCAGTTCTTAATATATATTTGAGAAATGAATCCTTTATTAGAGAATTTGATATAAAAAATGCCCACCTCACATTTTCTGCTTTCCTTTTAACCTTGTTACATTGATTTTGTTTGTGTAAAGTCTTTATAATTTAATGTAATCAAAAATAGCCATTTTACAATGTGTAATGCTCCCTTTCTCCTGTTTTGTCACAAATTTTTGTAGAGGATATATTCTTAACCAAATAAGAGATGGAGGCAATTACAGAAGATAAAATAAATAATTTTGAAAATGAGAAAAGGTAACATAGAATAAGAATTGAAGCAGTTATCAAATTTCTTTGATAAAGATTTGATATCCAATGTTTGCTTTATATATATATATATATATATATATATATACACACACATACACAGTGTGTGTGTGTGTGTGTGTGTGTGTGTGTGTGTGTGTGTGTGTGTGTATGTGTGTTTGTATGTGACTCTCCTTGATTGACCAACAATGGGTCTCAGACTAAGCCCACTTGGTTATCATTTGGCTATTGTTTCTATTTTGGCCAAGAATCCTGAGGGTCTTCTCCATCCAGATTGATTTTTTTGACAGTGACTTGCTTCTTTTCTTTCTGATTTGCCTTAATATTTGAGATACTCTGAGGGTCTTAACCTCCCCCCAATTTTTTTTCTTCTTTATTTTTAGAAGTGGTTAAAGCCTCAGTAGATAGGTGACTATAGGAAACTTCTCACACAAACTGAAAACTATTCACAAACATAAAAAAGAACATTCCAAATCACTAATAATAAGAGAAATTCAAGTCAAAACAACTTTAAACTTCACCTTACAGCCTGCAAATTGGTTGAGTTGACAAAAGATAGAAATAGGTATTTTAGGCATACAGGTACATTGTTAGTAGAATTTAGGTGGCACAGTAGATAGAGCACTGTACTAGATATCAAGAAGACTCATTGTCCTGAGTTCAAATCTGAACTCAGATATTTCTTGGCTGTACGATCCAGGGCACGTTACATAACCTTGATTGCTTCAGTTTTCTCATCTATAAAATGTGTCAGAAAAGGACATGGCAAGCTATTCTTTGCCTCAAATAAGAATAAGAAAGCCTCAAATAAGGATCACAAAGAATCGGACTAGAATGAAATGACATAAAAACAACCATCTGTGCCACAATTATTTTGGAAAGCCATTTGGATGTATGCAAATAAAATAACTAAAATATCCATAACCTTTAGACTTAGAGATTCCCATCACTCTAAGGAAACCATTGATAAGAAGAAAGTCCCTATATACAACAAAAATATTTATAGCATCACTTTTTTGTGATTGCAGGGAATTAAAGACAAAGTAAATGTTGATTAACTGGAGAATGGCTAACAAACTATAGTCCACGAATATAAAGGAATGTTATTGTTCTGTAAGAAATTATGAATGGGGGCAGCTAGGTGGCTCAGTGGATAGAGCACTGGCCCTGGAGTCAGGAGTACCTGAGTTCAAATCCGGCCTCAGACACTTAATAATTACCTAGCTGTGTGGCCTTGGGAAAGCCACTTAACCCCATTTGCCTTGCAAAAAAAACTAAAAGAATAAAAAAAAACTCATGAATGTAGGGGCAGCTAGGTGGTGAAGTGGATAGAGCACCAGCCCTGGAGTCAAGAGGACCTGAGTTCAAATCCTACCTCAGACACTTAATTACCTAGCTGTGTGACCTTGGGCAAACTACTTAACCCCATGACCTTGCAAAGAAAAAAAGAAATTATGAATGTGATGAATAAAGAGAAGCATGGAAAAATCTACATGAACTGATGCATGGGGGAAGTAAGTAGAGCTAAGAAAATTATAGACATAATGATAATAATAGACAATGTAAATTGATCCAAAAACCACTAAAAAAAAAGATTGTTCCAAAAATTATAAAAAATAAACATGACTCAAGAGATATCCTACTCTTTTACAAGGGGGAGGTATACAAATGTTATATTTTGCACATATTTTTAGACTTTAAAGATTGTATTGATTAGATTTGTTGATTTTTTCTTTTTTTTTGGACTTCTGTAAAAAATACTATTTGTTATAAGGAATGGTTTTTCTAAAAAAGGGGAGAAAAGGAATACTAAGGGAAATTATAAAGGTGTAAAAAACATCAATAAGAATTTTTTTAAAAAAATATAGATATCTTACAGTATGCCTCCTGATCCCCCCAATTCCTTTTTCATTCTAATATATTGTAAAATAGCTCTTTAGTCATCTGTATTCCTTTTCTCCCTCCATTAACATAAAAACCGTTTAAGCATTGATTATAAGTGGACTATATAGCAAATGTACTGGTATACTTTTTTAATTGAAATTTTCTATTTTCTACAATTTTAATCATCAGCTAACATGAACATTTCAGGATACAAAAAAGGAAAATTGCATATGAAAATGTAAACTTCTGTTACATTGTTTGTCTTTAGTTAAGTCATTGACATTTAGCAAAAAAGCAGAAAAAATGCCTTGAGTCTCCTTTTGAACTTTTTGCTTTCTTTTGTGGATTTTAAATGTTTTATTGATTTTTTTTCTCTTTTTTGCATCTGTATTACTATCTGAACCTCCCTTCCTCCAATTAGAAACACTCCCTTATAAAAAATAAGTTTAGTAAAGCAAAATAATACAACACATTTGCCAAATTTGAAAATGAATACTTGGTAAAGAACTATGAGGATCTCAATGATCAACTCTGACTCTATTCCCTTACCCCACCACCCCACACCCCCACTGATAAAGTAAAAGTGCTGAAAGGGAAATATATTTTCATCCATAGTGTGTAAAGGTTTTCTTTTAACTTTACTTATTACTATAGGACTTTTATTTATGACTGGGAATAAAAAGTGATGAAAAACATTAGGAAAAACCAACCTATCTCAAATATGTAGTAGAGAGCAGACTTAAGGTCAGAAGGGGGCACAGGTAAGCTGGACAGTGTTGGTAATATTGAGTAAAATTTAATACACACTTTAAAATGGAAATTCACAGTTTCATATTACTATGTTAAAATGTTCACATAGATTAAATTTGTAAAAAAAAATAAAAATAAAAGTATATCTCATTCTGTGCTCTAATCTATCACTTCTCTGCCAAGAGGTGAATGGCAATTTTCATGGTCTATCTTCTGAAGTCAAGATTGGTCACTGGTGATGAGGCACTCTTCTGAAATGTGTATGAAAGCTCAAATTTGTAGCTATGACCCTGAGGGCTCCTTAATAATCATGTCAAATCCAAATTTCTTGGTTTAGCATTCAATCCCCTGTAGCAACTGTACTCTCCATATCCTATCTTGTCAACCTCACTTTCAATTTTACTGAAAAAACTCTTAGCTCTCCATTTGTGTTAATATATTCCCAAACCTGAACAATTTGCTCATTTCTGCTTCTATCCCTTTAGAGTCCCTCCTTAAGTAATGCTTCCTTTAAGTCATTTCCCTGTTCTTTACCTTAAAAAAAATTATGTTCAAAATCTATTTGTTCCAAGTATATCTACTGTGTATGGAGTACTGTAATAAACACAAAGTAAATTCAAAGTTCAGATACAATTTTGTCATTTAACTTCATGGAGTTACAGAATTGTAGGGAGATATTACATATACATATGACAATTATAATAAAAATAGAACATAAAATATATCAGAGATGTTTAAATGTTGTTTTAATTTTAGAGAACAAACTTACATAGACAATGGAGAATTCCCTGTTTTGAACAATCAATAGTATTTTCCTATTATTAAAAGAAAATATTGAGTGACACATAGTATTTGAAAAAATATTGCTCATAGTTATATGACTTTTAGGCTTACAGAGTAATCTTGCAAGGTCAAGATTACAAGTATTATTATTCTCAGGTATGACACCAAAACTCTATGAAGCAAGGATAAGTTGACTTGTTCTAGTTCCTATAGTTAGCATAAGAATTAGGATTTGATCCCTAGAACTCTACTCCAAGACTGGCACTATTTTCAGCTCATCAAACTAGTTCTCAATGTGCTGTGTCTCTTCCAAAGTACTTCATTTAGGAAACGAGAAGAGCAATGAATTAGATCATTGATTTAGAACTGGAAAGGACCTTGGAGATCATCATCTAGTCCAGTTCCCTCAATTTACAAATGAAACCATTATCGAGATTGAATATTAATATGACTATTATTTTATGTGTTTTTTCTCATTTTTATGCATTGTATCATCTTAGAATGTCAGCTCCTAGAAGGTATGAACTTTGTCACATGTATATTTTGTATAGTTCCTAGTATCTAGGAAATTCTGAGTAAATATTGAACATGGACTTCTTAGAAAAACAAAAAGAAAAGGGAAGTTCTGCTGCAAAAATGGAAGTCGTAATTCTCAGGAGGGCAATTTCTGTTCTACTTGTATAAAACTGAAACCATTATAATCTACTCTGCCAATATCATCTGTACCTTTTCCTGACAAATATGGTACAGTGTTAGACAGAGAATAGGTATCATTAAATACCTTTTACATACTGTTGGCTGTTATTTACTGCAGCAGTTTTGGGAATGTACACTCTATTGTTTGCCAGGAGGGACTATCATAGACAACATAAATACCTTTTCTTAACTGACTCACTAATCCATCCATTGGGGGCAAGAAAGCAAAGCTATAACCCCAAACTCTCTTTTCAGTAAATAATGTCAATCTTTCCTCCCTTTCTAAAAAATTAGAATTGTTAAAAAGTAAAATTGATGAACCTGAATTTTACCTCCTTTTTCTTTCCCGACCCTCCCTCTGGTGGAAGAGAAGTGAAATGGCCAAAAAAAAATGGAGGGAGAGAAATAGAGGTCCTGAATGATTAACAAATTGGATAATCACTTCCTTCATAAAAGTTATCCAATGTCATATTTGAACAAAATTATTATTTTAAAGATAGATGCATTTGAGTAAAATCTATTGTTTTGGAAACTCTGGATTCAAACCCTGTTATTCATATTATCTTCATAATATTTTAATCTAAAATGTCACTCATGAGTTAACTAATATCGAATGTGTTTCCATTTTTTAAAACCTAAAATGAATTTTTTGTTGATGCTACATTCTACAAAAGAGCAGAAAAGGTAGGGCACATTTCTTGCCATCTTTTCCCTGTTACCTACTCCAGCCTGTAAAACAGATAATACCACCAGGCCATTGGATAGCCACACGGGACCATTTCTTGGCACTCACAGCTCTGCAGACACCAGCAGCCTGACTAGGAGGAGGAGGACTGTGAATAGTGTAGTAAAGATTCTTTTATCTGTAGTATTGTATGTTAAACCTGGACCAGCAATTAAGTTTAATTTCTTTCTTTATTTGTTTGTAAATGGAACCCAAAACAAATAGGGATTGCTGTGATGGAGATAGTATTTTTAAAGCAAACTTCATTATTTCTTGATTTAATGGTAGAAATATGAACTAGACTGTATTTGTACACTGTGCAGACATGAATGTGGAAAGCTCACTCTTTCATTTTGCTTATATCCTTTTGGTTTTACTGGTTATTCATTTCGGGGGGGGAGGGGAATTCATTTTTCAGTAGATAAAGTTGATTTGCATCTATTTTGGCAGCATTTTCTTTGGGTCATCTAGTCATTTCCCTTAACTGGAACCAGAGTTGTGCAGATTCCTTTCCTTTTACTCTCCATACTTTCTATATTTCTTCACATGGTAATAGTAAAATATTTCATGAGGAAACATTGAAGTATGTTTTGTGTGGGAGTAGGTTTTTTTCATTCTGATTATAATAGTACTATTTGCATTTATATTATCCTTTTCAACAAGGGATCTCAAAGCACATTAAAAAGACCAATTCATTAACCTTCTGACATGGATGGGAAATAGAGTTGCTTTCTATTTCATTGACAAAATAATTGATGCATGTCTATTCAATATTGCATGGTGATTCAATATAATATATGGAAACACAGCTACAGGATTCCTTATTCCATTGCTATTCTCAACTCCCTTACCAACTAACATTTGCAACATGTTCTAGTGAAGTACTTCAATGCTTCAGAGATCCATGGTTTCTCTGTTATTGATACTCCTTCCATTGATGTAAACAGGATTTACAATTTAGGAAAAGGTTTTAGAATGTTGGTGTATCTAAAAAAATCTCTAATTGCATTTAACCTGATGATAAGCATTTCTGAATTTAGTTGCACTGGCTTAAACAGCAAACAGTCCATCACTAAAGAAAACCCACAAATTTTTGCATCTTGCTAGGGTCTGCAAGAGTTTGTACTCCCTTAATGTTGCCTTGCAGAACCCAGGGTCCATTGTTTTGATGAAGCACCAGAGGAGTAAACTAGTAGGGGAACCTAGCAATTAAAGGCTATATAAATATTACTTATAATTATTGTTAATTTTTTCTTAGTTTTTTTTTTTTTGCAAGGCAATGGGGTTAAGTGGCTTGCCTAAGGCCACACAGCCAGGTAATTATTAAGTGACTGAGGCTGGATTCGAATTCAGATACTCCTGACTCCAGGAACAGTGTTCTATCCACTGCACCACCTAGCTGCCCCTATTGTTAATTTTTCACACTAATCATATGTAGTATCTTAAATCAGTCCGCAAATCTCTGTAAATGTAAGGTTGGGCTAAAGAGAGTTGTGAGGGAGTTAGATGGCTCAGTGGATAGAGCTCTTGAGTCAGGAAGATCTGAGTTCAAATGTGACCTTAGGCACTTAATAGTTATGTGACCCTGGGCAATTCACTTAACCTCTGGTTGCCTTAATCCTCTGGAGAAGGAAATGTAAACCATTCTAGTATCCTTGCCAAGAAAACCCCATACAGGGCCACAAAAAGTTGGATGGGACTAAAGGACAACAAGAAAGAGTTGGAGAAAAAAATAACAGAGAGGTGGTTAGGAAGCTGGGAAAAGAAGCTGGGAGTTCAAGGGAAGGAAACCCCATGGTGCTGAAAAATGTGAGACCTGGAGTCCAGGAAAGCAAGAGGAAAGAATTCCTAATGCAAGCTCATGAAATTTGACCCACGGTTGGAAAAGAATTCTATAAGTTTTGCACACACCATTTTTGGAAGGATATCAGTCTCTCAGTTTCCCACCAACCTCCCCACCCCCCCCCCCCCACACACACATACACATACACACCCTCCTACTGAACAAAAAATAATGATTGAAACTGAGCTTGTTCAGGTTTTCATAAATCAAAATGTCATCAAAGGATACAAGCACTAGTCTGGTTGCAACAAGAGACTGTAGTTTACAGAACAAAATTAGCCTGTTTAAAAAAGAAAAAACAAAAGATGATTTTTTTTCTCTCATTGAAAAATATCATATTAAGAAGCTTCTTGTCAGGTATTCTAATTTTGTTCAGTTTGTTTCATGATTCCTGTACAATTTTTTCTCTAATTATTAGCATATGCATTGTGCCAGGGCTTTGAAAAATCTGCTTTTTCCCCCCTATCAGTTTTATTCTCAAACTTCTACTGGGAGGTTAACTGAGCCTCATGTCAGATTGCTTTCTTTTCTTACCCATATTCTCAGGCATTAGTTAGATCTTGGAGAGAGCCCTGGCCACAAGCCTTACTTAATCGGGGCTCTCCTCAACCAAGGGTAAGGCAGGGCCCTTCCCAAGTGCACTGTCTTGAAAAGGCACACCCAGAACTGGAAGTGAGCTGGAAGACTTCCAAAGCACACCACAGAAGCACTTCCCTGCCTCTCTGACTTCACTGGGATAACCGGGTATTTATTTTTCCCGGCCTTGTTGGAACAAATACATTCTGCAAACTTAAAGAATTATACATGGCTTAAAGTTTCCCCACCTATGGAGATGATAACTTTGAGCTCTCCTTTCTTTCTTTTCTTTTTTCTTTTCTTTTCTTCTCTTCTCTTCTTTTCTTTTCTTTTTTTGTATAAAAAGTTTAATTGATATTTTTGGTTTATTTATTTTATATTATTACAATAATCTTGTTGTGAGAGTAAACATAAACTCCACTCCCCCCCCAAAAAGATGAGAAGCCTTAAGGATAGTAAGAGTGCAAAAAATGTACTTTCACACTGTACTTATATTCCAACAGTTCTGTTTCTAGGATAAATTGCCTTCTTAATCATAAGTCCACCAAAGAAGTTGCTTCAATATTTTCCCCACAGTTGCTATTACTAGCTGTATTTCCCTCCACTCTATTCCTTCCCACTCTCATTTATTCTATTCTCTCTCTCCTTTCACCCTGTCCCTGTTCAAAAGTGTGTTGTATCTGAGTACCCTCTCCTCATTCTTCCCTCCCTTATATCACATATTCCCTCCTTCCCTCCCCCCATTCCCCCTTATTCCATCCCTTTCCTCTCATTTTTCTCTAGGCTAAGATAGATTTCTATACCCTATTATGTGTATGTTATTTCCTTTTTGAGCCATTTCTGATGAGAATGAAGGCTCACTCATTCCCCCTCATCTTCTCCTACTCCACTCCATTGAAAAAGCTTTTTCTTGACTCTTATGTGAAATATCATCTTAGCCCCTTCTTCCTCTCCTTTCTCTTTCTCCCAGGACTTCCCTTTATCATCCATTGACTTCATCTTTTTACTATATTACACCATCATGTTCAGCTTCTTCTTGTGTCTTGTCTATAAATGCTCCTTTCAACAGCTCTTATAAATGAGAAAGTTCATAGGAGTTATCTTCTTCCCATGCAGGAAAACAAACAGTTCAACATCATTAAGTTCATCATAGTTATTCCTTCTCATCCACTGTCTCTGTGGTTCACCTGAGTCCTGTACTTGGAGATCAAACTTTCTGTTCAGCTCTGGTTGTTTCATTGAAAGTCCTCTTTTTCATTGAAAGGTCATCTTTTCCCCTGAAAGAGGATGCTCAGTTTTCTGGGTAGTTGATTCTCAGTTGTAAACCAAGATCTTTTACCCCCTGGAATATCATATTCCAAGCCCTATGAGTCCAATGTAGATGCTGCTAGATCCTGTGTGATCCTGACTATAGAACCATGGTAGTTGAATTGTTTATTTCTGGCAGCTTTTAATATTTTCTCTTTGACTTGGGAGTTCTGGAATTTGGCTATAATAGTCCTGGAAGTTTTTCTTTTGGGCTCTTTTTCAGGAGGTGATTGGTGAATTCCCTCAATTTCTATTTTACCCTCTACTTCTAGGCTCTCAGGGAAATTTTGCTGAATTATTTCTTGAAAAATGAAGTCTAGGTTCTTTTCCTGGTCATGACTTTCAGGTAGCCCATTTTTTTCCATTGAGATATTTCAAATTTTCTTTTAATTATGGGGTTTTCTGGAATAGTTTTATTTCTTCCTGATTTCTTGCAAAGTCATCGGCTTTCTTTAGTTTCATTCTGCATTTGAAGGAGTTATTTTCTTCAGAGAGCTTTTTGTATCTCCTCTTCCATCTGGCCAATTCTGCTTTTTAATGTCATTCTTCTCCTCATTTGCCTTTTGTGCTGCTTTTTCCATTTGGCCTAAACTGTTTTTAACATATTTAGTATTTTTTGTATTTCTTTCACCAAACTGCTGATTTGGTTTTCATGATTTATCTGCATCACTCTCATTTTTCCTTACAATTTTTCCTCTCTCTCCCTTAATTGCTTTTCGAAGTCTTTTTTGAGCTCATCCATAGCTTGAGCCCATTTTCTATTTCTCTTAGAAGTTTTGGATACAGAAGCTTCAATTTTGTCATCTTCTGAATCTTACATGGGACCAAAGTAATTTTTTATAGTCAGATTATTTTTTTTCTTTTGTTTGCTCATTTCCTCAGCCTATGACTGATTTACTGCACTTCCAAGTCTTTTGGGGGGGGGGTTTGGGGTAATCCACTGGGACCTTAATTCCTCCAAGGTTGTATGAGAGGTTCTGACTGCTCTTTTTGCCTATGCTTTGGTACCTGGATGGCCACAGGCCCTGCACTCTGCCCTGGAACTATGAGGATAGTCCCTGCTCCACTATGATGGTGTTGTGGGGGCCCAGACTGTAATCTGGATCTGAGTGTGAGCAAACAGTTGAGTCCTACCCCAGGGAGAGCAGAGAGACCTCTGCAGTCTCCCCTGACCCCCTTACCATCTGTAGGCTGCACTCTGGAGGTGCAGGCTGGCTTCCCCAATTTCCACTGTAGGTCCTCACCACAGGGCTGCTTTGAGGCTGGTGCTCACTCCCCACTCACTCTGGTGTGGCAGAATTCTCTCACCACCCCTTCAAACTGTTCCTGGTGATCCCTAGGTGAGGAAGTCTGGAAACTGCCCCCTCTGCAATGGACCCAGGTGCCCCAGGGATCTAGGTACCCAGCCCAGCTACTCTGCACGGTGGCTATGCTTTCAGCGGCTTTTTCCAACCCCCATCCCAGTGAAACAGATCTTTCCTACAGAACTTCTAAGTTGTCTTTGACTGGGAAATTGCATCACTCAGTCTTTCTGTGGGTTCTGTCCTGTCCTTTTAAATTTTGCCTAGTCATAATTTGACAGCTTTTAGAGTTTTTTGGGAACCGAGTTTCTGGGAATTTCTGCCTTCATACTGCCACCTTGGCTCCACCCCTAGTCTCTCTTTTCTTTATGAATTAATTAATAAATCTTGAATGAATAAATTCTGGGGTCAAAGGACAAAGTATTTATAGGAAACCATAATCCTGTAGTTTCTGTGTTGTCTGGATTTTGTTTTGTTTTGTTTCAGATTTGGGAATTATTTATTTACCTGATCTCAGATCCCTTCTTCCCCAGATTTACAGGGCACCTGCAAAGGCAGGGCAAAATCATAAGTAGGAATGGATAACCATTGCCTAGAAGACAAGCCAGAAGACTATAAGAGGCAAGGTGTGAAAACAGGTCACCAATGGTGAGAAAATCAAGTTCTAGAATCACATTCTGATTAGTTCAATCCCTCTTTTCCTCTTCTCTCATCCTCATGAGATATTTTGAACCAATATTCTAATTGCTACTGGTACTTTAATTCACTTCAACAAGGTTTAGGATCCTGGATTCAGAACTGGAAGAACCTTAGAAAACATTAAATCTAGCTCCCTCATTTTAAAAAATGAGGAAAATAAGGTTCAGAGAAGTGAAATAATTTGTTCAGGATCACATAGGTAGAAAGCCACAAAGGTAAGATTTGAACCCAGGTCTTCTGATTTTTCAAAATCAACAATCTTTCCACTGCACTGAAACTCACTGAATTGCATCCTAATCTGCACTACAGATTACCCATTTGGTGCACTTTCTAAATCTCCCTTGTCAGAACTCATTCCCCATTCCAAATTCTCCAGGAGAGAATTACTGGTATTCCAGATCACCTTGAAAAGAATTCTTCTCTGAATTGACCAACATGCTCAGAAACACCCTAGCCCCCCCCCCAAAATACCTATGCTTATCTGTAACACCCCCTCCTCTTCTCATCTGTGTCATTTTATTTCTCTGATTTCTCCAAGAGAAAAAGTCTAGGATGTAAAATGGCTCTTAAGACAATTCACCTCACCAAAAGCATGAGGGAAAGGGAAACAATCCTGATCAAATTAATAAAGAATTCTAATTATAAAATAGTTTTAAAGCAAATGCAGTTTTATTAATTTAAAACACTTTACATACTATAGGGACTGGACTGGTGATTTAATTGCTAACAGAGAACTCCCCAGATAGGGAAATTCCCTCTACCAATGCAGGTAGGCATCTTCTCTGTAACTCATACTCCTAAAGAATCACCTAGAACTCTGGGAGGTTAAGTGGGTCACCAAGTAGTATATATTAGAGGCAGAAACTAAGTCCAGGTCTTCTTGAACATCCCTCTAGTCACTCTTACACCAGCTTACTTGTATATATACTATATCTATATATCTATATATCTATACATCTATATATCTATATATCTATACATATATATAGGAGAGAGAGAGAGAGAGAGAGAGAGAGAGAGAGAGAGAGAGAATAAGACTAATAATGAAGTCAGCTGACTTCAGTTTTAATAGTGTCACAATAAAAAAAATGATCTATGATCACAACCCATGTTTGAGGCAGGATCTGATTTCAGAGCTATCCTGGAGTCTGCTATGTGCAGTGTTCTGTCCATTATGTCATGCTGCCTCTGAGCTAGAAAAAAAATGAATCTTTTGATATATAAGAATTAACTTTGTTAGATCTAAATTAACTCAGATCTAAAATCATAGATTTTTCTTCTTGTTATTTTCATAACTTGGGGTGCTATATATACCACTTGGGCTATTCATCATTTGTTTCTCATTCTTGCTATGACTAGACTTCCCTGTCTTATAAATCATTTGTTGTACCCAATAATTGTTGCCTAGTTACACTACTTATAGCCATCATGAAGTTTTTTCTATTGCCATTTGATATATTTTTAATCATTCTTCTTCTAAGATGGTCATGTTCCATTATTTCCTTTACTCTATTTTTTTTAGGTTTTCTTTTTTTTGGAAGGCAATAGGGCTAAGTGGCTTGCCCAAGGCCACACAGCTAGGTAATTATTAAATGTCTGAGACCAGATTTGAACTCAGGTACTTCTGACTCCTGGGCCAGTGCACTATCCGCTGCGCCACCTAGTTGCCCCCATGTTCCATTATTTCCAGACACATAGTACCAATGGAAGATGATCAATGTTAAGAGATTCTTGTGAAAGTAGGCAGGCAGCTCAGTTTCGTCCAAAGCTGGTCCAATCTTCTTCTGTGCGCTTATGGGTCCACCTCCTTGCTTATCTTTAATACCTTCCCCAGTACACACATAACTAAGATATGATCTCTGGAATTGAACATAAGATTCTGGGAATGGGAATGGCATTGGTGAGGATAGACCCATCCCCCACCTTTTCCCCCTTAGTCTATAAGAGAAATGTGATGAAAAGGTCTATCTCCTCAGTTGGCTGGTCTTTTGAGGATCAAGGAACCAATAGAAGCTACTTCAGCAAATGCAGGTCACTCAGCAGAAGGCTACTGCACAAATTCAAATATATTTCTCTCTGTTGAACATGCTCATGGCTGGAGCCATTTCTTGCATTGTTGTGAATTTCACGGAGGAAATTTAAAGTACAGTTTTGTTTAAGATGTGATGAATGTCCAGTTTGATTGTCCTGTTAGCCTGGTGCTTGTAAGGATACAGAAGAAAATCAGACTAGAGAAATAGCTTGAATCCACACCAAAAAGGATTCCAATTGGTAGGCTAAGGAATTTAGACTTTATCTGCAGGAAATGGGAGCCACTGAAAACAGTGTTGAACAATGATATGATCAACTCCATATTAGAATACTGTAATGTGTTTAACAGAGCACTGGATTAGGAATCCCAGTATGTGGGGTTCAATTATATGCCACTTCTTTGTAACCCTTGGCACAAACACTGATGATGAATTGAAAGAGACCTTCACTCTTTCTTACTCTATAATTTTATAGATGAAGGTCCAGAGAAATTAGATGATTTGCTCAAGGTCACATAGATAGCACTAGAGGTGATATTTAATCAAAGTACCCTGACTCTAAAGTTGTTGTACTACAATTTATTTTCTTATTGAACTGTAGCTTAAATTCTGTGAGCCTCCTGAGCCTTAGTATGCTCATCTGTAAAATAGGGATAGTAATATTCAACTACTTGTATTAAAAGCTCATTATAGAGTTCAAATAAGATAAAAACACAAGCAAATTATTTAGTTAATCCTAAAGTACTACATAATTGTAAACTCTTATTATGCAGAGAATTAATCTGACAATTGTACATAGAATTTATCACCATATTTCAAGTTGGAAGGCATCTTTTTTGTTTGTTTTTTAGTTTAGTTTTGTTTTTTGCAGGACAGTGGGTTTAAGTGACATGCCCAAGGTCACATAGCTAGGTAATTCTTAAGTATCTGAGGTCAAATTTGAACTCAGGTCCTCTTGACTCCAGAGTCAGTGGTCTATCTTCTGTGCCACCTAGCTACCCCTGGAAGGCATCTTAATGACCATCTGGTTCAACTCCTTTATTTAATGGACAAAAATGACGGTCTGGAAAAATTGATTAAGGATGGTTAAAGTTAAGTAAAGGGCCACTGGTTAACTATGAAGGCCCTAACAGATGCACAGACCTCTTCTTAAGGGAAATGAATCTGAATCTTGATAGGTATTCCTTCTTTCTTTGTATCTTCTCTATCTCTATTTTCAAGATCCAGGCTAAGAATGTAATCCAAGTTGCATTAACTGACTGTGATACAATCAATGATCCTTAATAGATCAATGCCAACAAGTAGACAGAGCAAAAAAAGTTCACTCAGCAGAAGGGAACATTTGTAGAGCCAGAATAAAGTCCTTATCAGTGGGTGGCAATGAAAAACCAGGACAACACCTGGAATTCTGACCATATGATTCTTAAAATCTCTCTCTCTCTCTCTCTCTCTCCTCAGAAATTTATAGTTTCAAACTCCATATCTCTTTTCCTTCTTCCAATTGAAAAAGCATCTTAGGATTCAAAACTGAAAACTCTAGAAAGGCCATGGTTCCTGCATTCTCCAGGATCATTTTCTTATGACAGACCTTGTGATTCATATCAGTTACTTCCATATTATACTTAGCAAAGACCTGTTCACAATTGGGAGCACAGCTGCCAATGCCTTGCCTCCCTTGGTGCAGGAGCAGATAACTGAGGAGCAGAAAAAACTCTTTTGGTTGGGATAGGGATGAACTTCTGCAAATGAGTAGGCTCTAAGAATGAAGAGCTCACAGTATTACACATAGTTCTACTTCCTTAAAAATATTCATTTGTTTCCTTCTTTTGCATTTTTTATTTATACTTCTGTAACACTATTTTAAAAAATATTTTTTAATTATTATAGACTGATGCAAACAGATTGTTTAAGTAATTTGGTAAACTCCTTAGTGAATCTTTAACAATCAAAAAAAGAAAAAGAAAACCATCACTTTTACTTTAAGTTTAAGGATATATCATATGATTTCTTCATAGTCTTTATTGCTATATCACTTGAGTTTAAGTGTTTTATGATTCCTTGGTTTCCACTATATATAAAACAAAGGAAAGAATGTCTTCATTTATTTCTTGGCTTTTCTTCCATTAACTTACACTGCTTTCTTACTGCTCTTTAAAATGTTTTCTGTTTTAACTATAGACTTATATTTATTCTAAGCTTCACATTGGGTTTCATAATTATAAGTAATATTTTAAGTGGAGGTGATACACAACTGTCTAGGGTAATTTAGATGAGTACCTACTCAAAGAAAAAAGAATCAACTAGATATCTCCCTTGGTGTCACATTTAATTCTATAATTATTAAGAATAAAGAGTCAATCTGATCCAATAAAGTCCTCAAAACAAAACTCAAAATTTGGGATTATAAGTGTCAAGATATTAGGAGGCCCCCTGCCTGTGCTCTGAGCTTGGCATAGCAATTGTTTCACAGTAGCATTAGCTGGTCTCTGAGCTTGGACATGAATGAGATCCTGCTATGAATCAAACAACACATTTTTACTATTACCCCTCATTGTCAGGGCTACAGCTCACTGAGCATCCATGGGTAGAATAAGTATTGGGATCTCCCACACTGCTTTGGGGATCATTAGGGGCAGGACTTTGGCACATATGTTCTGATTTGCAAGCCATCTTCCTCACTCTGAAATTAATTAAACTTTTGTTTGATCTCTGACCCTCCTGTTTCTTGCCTGCTTTGTTCAGCTCTGGTCATTCCCAGGTTAGAAGCCAATTCTGGTCTGGTTGAAATAAGTATTATACTAAATAGAAAAATACATTGAAAATGTATATTTGGGGAGGCTAGGTGGTGCAGTGGATAGAGCACCGGCCTTGGAGTCAGGAGTACCTGAGTTCAAATTCAGCCTCAGACACTTAATAATTTCTACTCAAAGAAAAAAGAATCAACTAGATATCTCCCTTGGTGTCACATTTAATTCTATAATTATTAAGAATTATTAAGTGGCCTTGGGCAAGCCATTTAACTCCATTTGCCTTGCAAAAAAAACCTAAAAAAAAAAGAAAATGTACATGTACATAAAATCCTACTATGATGATTCATTGTGGTATGTAGGTTTCTTTAGAATCCTGAAGACTAAACCCTGGCAAAAAGCTTCTGGGATAATCCCAGCAACCAACCAACTAGTTAAGTATACATAGATACATGTCCAAAAGATTATCCAATGAGATTGATTTCGGGGGATGGCAACCCATAAAACAAAGAAAAATTTAAATTGGTCCTCAGTACTGTGGGTCTATTCTGTTTCAGCATTAATTGTAGCAGTGAAGGAAAGATGGCATAGGATGTTAAGAAGTACTTAGTTTTTGACTATCAATAAACTTTAAGTAAACTATTGATCTTCTAAATGTGAAATTTTGTCCAGTGATCATAGAGTAGACACATTGGTGGAAAAGTTGAATCATATCAATCCTGGCATTTTTTGCTTTCAACAAAACCAGAATAAGGAAGTTGAAGCTAAAAGGAAGGATGGCTCATAGTTACTCTTTGAAGAGATGAGGAAAGGAACTAGCAGTGTAAATTTATTATACAACCAAAGGCAATGAAAAATATTATTTCATAAGATTTTGTCATATATTTCAGTATGAATAACACATTTTTGCAAAAAATCCACCATGAGAATATTTGCAGTTTAAATTCCAAATTCCATTGCTGAGGATTAAGTAGAAAATTCTATGAAGAACTTGAAATGACCTAACAAATAAAAAATTTTTGACAATTCCAATGCAAAGGTGGGAAAAGGTGAGCATGGAGAGAAAACATATGGGAAATAATGGTTTAGGAAGAAGGAATGAGAGAGTCCAAAGACTTACAGTTTATATAGAGTTATGCTTTTACATCTTGAACACTTCCTTTGAGGAAATGTAGACACAAAAAGCACTAATTAGCACCAATAAGAATGAAATAGGTTGTATTTTAAAAAATAGAAAAAGACCTAGTACTGATGTGGAAGTATCTCTGAGGCTGCTGTTCATCACTGGTTCATCAGAGATACTTCAAACTTAGCAAAGAGCAAGAAGAAAAATAATAATAAGAAAATTAAATGGCATACAAGTGAAACAACTTAACACTGCACTATTTAAACAATAAATCAAAAATAAAAATGGGATGCAGACAAATGAAATTCTATTATAGATTGCTATAAAAGTTTTATTCATACATTTAACCACTAATCACCACGACACCAAAGAGACCATAAAAAGTAAGCAAATATCTACTTTTACTTATTGTCAAAGGTAAAACTAGGTTAGAATATAAGATGGTTTGCAAAAATATAAAGGAAAAGAATGGAAAATTATGAGTAGCAGAATCTCATAAAAATAGAAAAAATGATAGAGCATAAAACCAGTTTGGGGAAAGCTTGGCAAGATATCCAGCTAAGTAAGTTGCCCCAAGGACATTTAAAGATGAAAACTGGAGAACTACAAACAAAAGAAAAAGGGGAGGGGGAATTTGTAAAAATCATTATAATAAATTATTTTCCTATCAAGGTTGCTTGAAACACCACATGGATCTTCATATTCACATTCTCAGATATATTTATAGAGGAGGTAGAACAAATATGCAAAAACTGCCAGATTTAAAGATGTATATAAAAGAGAGATTAAGTAAGAATTTAAGGAAAGAGCTTCTCTGGTCCCAAATACATTCTACAAGTTTGCCTCAAATTCCACCAATCCATTCACTCTTAGAAGGGTTGATAAAGGGGAATATACCAGTATTGTTCACAGTTTAATATTTTAAAGATCTGTAATTATATCAATATGGATACTCTTTTTAACCATGCTGATGCTGATTTTACCCACTCAACTCTCTTGGAGTTTTACTAAAACTGAAAATTTGCCGTGACAAATCAGATGATGAGTCTTTCCCTTTTACCTATGTGACTCCTCAATAGTTTAGTAGGACCTGCAAGAGCTTATGATGTACCAGGTCAGTAGAACTTTAGTGAAGGTAGTGGGCATCTTAGTGTAAATTAATTTGCTCACTTCTCTAACAATTAACTTAGGTACCAAAGGATCAGGAGAATTGTTGTGAGTGGAGAGAGAAATGTAAGATAATTTTGGAATATGGGGCATTTCAGAGATAAGTAGGGCTGAGATCTTTGGAAGAGAGAATTTTTAAATTTATGGACTAATAAAGAAGATATTACTATCATTATAATGTAAATCAAGGTCTACTAGCACAATATATCCCATGAATTTCTTTTGAAAGGTATTGAAAAATAATATGCCTCCTTCAGCTACTAAGTTGTGCTAATATCTGAAGTTATGGTATAGCAAGTAGGACTAAACATTTGGTTCTATGAAATTTTATGCTAATCCCTAAGAAAACAGAAATTAACTTTTAATGCTACTAATATATTTGGTATATTTAATGAGCTATATTAAATATTCAAATTGATATATGATCTCAAAAATTCATAATTTCCTTCCAATGATGCAAAGCACAATCCCTCTATGACTATATTTTTTTTTTTAGGTTTTTGCAAGGCAAATGGGGTTAAGTGGCTTGCCCAAGGCCACACAACTAGGTAATTATTAAGTGTCTGAGACCAGATTTGAACCCAGGTACTCCTGAATCCAAGGCCAGTGCTTTATCCACTACGCAATGGGGTTAAGTGACTTGCCCAAAGCCACATAACTAAGTAATTATTAAGTGTCTGAGACTGGATTTGAATTAAGATACTCCTGACTCCAGGGCCAGTGTTCCATCCTTTGTGCCACTTAGCCATCCTTCAGGGATCTATCTTATTTTCTGAGGTGATTCCTTGTTTTCTCCTGACATCAGGAAGATGCTAATGGAATGCTCTGACTTTCCACTTGTCAAATCTGATTCTTGCCATATGACTAGTCCATTTTTAATTCCTTACAATAGGATCCATCATTATCCATCCATCCATTGTTATTCCTTAATGATACATTTTACTACTCTTATTCCTCAGAAATCCTCTTTGTTTATATGTTGTATGTTTCTCAAACCCACTTTATTGCTTTCTGTTGCCCTCTGGTATAATGATTGTCCCAATGTTATTGTATGTATCACTCCCATAGAGCAACATTGGCTGTTACTATTAAAAAGATGACTTTTTGCTTTCATGGGAGGCTTAAGCAAGTAAGAGGGATTTACAGTTTCCCAGAGGTAATGCAACCCACTCTACTTTTTCTTCTTTTCAATTTTAGACCCAACTCCTTGTGCATCTATACTGTCTGTTCTAAAAATGTATGCCAATGAAAAGGATCTATAGGTTGTCTGTCCCTATGTATTTCTGGTTTGTTTTTTTTATTTTGCTTGACTGATTTTTGATGTCTCATAAAGTCATTATCTTTCACTTGCCCAATTCTAATTTTCAAGAATTTATTTTCTTCAGTTAGCTTTTTTGTCTCTTTTTCTATTTGACCAATTCTGTTTTAAAGAAGTTGTTTTCTATTGCTATATGCTCAATCGTATTTTTAAGGAGTTGTTTTCTTTGTCTATTTGGCCAATTGTATTTTAAAGAAGATATTTTACTCAGTCAATTTTTATTGTTCCTTTACGTGCAGATATCTTGAATAACTCCCATTTCTTTTCCCCTTTTTTCTACTTGATTTTAAAAATCCTTTTGGATCTCCCCCCAAGAGGACTTTTTGGACCTGAGACCAATTCATATTCTTCTCTGGGGTTTAACATAAAACGCCTTTTTCCAAAGTCCTCTTCTGAGATGCTATTATTGCCATAATAACTTTCTATGGTTAGAACTTTCTTCTGTTTCTTAATCATGCTTAACTCTGTGGTTTTTAAGGTAGAGTTCTGCTCCTAGACCACAGGTGGCTCCTGTTCCAAACTTCTTGAGCTGGAAGTCAGAAACCTGCTCACTCCCTGGGGCCTCACATATTAGCAGTTTCTCTACTGCGCTGGAATTGCCAGACCTAGTCGAACACTGTACTGGAGGCCTGGAACTGGTAGTTTGCCTTCTATGCTGGGCCTGGAGGTCTTTCAGTTGTGTCGGTGGCCTACTGACCCAGGACCTGAGGACTCAACTGGTGATCTTTGCTGTGGGTGAGAGCCCCTCGCTGTCCCCCCTGTCTGCTCCAGACCACCCTCCCCTACACCTGAGGGGGACAGACCTTTCCTGAAATCCCTCCAAAATATCTTAAACTAGAAAATGCCCACTCCAGTTTTGGGGGATTCTGTCATGCCAGAATCCATTTAGAAGCTTGCTGAACATTTCTGAGGGAAGTTCAGGAAAGTTTCTGGCTTCTCCCTGCCATCTTGGCTCAGTCCCCTATAACCTGAGCATCTGAGCCGTAAACATTCTTCAACCAGTTGATTTTGCCTACATCGAGGTACCAGTCAAACTTCTTTGAGGGATTACAGATCTCTTCCAGGAAATCGCAATGTCCCTAGCCTTGTTAAAATTAACGCGTTGTCTGCAAACAGGAGCATCTGAGTGCCTCATCAAGCCCAAGAAATCCCTCTTTGATTTGGAATAGGCGTTAGGTCGTCATCATAGTGAAAAAGCAACTCCTTTTTATGACATACCTGATGTTTATTAAAAGAGGGCAAATAGGATTATTTCTGTTATATCTTCCAAAAAATCTTGAACAGTTTTTTTTTTTAGTTTTTTCTTTTTTTTTTCTTTACAGGGCAATGGGGTTAAGTGGCTTGCCCAAGGCCACACAGCTAGGCAATTATTAAGTGTCTGAGGTCACATCTGAACTCAGGTACTCCTGACTCCAAGGCTGGTGCTCTATCCACTGCTCCACCTAGCCACCCCCTGTTTCAAATATTTTGATAGACCTAACTAATATTGTCCCTTTAATTTTTTTATTCTGAGATTAAATATCCTTATTTCCTTTCGACTAACATATCAGCTATACTCAAATTAGGTATATTATGCAATTTTCATATTTTAAGTCCTATATAAATATGAGTAATAAATTTGTGATTAAAAGCAAGCATTATGTGCATAGGGGTATAATAGAAATTTTCCCAATATGTAGAGGAGAAAAGCAAATATGCCCCTTTTATCACTATTTCTTGATGCAGTTCTAGAAATATTAACTGTGCCAATATGACAAAAGAAAGAAATTAATGACCTAAAGATAGAAAAAAAGGGGAAATAAATCTTTATCTATTTGCAGATGATATTTAGAAACTTAGTTACTTAAGTTTTCTTAGAAAATCCTAGGGAATTGATAAAGAAAATAAGGGCAACACATAACCTTTAGCTAAGTGTGTTTGTGTGTGTGTGTGTGTGTGTGTGTGTGTGTGTGTGTGTGTGTGTGACAAAACTAGGAGGTCAAAATAGAAATGAAAGACCTACTCAACTATAAAATACATGAAATACTTGGTAGTCACTCTCTCAAAGTACCTTCAATATTTGTTTAGACAATTACAAATTATGTATTCAAGAAAGAAAATTTTAATAGCTGAAAGAATATTTGGTATTTTGACCATGCTAATATAACAAAAGTGATAATATTGCCAAAATTAATTTACAGGCTGCTAATTACACCTTGGGTTGTTTGCTGGGTCTGGGCTGAGGAAGATCTGAGTTCAAATCCATATTTAGATACTTACTAGCTTTGTGACCTCAGTAAGTCATTTAACCTCTGTTTGCTTCAGTTTCCTCATCTAAAAATGGGGATAATAATAGCACTTCCTAGAGTTGCGAAGATCAAATATAATGATGTAAAGTGCTTAGTGTAGTATAAACACCATATAAATGTTAACTATTGTTATTTTCATATTTAGTGATATATCAGTCAAACTACTAATTATATATTTTTGAGAGCTAGCTAAAATAACAATAAAATTAATTTGAAAGAACAAAATACATAGAATTTCAGAGAAGCATATAAAAAGCTAGAAATGAAGGGAGAAACAGCATTTCTAAACCTCAAACTATAATATAAAATGACTATCATCAAAACCATTTGGTATTGGTCTAAAAAAATAGAAAAATAGTTCAACATCTTCAGACTGGCTCTTCCCATGACAAGTTACTGTTAGGAATTCTTTTTTTTAAATCAATTAATTAATTAATTAAAATTTCCAATTACAAGCAAAGATAGTTTTCAGCAATCATTTTTATAAGGTTTTCGGTTTCACATTTTTCTCCCTCCCTTCCCTTCCCTCCCATCCCTTGAAAGAGAGCAATATAGTATAAGTTATACATGTATAACTATATTAAACACAAACTGATAGGAATTTATAAAAGTCTAGCAAAGGAGCAGAGAAAAAGTATCTTCTCATATCTCTTCTTGGGGGGATTGTTTGTTCTTCTTAATTTTATAACTTTCAGTTGTTTGGCAGCTGTTCTTTACATTTACATTGTTCTAATTATTGTATATTTTATTTTCTTAACTCACTTCACTAGTTGCATCAGTTCAGGTATATCTTCCTATGATTCTCTATATTCATCATGCATATTGTTTCTTATGGTACAGTATTATTCTTTTTTCTTAAATTTTATTTATTTAAGGCAATGGGGCTAAGTGACTTGCCCAAGGTCACACAACTAGGCAATTATTAAATGTCTGAGGCTAAATTTGAACTCAGGTCCTCCTGACTCCAGAGCCGGTGCTCTATCCACTGTACCATCCAGTTGCCCACCCCACCCCACACAGTATTATTCTATTTCATTTTTGTTCAGCCAAACCTCAATTAGTATTCATATATTTTTTCTAGTTCTTCACTACCACAAAAAAGAATACAATTATAAATATTTTGGTGCTTGTGGAGTCTTTCTTTCTTTCTTTCTTTCTTTTTTTGGTAAATGACTTCTATGGGTAATATGCCTCTCAATAGACTCTTTCATTAAAAAGTATAGGTATTTCAGTTCCTTATTGTCATAATTTCAAAATACTCGCTGGATTTACTGTACCAATCTATAGCTATACCCCTCTAACAATGACTATTTCCATTTTTGGTTCATTGTCAAACTTCCAGGTGTAGGTTGTTTTACATTGCATTTTTCTTATTATGAGTTTCACATTTTAAAAAATATTTTGTAACTTTTTTTAAAGATATTTTGCAAGGCACTGGGGTTAAGTGGCTTGCCCAAGGCCACACAGCTAGGTAATTATCAAGTGTCTGAGGCCAGATTTGAACTTGGGTACTCCTGACTCTGGGACCAGTTCTCTATCCACCGTGCCACCTAGGCGCCCCTACATAGCTTGTAACTCTTTCATGAACTTTTCATATTTTTTGACCCCTCATATATTGAAGAATGGCTTTTGACTAGTCCATCAAAAGACAGATTTGGAGTGATGCAATGGATAGAGCATTGGCCTTGGAGACAGGAGGAAGGGAGATTGAATCAGAAACTTGACCACTACCTTGTGACCTGATTGTCTTGCAACCAGAGCCATCTCCAGTCATCCTAATTCATTTCTGGCCTCTGGACCCAGATGGTTTGGAAAAAGTGAGGCTGGTGACTTAGCACAGCAGCCCTTCACTCAAATCCAAATCATGTGTTTGTCACAACATCACCTCCCTGATGTCATGTCCTTCTTTGAGAATGAAGGACAAACATCATCATCATCATCATCATCATCATCCCATGTTCTTGCACAATTAAACCTTCAAGTGAAAGGTCTAACCCATGCTGACTCGTTGCATGCTTGTTGTCCACATATCTTGTATACTAAATCTTTATCTGGGAGATTTGTTATAAAGACATTTTTTTTTCCTTTTTACTGCCTCACTTTGAAGAGGATAGGGCTCATATATGTAGAATATTGCATATGATGACTGGTTGTTTTTCAGTTTGTAGGTTGGTTTTGTTGAATTTTTTCCTTTCTTCTGCTATTTACTTATTTTTAAAGAATGACTCTCTAGGAGGGAGAAAGGAAGAAATACAGGGAGAAATTTAGGTTATGTAAAAATCAAATATCCCATAGATATCTGTTTTTAAAATGTTTTTGATGATCTCAATATCTTTATGGAATCACAGTCTTTTAAAGTTGGAAGGGACTCCAAAGGTCAACTAATCTAATTGACATCAGATTGAGTCCCTTTCACAATATTCCTAATAAATGTTTATTTAGACTGTAATTGGCAACTTCTAGTGAGAGATCCTCAGACAAAAGTAGAATTGTAAAATTAAAAAATTAAAAAAATTATGCTCAACATTCAGATTTATTAAACATTATTCCCCTTCATGCCATTTATGATTCTGTCACACTGACCTTGCTAGTCTCATGTGTAGCTCCATTTTTCTCCATGCTCTTGCAATGGAGTGCACTATATCTGAAATACGCTTTTTTGTTTCCATCTCTTAGAATCCCTTGTTGTCCTCAAATCTCAGTTCAAGTACTGCTTTCTACATAAAACTGTTCCCAATTCTCTAGTACTTAAATGTTATCAAGATCCATCCATTTCACCTTTGTAGCATCTCTATAATAAAACCTCTTTTCTCCTCTGATACTATCACCACCTCAGTACAAGCCCTCAACTACTTATGTCTAGACTCTAGACTATTGAAATAGCCTGCTGGTTGGTAAACCCACCACAAGTCTCTCCCCACTCCAGTCTTGCTCCATTCAGCTGACAAAGTGATTTTCCTAAACTATGAGTCCAATCATGTCACCCCCTTACTTAATAATCTCCAGTATCTCCCCATCACCTCCAAGAACAAATATAAAATCCTCTGGTTAACAGAATCTCCTCTATCTTTTTTGTCTTCTTCCTCCATATATCCCTCCATATACTCTTTACAATCTACTGTTCTCAGAACAAGACACTCCATATTTCAGCTCCAAGAATGTTTTTCTGACTGTTTCTCATGAATGGAATACTCTCCTATCTCATATCTGCCTCTTAGCTCCCCTCAAGTCAAATTCAAGCTAAAATCCCACCTTCTATGGGAAAACTTTCCCAATCTTTCTTAATTCTGTGTCTTCTAGCTATTGATTATATCCTATTTATCTTGTATATAGCTTGCTTTATATATATATATACATATACATATATATATATATATATATATATATATATATATATATATGTATTCTTTCTGGATTTTGTTTCCTCCATTAGATTATGAACTCCTTGAGGGCAGGGACAGTCATTTATCTAGTGGTGCAGTGGATAGAGTACTGACCTTGGATCCAGGAGGACAGGAGTTCGAACCTGGTCTCAGACCCTTGCCACTTACTAGCTGTGTGACCTTGGGTAAGCCACTTAACCCTGATTGCCTCACATCCAGCGTCATCTCCAGTCATCCTAATTCATATCTGGTCTCTGAACCTAGATGACTCTGGAAGAGAAAGTGAGGCTGGTGACTATTTAGCACAGCATTCCCTCACTCAAATCCAATTCCCTGTACTTGTAAATAGGCATCACCTCCTTGATGTCATGGTTTTCGTTGAGAAGCAGGACACACATCATCAGCACTTAGTCCAGAACCTGGCCTACTGTTGTTGTTGTTGTTGTTTTTCAGTTATTCAGTAGTGCCTGACTCTTTGTAATCTCATGGATTGTCCGTGGTGTTGTGTTTTTTTTTTTGTTTGTTTTTGCAAGGCAAATGGGGTTAAGTGGCTTGCCCAAAGCCACACAGCTAGGTAATTATTAAGTGTCTGAGACCGGATTTGAACTCATGTCCTCCTGACTCCAGGGCCGGTGCTGTATCCACTGTGCCACCTAGCCACGCCATCCGTGGTGTTTCCTTGGCAAAGATCCTGGAGTGGTTTGCCATTTCTCTCTCCAGTGGATTAAGGAAAACAGAGGTGAAGTGACTTGCCCAGGGTCATATAACCATATCTGAACCCAGGTCTTCCTGATTCTAGACCCAGTACTCTATCCACTAAGGCATCAAACTGCATGGTACAAATTGGGTACTTACCAAAATGCATTTTGATTGATTCTACTACAAAAACAAAACAAAATAATACTTTGATTTTATTTTGAATATATGCAAGTTGTGTCCTTCAAAGGATTGTAAACTTACAGAGGACAGAGGTATTTTTGTCTTTGATAAATCAGTGCCTAGTACACTAACTGATTGATTGATTAATTTACCAGTTGGAGTTTGGGAACAATAACAAATCATCTTTTGAAGTACTTTTCCATTCTCTGAAATTTGAAATAATATCATCTCAGTGACCATTTCTAATCAATAAAAAGGCTACTGAATTTGTGAAGAATACTATTTATTTTAAAAATGTTGAAAATATACAGTATTCTTCACATCATGATATCTCTACTCAAGGAATATGCAATCTTTCTGAAAAGATAGGAAAAACATCTATAAAAGTTCGATAATGATACAAGGATGACAAATGCTAAATAAAAGGAAAGTTTCATCATTATGAGTTGGCATGATCATGAGATGGGACTTTAGGTGGGCTCTGAAGGATTTGTAACATTTAGATAAAGGTTGGTTTAGTGGTCAGCCAAGCCAATAGTTGTTTGAATAGGAAATAGGAAATCCCTGTTCTTGGAATTAAAAAAATCAGGGTTTGAATTTGCCACTTAATAGCTCTGTGGTATTGGATGCTTCTTCTTTAGCCTCACTTTCTGTATTTATAAGATGATAAAATTGGACTAGAGCAAGGAGTGTTGTAATGTTCAAGTATCATGGACACTTTGCAAACCTTAAAGAACTATATAAATGCCAGTTAATGGTATTATTATTATTATTATTATTATTATTATTATTATAAGCTTTCTTCTAGTCTAGTGATGATTTTATTCTCTGAGTCCCCTACTGTATTCCTAATGAGTTCAAGTAATGTTTATATAGCAACTGAAGGGGATGTTGGCAAATGTCTAATAACTGGTTAATCTGTATATTATTAACATTTTCTTAAATCCAGGCAACCAATAAAACAATAAATTCAGTCATGATTTTTTAGTGATTGTAGTTTCTGGAAATTTAGCAATGGGCTTCACAAGAATTACATTGGCTTCTTGACATCCCTGTCTTAGAGACCTTCCAATTTTAACATTCTATGATGCTATAAAAGGGAAATAAGTAAGGTGTCTCTTGGGGATAGTGATGAGAAAAAAATTGGGGTAACTGTGGAGGATGTTTCAAAAATTCAAATCAATAGACATTTATTAAATTCAACCATATGTAGAGAATTGTACTAGACCCTGGCAAGATAAAAAATAAGACAAAGTAGTTTCTATCCTTTTGGATTTACAAAATTTCAGGGGACTTGTGACACAAAACCATAAGGAAATGACCATAAAAAGGGGAAAAAAAACCTGCCTGGAAGGTACAAATAGAGGGAAGTCAGAGGAAGGAAAGACTATCTCTTAATTGGTAAGGGAGAAGAGAATTGGGAAGAGTTTCATGAACTGAAGAACTTTGAATTTAACTGAATTTTAGCAGGCTAGGCAAGATTCTAGTAAATGGGAAAAGACAGAAGCAGATATTCTTGGCAGAGAATGGCAGGGAAGTATATATATATATTATATATATATATATATATATATGTATATATTGGGGAGCAATAAGAAATGTGGATATGATTCAGGATCCCTAGAAGGTTTTTGATCATCTAGGGAGTGATGAGGTAGAAATAAAGTGCCTTTTGTGTCTGTATCACAGGCATAAATCTCTTGAGGCTACAAGCAAATTTGCTTGCAAAGAAGAGATCAATGGGTATGGATAAACAGAAGAGATTTCTTTCTCACTTTCTAGACAAATTAAATGTTCTAAAATTTTCTATTCTAAAATTTTGTAAGTAAGTTGCTTGAAGTCAAACATTTCACTTTCTGGCTATTTTTCTCATTGTGGACATGGAACTTACATTAACTTGATACCATATACATATCCCTTTCTCATTAACAAAGGTCTAGTTAATCCAGGGGTCATTTAGGTTTAAGCATCCATTAAGCTATTTAGGTTATTATCAGTGTTACTGTGGGAAGCATCAAAAATCTTACTCTTACCATTTCTATCACTCAACCAATTTAAGTATTTAAATAATAAACAATTATTCTGTCATTCAGAGCTTCTCATTTATCATTAAATTCTTTCTTAATGTTTATCCTAAATTGTTCTTCTGAGTTGGACTTATTTGGGACAATAAATTGAAAATGCCTTTGTTAAATAAAAAACATGGAGAATAAAGAAACAGGAATATGAAAGAGAAACCAGAGGACCACCTGGAGGTATGTGTAGGAGAATAAAATGCTGAAAAATTATGTGCTTTTATTAATTTAATAAACCTGTTTTGATGTCAGTGTAATTGAATTGTTGCCACAAAATACTGGTCTCCTGTTGTTGCATAAATGTTAAAATGAAGGATGTTATTTCCAAAATAGGAGATACTAATCCTTCTCTAATAGTATGTTACAAATTTATTTCCATTATGCTAAGTAGCCAAAGTTGGTTTGCTTGTTTGATTTTATGCATTTAGGTACATCAGAATTTAGAATGAGCTGGGACTAAGAGTCACAGGCTCCTAGTATTTCCTGACCCACCCCTCTTTTTCCTCCTTCCCTCTCCTTAGTTACCCAAGGGTTCCACTTGTATAACTACAAGTCAACCATGGTAAACTCAAGGGATACAAGTCTCTAGATTCTTTCTTTTGTTGCTTTAAAGAGGAAAATCTTTAGCACTTTTTTTTTCTGTCTCTGCTAAAACAGAAAAGAACAGACCACTGATTAAAATGCTGAGAATTGATAGGGCCTCATAGAATAGGAGAAGCAACAGGAAATGTGATGCAAGGAAAGGGAAAGCGATACAATAGGAGGAGGAAGTGAATTGAGAAAAACAGGAGGAAGGAAAAGTAACTGAACAGCGGAATGAGTGAGGGAAAAAAATTAAAAATAGGTTAGAATAGCTATCCATATGTTTCAAGATTCGCTCATTTTTAGCCTAATTTCTAGAACTGGATAGCTTTCTTTAAAAATTGAGATGCTGAAAAGTTATTTCCTTTATAAGGCAGAGTAACAGCATACTGACTAGAGAATAACAGGCAGAGAAAGGGCTGGGTAATTCTGAACTTTATCTTCAGCAAATCATGTAGTGCCACAAAGACAGTCAGCATGATGCCCCACAGCAAGAATGGAAAGGAATGATAACGGTAAAGTTAGGACGAAGACAAGAACTGACTCATATAGAAGGTATAAGGGGAGGTCTTATCTCTTTCAACAAACAAAAGAGAAAAAGAAGGGCTTCGCCACATTTGTTTTCTTCTTAGAAATCAAAAGTGAGCTGAAACGACCATCTCAGTAACAGACAGAATGTGGGGAAATGATGAAGTCGATAAAGGGCAAAGCTTGAGAGGAAGATGGGTGGGGTATGATGACTCTGTTGTTGCTTAGAAGAATGTAACCATAAGAGCACAATCTATTGCTGCCAACTTTGAGTAAGTGAGACTTACTGAACCATTCTGTTGTGGCTCCAGCTCCTGTTTCGAATCCAACCTAACTCTGGAAGAGAAACATTATACCATGGTGTTTGTTCTTGGGTTCATTAGGACCTGAGTTTAAACTGTACCTCCATCACTTACTACTTTTGTGACCCTGACCTATTGTAACCCTGACCTATTGGTTCCTTACCAGTAAATAAGAATGATAATAGTTACTATTGTTCACAACTCTTCTTGTTAGGCTCAGATGATAAAATTTACAGACAGCATTTTGAGAAATATGAGTTGGAGAAAGAAATGACAAACCACTCCAGTGTCTTTGCCAAGAAAACTCCCAAATGAGTCTTGAAGAGTTGAAAATAAAATCCATTATAGATGTTTGATATTGTAGAATCATGGCATATCATAGATTAAAGGTTTGGGTGATGCTTTTAGGGGAGAGGGGTGGACCTACAATTTTATTGGTTTAGGAAACTCTTCGAATGGAAATTCACTCATAAAGGCAAATTAGTAACTCATTTGTAATGTAAAATTTTAGAGAATTTGCCTAGAGGCAATGAGAGGTAAAGAGAATGGAAACTATTCACTCCTCCCCAAAATTCTCTACAATTTTCTTACAATTTCTACAATTTTTTTACTTACTCACTTTTTGCAGGGTGGCAAGGGGGGGGAGGGAGGAAGTGTTAAAGAAGATCCAGAAAGATTTCTTGAAAAGAAGAAAAAAGGGAGAGAATAGAAAACTGGGAGGAGATGAGAGAAGTATTCTCTGAAACAGTTCAAAATTTTTTCCAAAGGAATGGGCTGAAATTGAACCCTACATTCCCCCTGAACCTTTTCTCAAGCATCTCCAATACCGAATCAAAATAATACACAGTCTTGTTCTCTAGTTCTATATGAAAAAAACAAACAAGAAAAGTAGATATTGTAAACGTCTCTCTCTGCCACAAATGATAAATGGTCTTTTAGACTAGGACTGGTCTCTCCTAAAGGAAAAAAAAATCTAACAACAAACAAATCTAAATTCCAAGACTTGACTATGATGCACTAGCTTGTGTGAGAGAAAGGCAAGGACAATAGAAGGCATTCAGAAAAGCTAGAAAAGTGGTTATAACTGTCCTGGAGTGATGTGCAAGTGAAAGTTTACAAACCCAGAACCATATTCTCCCTTGTCCATTCATCTTCTTACAACTCCTGTGCCAGAAATCAGAGACTCTTCTATGTCTTCTTCCTTCCCAGAACCTTGACCACACTAAAAAACTATGAGTACTAGTGAAAAATCATTTAAGTAGATGTATCCTCACTGAATCTTTAATTTCTAATTACCTCATACAAAAACAGAGGAATATTTCAGAAGTTACATCCCTCCCTTTAGAGTATATTCTAATCCAGGGAGTAGAAACAACTTTAGCCATAACACCAATGTTTTCTTTAAAAGTATCTCTGGGAGCCAAAGTCCAAAAAGATTGAGTGTAAGGCAAAAAGAGATTGGCTCAGAAAGGGGAGATGATGAAGAACTATCAAAATAACAACAGCCCTCCCATGATTCAAAGCTTTCCTCTTCCAAATCTCTGTTTTTAATTTTTGATATCTAGTAAAAGATACAAGGAGTTGATTGACATGTCTGGCTTTCCCAAAGATATTTAGGGGACCATTAGGATTTTAAATTTTATTAATATTTTCCAAATCATTTCTAAAAATATTATTCCCTTCCTTCTAATTCTGAAATATTCCAGGCTTTGTTGAACACAGGGCTAAAGGACCTTTAGAAATTTGGCCTGAGTCCAAATAAATTCAGGTGATACTACATTTAGTGTTTTCTTATGCTACACAATAATGGGATCTTTCTACCTTCTGCCCTCATCAGAAAATTCCAGTTTGCTATGGCAATAGCTGAAATATATACTTGACTGATAAAGGAACTGGCTGTGAATATGTGTAATTTAAAGGTACTTCCTAATGAAATATAAACTTAATGTACATTATTTTTATTTAGTGTCAACTATTGATATAAAATAACTGGCTTCATAGACATTTTGAGAAGTTAAAAATAAATTGCTTAAATATTTTTTATACCTGAGGAAGTAAATATCCATTTAATTGGTTCATCTAACTGACTAAAGATTTTTTGGATATTTTCCCCCCTTTGCCTGTGATTTAATGTGGAAAATTCCCAATTTAAAAATTCACTTCACCAATGCAGGTAACCCAATAACTCTGACTGGCTAGGTTTAATGACTTTAGTAGTCACTCAAGCTCTCTATAAAGCCAACAATATTATAACAGTATCAGAAACTAGTGGCTTAATGTACAAGTTCCTAATGCATTAGCAATGACGTATGTCAGAAAAGTTGAACCCAAATCTTATGGAAGTCAAGACTGAACTTCTTGGATCAGATAGGAAAACTGATATTGGGGCAGCTAGGTGGCACAGTGGATAGAGCACCGGCCCTGGAGTCAGGAGTACCTGAGTTCAAATCCGAACTCAGACACTTAATAATTACCTAGCTGTGTGGCCTTGGGCAAGCCACTTAACCCCATTGCCTTGCAAAAACCTAGAAAAAGGGGGGGAGGGACTCATATTACAGAACTATCTCTTCAAATTCTTAGATAATAAATAGCAGAATCTAATGTAAGGGTCGGGTAATTTAGTCAGTTAATCAATTGTCCTTATCCCATTTTAAGAAAATAATAAGGTAATAATAAGCCTCTAATGAGATGGAGGTATTTCTCAAAGACTAAGCAAAGATTTTAGACTAAGTATGAAAAGTCTTTGATCACTTTGAGAAATCCTTGGAAATCATTGGGTACACTGCAATAACATTTCTAGACAGTTGAATTTATTGGTTAAGAAAAGGTGTTTACAATCTGCAGGCTTGAAGGAGGCAGTTAGTTCAGAATCTGAGAGATTTAAGTTAAGCAGAAAGGAAACAACTTTCCATCTAAACTCTTCAAGAAGGAATTTTCTTGTCTTTGAACCCTGAACTTTGGTTTCACTCTGTCTCTTCTTTCCCCTTTTGACCAAAGAGGGACCTTTTGAACTACAGAAGACTTCCCGTCTTCCTTGTACTTTTGTTGTTGCTCATTCGTGACCAACTCTTCCTGACCCCATTTGGGGTTTTGTTGGCAAAGATGCTGGAGTGGTTTGTTATTTCCTTCTCCAATTCATTTTACAGATGAGGAACTTCTGCAAAAACAGGGTTAAGTGACTTGTCCAGGTTCACACAGGTAATAAGTATCTGAGGCCAGCTTTGAATTTAGGCAGACCAGTCTTCCTGACTCCCAGACCAGCATTTTATGCTCTGTGCCACATAGCTGCCCATTCTACCACCACAACCAATAACCTCAAGGAAATATTTGGAGGGTTCTACCACAAAGGCTTCCAGGAATAATATAAATTAATTCTTTGACATTCTTGCTCTCTAAGCTTGAGTTCATTTTCTCCTATGAACTTGTGGGAGAATATTACAGTGGGGCATGTTTTGTACCCATTTTTCTTATGCCACCTTAGTAATACACCTTCCTAAAAGCTAAGTGAGTCTAGCTATATGATACCAACTGTTAGCAGTGTGTTTTCATAAGCTAGAGTACTAGAAAGATAACATTCAATATCTCATTCTTACTTTTAAACTGGAGTTGTTTTTTTTTTTTTTTTTAGGTTCTTGCAAGGCAAATGGGGTTAAGTGGCTTGCCCAAGACCACAAAGCTAGGTAATTATTAAGTGTCTGAGATCGGATTTGAACTCAGGCACTCCTGACTCCAGGGCGGGTGCTCTATCCACTGTGCCACCTAGTCGCCCCTAAATTGGAGTTCTTAACATGGATCCCTGAACTTTTAAAAAATATATTTTGATAACTACTTCTATTTAATTAGTTTTCTTCATGATCTTACATATTTTATGTCTTTAAAAAATACTCTGAGAATGGGTCCATAGATCTCACTAGATAGCTAAAGTCCATGTCACAAACTGTTATGAAACCTTGCTCTACAGATCTGAAGGGAAATATAGCTGGCTGTGCTGAGTTGGTTTGGGGTGGAGGTTCAGTCTGCCAGTGGAAATTGGGGTTTTGTAAAGTAGCTCCAGAGTCTAAATCTAGCAGACTAGATTTAGAGCTGAAAGGGACCTTAGAAGTTTAACCAACCTCACTCAATTTACCAATGAGGATACTAAGGCCCAGAGAAATTAGGTATTAAGTGGCAGACATTCCATAGCTAGTATTCTCTGATAATATTTTTTCTCTCATATATTTTAATCAATACTTAAAGAAAACTAAACATTCATTCAACAAACATCTGTGTAAGGAGCAGGCACATCAAACTTCATAACATTAAATAAAAAGATGCCATAGGCAATATATGTAGCTGTTCAGAACTCAGTTTATAGACTAACTTACTGAGAGCTTATGAATATGAAGTAAAGTAGCTAATTAAAGCAACAATTTTGTTTTAATTCAACAATCTTCAGCCTCCATCAAATCAATTCTGAAAATTTTCCTAATGTCTTTACTTTTCCATGACTGCATATTGTGATGATTTGCATTATGGCGTGTAATGACACCAAAGAACACTATTTTGGTATATGCTAGCATGGCAGTTGGTGAATCTGACCACATTAGTTTGCTCTCTCTAAGAATAATGTTCCATAAGCTATTTTGAATGACACCATCTCATAGCATGTTCACATTTTTCTATTGAATAGTCACTTTTCAAAGAAAAAGGTGTGGTTTTTGTGGTGTAGAAATGGAACTTGCCGTTAGAAACAATAAATTCCACTGCGTTTACTTATGATTTTCTATGTGTTCTAAGACAAATTAATTGATTTTTCTGGGACTCAGTTTATCCCTTTATGAAAAATGCAGCTAATAGGGATATACCATAATTATTAAAGAATAAAATGCAGATTGCTCAAAAATGAAAAATTCCATGAGTCTAAAGAATTCTTTTCATATTTACAAGCGAATCCATTTTTTGAAACAAATGAACAATATTTTTGTACTTTAGAAGACTTGCCTAAAAGAAAAGGGATATAATTTTTATGCTTAAACTATTTTTAAGAAGCTCGTTTTTAACAGGTGAAAAATATTTAGTACTCTAGGTCAACAAATCTAAAGAGTTATGGTTTTAAAATAAATGTACGTGATTGCGATAATTAAATTCATCATTAGCCTATACTTAAAGTGGCATGCTCATCTAGATCTATATTTATCTATCTAGAAGAGTTCCACATTTATGAAGCTTTGTACGAAGGCAGACATTACTTAATGTAATTTAAGCTATGAAAAAAGAAAATCCTATATACATATATTTACTAAATTATGCTAAAAATTACACACATTCATATGTGTGAAAACACGCAAAAATGTCATCAGTCTTGAGCTCAAATAAGGCAATGCCTGTTTCAAAAGGATAAAAAATTTTCAAGAATTAAGAGGCAGATTCCAGAAGAATGAAATAGTTCATACATACTCAAACAAAAGGAAAAACAAAACAAGCCCAAACATTATTGAGGAAATGCAATGTTCTATACCTGGAAGAAAAAAGTTAAAAAAATATCTGTGGCTCAGCTGGTCATTATTCCCATACATAAATTCCAGTGCTCTTCATGCAGGTCCAAAGAAGTAAGCAATATTTTGTAAGCCATTAGGAAAAATTTAAACTACATCATTAAGCTTTAAAATATCCCATTCCCCATGCCCTACGTCCCATTTTTTAAAAAATGAGAACAAACAAAGCAAAGGATCTTCAATCCTGGTTCTGGGATCTCAGATTTGGCTCAGTATATGTGTTTCAAATCTCATTAATTACAATATTGGCCCCATGAGATGCAGTTGCTGCTGCAAAGAACACTCTTTGTACTCAAAATGATTTGAGCAAGGGCAAAGAAGCATTTTATTTACATGTGTAAACACTTAAAGAAAAACAAAACAGACACATTCAACTTTATGAAACTACAGAGATGTTTTAGCGATAATTTATTTGGTGACTTAAGCTTTAACCATACACTATGTAGTTTTAGTTTTACTTTGTGTATTTATTGTATGATAACATTCTTGTAAAGGTAACTGTGACATTAACTTGGCAAGTTCTGAACTAAGACCTTTTAGCATTTTGTTCTTTCCAGATACTAAGACCAAATTGTTCTGAATTCCATTTCCCACTGGGCAGGTCTGTAATTTATTTATTTTGGGAATACGAGAAAATGTGCCACTACTCAAAGGCCTCTGTCTACGTACCAAATTTGGGTCAAAACCAATAAAAATGGATAAATTAAATAATGGTTAGTAAACATCCCATCCTTTATTCTCTTTCCTTTTCCTTGTCTGAAAGTTCAAAAGGTAAGCACAAATGATGGAACCATCTGGGAAATAAGAGATCTGAAGCTGTGAGTACATGCTGTTATGTATGGTAATATTTTGTGTTTATTTTAACTACACGATTTGGCTATACAGGCATCTTCCATGTCAAGTTCGTGTTTCTGCCCATTCCAGCCTAGCACACCTCATTTCAATCTTATTATCCTGCTTTTGTAGCCTTCTCTTTGGCTATCTGACCCTGGAAGATAGCTTCCATATATAACACTGTTAATTGAAAAATTGCTTAACCTATCAATGATCAGTCATTATTAAGAACCAATTAATGACTTTATGTAGAATATAACTGTATTGTCAAGAGGTGCCATTTGCCACAGATTGATTCAGTTGTAATGGTCATTGTTTGCCATTAAGATAGCCCAACAATTTTTGATCTTTTGCACACAAACATGATCTAACTCTTTCTCTGTCTCTGTATCTCACTCATATTCACATCCAGGTCTGAGAGAAAGTGGCTAATGTGGTTTTTTGAATCATTGACAAGCCAGTGGACTTTTTGATTTTCAGGGGAAATAATGTTTTCTGCAGGTATAAGCATGAGGATGGGATGGAGGCCAGGACTTTTTCTTGAAATCCAAGAGCAACAGCCTATAGGGTTCTATGACTGATGGACCTGTGGGTTTAACTCATAATTTTCTGGCTTGGAGCCATTGGAAATTGAACATTTGAACAGTGGCTAAATAATATTAAACCTGATGACAGACTTTGAGGAAGGAGTAGCAACCTTAAGAACTTGGAAGTTTTGATAAGAAAAAATTGAAGAGGGACTTACTGGTTTAATCTACCTCATTACATTTCTTTAGAATCTGTATTTAAGAAGTTTAAATTATATTATACAGCAATCAAATAGGCCATCAGAGATATGAAGGATACTCATTCTACAGACAGCAAATAGTTTTCTTGGATATTCTTTAATATTCTCAAGTTAAAAGTGATTTTTCACTTTAGTTTTTATATTTTTTATTTGTAAAATTTTTCCTTTCTCCCCCCACTATTTTGCTTTTTTTCAAAAAATATTCTTATATTACTCTGTTATTTTCAGTCTTTATTGTCAGAGGAAGGGAATCTCCTGTTTAGAGGCAGCCTTGGCTTTCCAGTCAAAGAAGATTCTAAGCTGTAAGTCCCACCTTTCAAAACTTATTGGCCCTGCGACCCTGGGTGGTTAGTGCTCTTGCAACTCTCTAAAAACTTAAGTTGCAGACATGGAATTTCCTCATTTAAGAGCTCCCTATAGCAGTGAAATTATAAATGCTGTCCCTAGCCTTAGTCTCCTTGATTACTATGCTATCCTTGTTTCTTGATTCCTTTCATTTTTCTCCATTTCTTATTTTCCCCAGTTCCCTCCTTTCCCCTACTCTCCATATACTCGGTCTTTGTTATTTTCTATTTCCCAAGTCCGGTTGATTTATGCTTGGTGGAAGGCCTCCTTTCTGCCTCTCACTTTTTCCAGTTGCCCTTCCTTACCCTTTTATTGCTGTTTTATTCCTGTCCCTTCCTGCCAGTGCTCCCTACGATCCCATTTCTTTCCGTCCCATGTATCTCTGCATTTTTATGGCCATGCTAAGTGCTTCAAGCTAGATCTCGGGGGTAGCCGGGAGCCCCCTCCCCCTCCCATTTCGTGGTGCATCCCTGGATGTCTGCACCTTCCCGCCGGTAACCACCTCCCCCTCCCCATCCTGGGCAAACAGCCCCTGCCCGGCCGCCCCCTGCACTTGCACCCAGCCGCGGCCCCCAGCGGGGAGAGGAGGGTTCCACTGGGAATTCGTGTGTGTGTGTGTGTGTGTGTGTGTGTGTGCCTGTATGTGCCTGTGTCTGTGTTTGTGTGTGTGTGTCTGTGTTTGTGTGGGTGTTTGTATGTGTCTGTGCTTCTCTGTGTGTGTATATGTGTGTGTCTGTGTGTTCGTGTGTCTGTGCTTCTGTGTGTGTCTGTGTGTGTTTGTATGTGTCTGTGCTTCTCTGTGTGTGTATATGTGTGTGTCTGTGTGTTCGTGTGTCTGTGCTTCTCTGTGTGTCTGTGTTTGTATGTGTGTGTTTGTATGTGTCTGTGCTTCTCTGTGTGTGTATATGTGTGTCTGTGCTTCTCTGTGTCTGTGTGCTTGTATGTGTCTGTGCTTCTGTGTGTGTATATGTGTCTGTGCTTCTGTGTGCATGTATGTGTGTGTACATATGTCTGTGCTTCTGTGTGTATGTGTGCACACATGTCTGTGCTTCTATGCGCATATGTGTACATGTGTCTGTGCTTCTGTGCGTATGTGTACATGCGTCTGTGCCTGTGTGTACATGTGTGTACACGTGCCTGCCTCTGTGTGCATGCGTACATGTGTCTGTGTGTACACGTGTGTGCTTCTGTGTGTATGTGTGCATACATGTGTTTGTGCTTCTCTGTGTGTGCACATGTGTCTGTGCTTCTGTGTGTGTACATGTGCCTGTGCCTGTGTGTGTACATGTGTCTGTGCTTCTGTGTGTATATGTGTGTACATGTGTCTGTGCTTCTCTGTGTGTGTACATGTGTCTGTGCCTGTGTGCACATGTGCCTGTGCTTCTGTGTGCATGTGTGTACATGTGTCTGTGCCTCTGTGTCTACATGTGTCTGTGCTTCTGTGTGCGCGTGTGTGTACATGTGTCTGCTTCTGTGTGCATGTGTGTACATGTGCCTGTGCTTCTGCGTGCACATGTGTCTGTGCTTCTGTGTGCATGTGTGTGTACGTGTGCCTGTGCTTCTGTGTGCACACATGTCTGTGCTTCTGTGTGCATGTGTGTGTACATGTGCCTGTGCTTCTTGTGCATGTGTGTGCACACGTGCCTGTGCTTCTGTGTGCATGTGCGTGTGTGCTGTAAACTTTCCCCACGCGCGGGGGGCGGATGGGCAGGGTGGTCCCCCGGGCCTGCCCCCTGCTGCTGGGGGGCTCTCGGGCCGGGCTGCGCCGGGGGCGCGTGCGTGGGCGCCGCGTGGGGGCTCCTTCGCCCCCCGTGGCGCGGCCGCTCCCCCCCGGGGGGGCCGGGCCGCGCGGCCGTGCGGCGCCCCCGAGTCTGGGCCCGCGCGGGCTCGGGCCGCTCCGGCTCCGGCCTGGGAGACTCCAGGCCGCGCTTTCCGCTCCTCCCGGCGCCTTCTCTCCAGTGAGGAGCCTCGCGCGGGCGGCGCGGGGGGCGGGCCGGCGCTGGAGGGAACAGCCAGTTGTTTAAAATCCTTCTAGAGCAGTTTCTAATTCCCCCCTTGCGCCGGGCGGCGGAGGGGGAGGGGGAAGGAGCGAGGGAGGGGGAGGAGGGAGGGACGGCGGCTCCGGCTGCGGCCGCCGCCGCGCGCTACAGAACGTCGGGGGGAGGGGGGCGGGAGCCGTCAGTCTCGCGCGTCGCCTAGGCGACGGGGGCGGGGCCCGGGCCCGGGGCGTCCAATGGCGGGGGTGGCTGCGTGGGTCGCCATGGGGACGGGGCCGTTCCCGGGGAGGCTGTGATGGGTTGACAGGTGCGTGACAGTGGGAGCTGCTCTCGGCACAAGCATGTACGGCAAAGGCAAGAGTAACAGCAGCGCCGTCCCGTCCGACAGCCAGGCCCGCGAGAAGTGAGTGTCGCGGGCCGCGCGGCGCCCCCACGGCCAGGGCCGCGCGGGGCGGGGGCGGCGCGGGGCGCGGCGGGGGCGGCGCGGGGCCGGAAACTTGTTGGGGCGGCGCGGGGGAGCCCCGCGGCGGCCCCTCGGCTCGCCGAGTAACTTTGCGGCGGGGCCCCGGGGCGGGGGGAGGGGGGGCCGGGGCGGGGGGGGGGCGCCCCGCGTGGGGCCGCGGGCCGGCGGGGGCCCCGCCACTTGTGGCGGGCGCGGGGCGCCCGGGGCGGCGCAGGTGTGCGCCCGGCGGGGCCCGACCCGGCGGCGGCGGCGGCGGCGGCGGCGGCGGGCGCGGGGGGCCCGAGCGAGCGCCCGGAGCGGGCAGCGCGGCGGGCACCGGCCCGGCCCGCCCCGCCCGGCAGCCTCGTCCGGAAACTTTCCTCCGCCGCGGGCACAGGCGGAGCCGCTCCTCGGCGGGCGGCGGGCGGCGCGGGACGGGCCCCCCGCGCGGGCGGCCGGGCGCAGATGCCCCCCGCGGGCGGCCGGGCGGCGCCCCCGAGGCCGAGGCGGCGGCCGCGCCGGCGCCCGCCGTGCCCGCCGCCCGCCCGCGCTGCCCGCTCCGCGCCGGGCCTCCCGTCCGTGCCCGCCGCGGAGCGGCTCCAGCGGCACCGGGCCGTTCGCCGTGGAGAGCAGCGCGTGTGATTCAGACCCGCAGTCGTCGTGACATTCTCCTTTCCCCAAGTTTGCATGCTTTTCTGCTCGCCTCGCCCCCTCTTTCCAGTCCTCTTTTGTCACTCACAAGAAATGTGCATTTAGTCAACTTCCAATGCAAGAAAACAAACGTTGATTCCACTTAGTTTTGCTGTTTGCAACTAGCGTAGTCTGTGGTCCTAAGTACAACTACCCTTACGAGCAAAGTTATGGGGGCCCTGCTAGATGGTGCTATTTGATTTAAATACATGCCTTCTCCCATTCATTGCAACTGGCATCGGGAATTCTGGCCTTGATGAAGGAATTTGCTTTCTGTACTAAATTCAGGTGGGTGGGTCATTTTTGAACTCTTGATAGTGATTACTGCACAAAGTTGAATTCGATTGCATTAATTTTTAGATGACGATTGTTTGGGAATGGTGAAAATAGATTTAGCCACTTTTTGTTGTATAACATATATCTAGTTTTCTTTATAGTGCATTTTTTTAAAAAACAAATGATGAATTAAGCCTAAACATTCAATTTCCTCATTCTGTACTTTGTGACTGTTTAATTTGGATTTTTTTTTTAGTTATTTTAATTTATCAAATATAACAACTTTCTTGGGTATGGAATCTGAACTTCTCTTGGAGAGTAGAGAGGATACTAGACTTCCTACTAAGACTCTCCTTTTAGGAAAGAAGAAAACTCTACCTTGTTTCAATAGAGGCAATATATATACTAGTCCAGATCCTAGATTTAGATATTTCATAAATAAGATGAACAGAAAATTTCTGAAAGAGTTCAAAACATGAGTATGAGTTTAAAACATGTTTTATAATTTGCTGAGAAGCATTTTATAACTGGAGTTCACAGTATTCATGCTGATAGTGGATAACTGACAATGCTTATGCATAATTATGTTTTCCTTTTCATCAGGAAGTCCCTTTGTGAAGTACAGTACTCTTAACAAATTAATAGAATTTAGGGTCACAGCTTAAGTTTGTATAGTTTAAATAGGAAACTAGTCACTCTTCTAAACACAGTAAAGGGTAGGTTTTAATTAATATTTGTGTTTTTATACAATAGATTGAATTTACAAAGAGGTTTGAATTAGTCCTAATTATGTTTATGCTGTTAGAAATTCTCAGAAGAGAAAAGAAACAATATTTATACCACAATTTTGATTCTGCACTACAAATTTATTGAGAAGAATACGCGAGTACAAAAGTTTGTTTTTTTTTTTTTTTCTCAGTGACCACAAAAATAGATGCTCAGCATTTTGGTCCTTTTAGAGATTCCTTACTCTCAGTTTTTTTTTTTTTAAATTGGATCTGTGATTTCAACTGTGTAAGGATCTTCTGCTGAGGAGTTGCCTCTATCAATGCAATTTAGTCTTTAGAATTAAGTTATCTCACATTGAGAGAATCAGTGACTTGCCCAGGGTCTCTTCTCTAACAGATTGGAGGGAAACAAGCCTGTGCATTCTTGGCTTCAAGGCTACCTTTAGCCACTGTACACTGCTTTATAAATTACTTCTGTATTTATTTTATAAATGTTTGGTATAGGGTATAATGTTACAGGATAAGAAGTTTCAGGCTTTGCACAAATTGTCATGATAAGGGTTGATCTGATGTGACTAGATACATTGCTACTCAGGAACTCATAACATTTGATAAAGTTATGGTTCCCCCACCCCACCTAAATTTACAGGAACTGATTTGGGCAAGTCATCTAACTTTTCCATGCCTCAGTTCCTCCATTTGTAAAATAAGAGAGTAGGACTAGATGGCCTCCAAGAGCTCCTTAATGGTCCTGATACTTCTGCTAATACTGACCTGTTCTTGTGGTTGTGATGAAAAAGTGTGTGTGTGTCTGTCTGTGTGTGGGGGAGGGGGACTCATTTACAGAGTAACTCTTAAGGAAATTTTAAAAGTTTATCAGATATTGGAGATTGAGGTGGAAATCTTAATGTTGAGGAATCCCTACTCTTTTTTACACTGTTTTGCTAGTTTGTTGTAGGGGTCTTTAGTAAGAAGGGTGATACTGGTCTTTTTAACCTTAAAATTAGATAGAAACTTGAACAATATTTATGAAAGAATATTGTAATATTATAGTTTCTAACTTGTTATTGTCACACTGGAGCCTAAGACTACATGGCAGATTTCAAATTCATTGTTCGCTTTTTAAAATCCTTTAATGTGATTTTAATTTGAAGATATAAAAGCACAGGTAAATGAATCAGATACAAAGAGAAACAGCCTTTTAGAGTAGTGTTCTCAACTATGGAATTGTAATAATAAAATGATACACTTGAGAGATCTGAGAGGACAGTTTTGGGTAACTTTTTTTTTTTAAATTGTGACTCTTAATAGAGAATCCAAGACCATATTCTGGTGTTTAAAAATGCTACTTCATTTAAAGCAAATACCTTCACTTGTTAAATCCATCACATTTTTAACCATCAGTAGTGAAGTCAACTTTGTAGTAGTATTGGTTTTCATTTAGTCTTATAGCAAAAAATAACTAAATAAAATATTTGGGATATATGTCAAATTATCCAGAAAATCTTTTACTTTTCCCATAAGAAAATATGTTTATGGTAAGTCTGGCTTAGGTTACTACAGAGATATGACTGGTGAATTAATGGATGACAAAATTTTCCCGAGCTATGAAAATTTAGTTTGATATAATGGAACTTGTATGTTAAAAAAACAAATAAACAACCTAGTAGTTTACCAGCACTTAGAAACAAAATGTCATTACATGGCTGTGATTTCTTGAATTACTTTTAAACACAAGACTTTTCTTTCATATATTGCTCAGGGTATATGACATCCTAGATATTTTGTTGAATTTCTTACTTTCCTTGAAAAAGACTGGTTTAAAGTAATTTTTTTCTAATGTGTTCACCTAAAATTAAGTTAAAAAGTCTGATGTGTAAATTATTAAAAAAAGCTATAAAAATCAGATTATTTAGGGGGAGGTTTGTTGTGAATCCTTGCAAGATAGTAATATTATCATTTTTTTGCAAAGCTATAAAGGAAAATATACCCATATCCTTTCCTCCTTTCCATATTAAAGGTTTATTCCTCACTTTCAAAGCCAGTTTGCCCCATAAAACCAATTCAGCATGAAAAAACACATTAAATTTTAGTTGCTGCGCAATAGTGGACCAAATGTGTCTTGCAGTTTCAACCATAGGCAGAAAATAGAATGAATTTCTCTAAAAATTAGAACATCATACTTGGAGTAGTGGTAGAATTACTCAGGGTGTAGAATTTATTGCAACTTCATTTTAAGGACCTAGTGCAAAATGAAAAAAAAAATCTTTATCATGTGAACTTTACCAATTACCACCTTGGCTGTCAGAAAAACAAAAAGGCACATTAAGCCATTTGGTTTGTTATTGGACAATAGGACTAAAGTATAAAAAAATAATTAAACTTGGCATAAAAGAAATTATGCATATGGAAATCATGACTCAAGGCTCAAATTGAAGATATAATCCATAATAATAATGCTTATGATGCCCACCATTGTCAAGTGCATATTTTCTTTGACATGGTTGAAAGAGGATTTAATGAAATACTTGTAGACACTTAGATTTTTGTGAGCTATTATTATTTGGAGGGGTGAATAGGGTAAAGTATATTTTGTTACTAAGTTTGTTTTTTTCCCCCTTCCCCTCTTTGCTAAAAGAAAGATTAAAAAGGGAATTAATGGTATGAAAATAAAATACACTCATGAAGAACTCAGAACAAAAAGATTAATATTATAGGGGTTTGTCTTTTTGTTTAATGTCTAAATTGTGTTCACTTAGTTGCCTCTAAATGTATTTAATTTTCTTAAAGAATAGACATGGCATTGCATCGACATGCACAGTTTGTGTAAACGGCACATCTCTATTAGTCTGTGTGTATGTGTACATATATATACACACACATGTATGCATGTATATGTATGTGTATATATATATATATATATATATTTAACCAATTGTCCTGGGGTATAAGTAAATAGCAATACTCATAATTTAAAATGTATTAATAGCTAAAATCGTTTGTTTTTTTTAACTGAATTTGATGTTCATGAAAGAGTAGAACTATATAGGCAATTGCTGTGCAAAGGAACTTTCAAAATTTGTACTTGTTTAGCTCTTAGTCTATATTTTAATTTTCTATGAGTTTCAGTTAATCTACCACTTTTTTTTTATAAACTCTCACAGTTTTCTCCCTTAAATAATTTAGTTTATCTATGCAGGGTATTTTCCGTTGGACTCTTAAACATTAGGACAGCTGAGATAACTTTCCTGGTAGAGTGTGTTTGAACTATTATCTTTGTCATCTCACTTTTGAAATTTTATATTAGATTTAATTTATGAGAATATTATAAAACAAATGGAGAATTCCATACAAAGAGAAAGAATGCCACTTTATTCTGTTTTATTTTACTCATTATATGCAAATATATATATATATATATATGCAAAAGTATAATAGTTTAGTCTTTCATTATTAAGATGGTCTTTAATTATTATACTTCTAAGTCAAATATTAAAAGACCATTATTTCTACAGTAATTCATTTTAGAAGATATTTATGAAAGTAGAAAAATTGAAAAATGCCTTTTATTTTTGGTTATTCATGGGAAGTGTATAATTGCATTTGGATTCACATTAAGCAAAGGAAGACAAAAGACTGCAACCAAAATTGTATTTGCACTTGTAGTTTAAAGATATTTTAAACAAAAATTCACATCCCCAGTTTTGGGCAGGTAACATTTATATAGTACTTTACATATAGTATATCATCGCATCCTCACAACAACCCTATGAGTTTGAGGTGTTTATTTAGTATATAACATTACCTAATGCAAATTACCTGATGCAAATAGAGTTCATAAGAAATCAGTGATTCTGCTTTTTTAAGGTTTAATGACTTTTTTAAATGATATAAAGAATTTGTTCATCCTTTGGGGTAAATAGTAATGTTGAAATAGTTGTAATTTATGATATGTTGATACATTCAAGGAATAAGGCATATCTCTTCAAATTTCATATCCTTGTCAAAAAGTATTCTTCTAACCCACCATAAGTAGGTTACAATGAGGTCATGATTATCTCTAGTTCATTTCTTACTAGTATCCTTACCAGTTATTTTTACTTGCTTGAAAAGGATTGGCCATACTATAGACATCTTAACAATCCTTCCTTCTAATACCACGTATAATACTTTTCAGGGCTAACGGTAATTAATGAGTAGACTTGGAGGATGCTTTACCTCCTAATGATTTCATGATCATGAACTTCAAATTGCTTCAGTAAATAACCAAAGAATTCTTCTGTTTTTTTAAAAATTCTTAAATGCAAAATTAATTTGAAAAATTTCCAAGTTAATTATTTTTAAATATATGTGGTATGTAGCTTCTAAAATGAAATTATTCTTTGTTGTAAATGTTATATACTAAGGTGTGTATATATACATATATAAAAGGGAAGCTTTATTGGGATGCATATAAAATGGATTGAGTATTACAGTAAAGAAATTGAATGGGTTTATAATGAAGCTTGAAGGATTTAAGTTAGCTTTAGAGAAATATTTTGAATATTAACAATGATTTATAACTTGAATTATTCAAGTGATTGATATTGGACTTAAATTAATTTTTTTAGTTTCTGATTTAATATTTATTAGAGATAGTTTCCCAGCCTCCATGTCTTCATTGTGGAGTGTGGAACAACCCTAAATAAAGTCTCAAAAGGTGTTAAAGATCAACCCTAACTTTTCATTTATGCAGTTTTTAATTTTAGACCTATAAGAAGGAAGGGTAGGAATAAGAGTTTCCCAGTAATGGTTTTATTAAGACCTCTAAGGATATTTTCACAGCTCAGACTCCTGAAGCTCCAAATACTTGGAATTGAGGTTTTCTGGGACATTATCAACTTTGTATGTGTGTACGTATGAAAACATACAGAGGTAAGGGAAAAGAGAACTGGTTTTGGAGCCAAGAAATCCTAGGTCTAAGTCCTTTTCTGACACATACTAAGTGCTGTGTGACCTTGGGCAAGTCACTTAATCACTCAGTGTTCTGGGCAGATCACTAAAGTATTAGTTACAGAAAGTGCTGATCTTAATTGGAAGAGAAAATTTACTCCCCTGGGAGTTTCCAGTACCAATCATTTCCCATCCACATCTCCTTACTTAGGTAGACTGTGAAAGTGCATGAACTTTGCCTCCACGTCCAGTCTCCTTTTTTAATAATGCTGGTGACCTCTAGCTAAAAGTGGTCTGCTTATAAGATTTGGAGTCAGGTGCAAAAACAAAGTATAGACTTGGATGATGATGATTAAATGGTTAAAAAAAAGCCTTTTTTTTCTTCTCTTAATTCTCAATTACCCTTAGAGTTGCTTATTCTTTTTCTCCTTATTTATTGTATGACTTTTATAACAAGATATATATATATATATATATATATATACAGAGAGAGAGAGAGAGAGAGAGAGAGAGAGAGAGAGAGAGAGAGAGAGAAAGAGAGAAAGAGAGTTTTCTTAGAGCTACATGTGACTCAGGAGCAGGTGTGACCAGATTGAATTCTTTCCATAATGGTTTCTTAGGTAATTTTAACTATTAGTTTTCAATTGCTACTGAATGTATCCATAGTATTGTTTTACCAAATCATTTACTCTTTAAAATGAACAATGTAGGTCCATCAACTCCAGGTATTTTTTTTTTTACTGTACTACTCTAGGATTTTTTTTTTAATCCTGGAAAATATTTTTTAGCAGTGACCAATTTGCCATTCTTGGGTTATGAACCCTTGTGGCAATCTGGTGAAGCCTATGGATCCTTTCTTCAGAATAGTTTTTTTAAATTCATAAAATAAAAATAACACTAATACAAAGAAGATCAAAGCAAAAAGAAAGATGTAGTTTTTTTCCTTATCCAACACTCCAACACACACACACACACACACACACACACACACACACACACACACACCCCATGGATCTTTAGAACATCTGTGCAATCCATGTTAAGAATCTCTGTTCTAGGAAATACTGTCAAAGTGATAACCTTAGTAAGGATTCAGAAGGAAATATATTAAGTAAGTCCACATTTTTCTTTATTTATATCAGGCCTTTTATCTGTCATAGGCAATAAATTTAGATTTGAGAAGGATTGCTCAGATTATCTGTAATTATCATTCATATGATCTCAGTTTGATCATGGGGGGAAAAAACCCCAAACTTGAGTTCATAGGCTCAAGGACCTGAAAAAGTATGACCATAAACATATCTGATAGAAGTCTGAAGGTTATTGATATCCTTCTTAGCTTGGCTGTTGTTTGCTGCCATCAAGTGCATGCATCATAGTTAAATAATAAAGTAAAAAGTCCTGGTAGGAAACTTGGGGGATGATAATTGTTTAGATCAATAGGGTTCCAATAGATTTATTAAAGCTTGTCATCTTATTTTAACTTATCATATAGGATGACCTTCAACTTGCAATAAAGGTCTTTATGGAAGTGATAAAAATTTTTTAAAAAAAATGGAAGCTTATTGAATCAGCTTAATTACACAATCCAACCTTATTTTATATTCATTTAAACTTGCTGCTGTTTTTCATTTTAGTTCAACTGAAATTTTCTGACAAATGAAACCTCAACTTAAGCTTCAAATCTTTGTTTTTGGAAGGAACTGGGTGATCTATTACAGGTGCACAGAGAGAACCACTTGCCTATTGCTTTCCTGTACCATTGTTCCTCTTCCAGTGTTAACTGAAGGAGAGATTCTACTAGAAAGAAATAGTAGACTATCCTCTTGGAGTATGATCCTTTGGCACAGTCTTCCTGTCTTGATTGGGAGTAGTCCCTGCTAGCTTTGTTTTGTTAGAGGGCTGAATGTTACAGTTATTCCTTAAGGTATCTTCTATGACTTCTCCAGCTTTCATCTAGTCTAAGGTGAAGGGTTGTGGAGGGAGGAAGTATAGATGTTTCAGTATATTAACGAAAATAAGTGTTTTTGTATTGCAGCCCATTTAGAAAAGTCGGAACTGTCAAATGCAATTGAGATATGGCTGCTGTTTATTAAAAGTGATACTTGATGCATGCAAAATTTAGTAGAATTCACTTGATTTCCATTCATAAATATCCAACAAAGTAAATTTGGCAAACCTTTATATATTATATTCCTACTGTATATAGAACAATATATCCTCTACTGGTTTGTTTATATAATTTGCTGTGCTAAGCAAAATTCTTAATTATTATTCCTTGGATATTGTGTTTTTATTCAGTTTGAATCAACAATTTCGGAGCATGTATAAAATAGTTTTATTTTTTCATCTCTAAAGCATCATACATTTGCGAAATCTAAGATAAATTATTGATGCGTTAATAGTGACTATAGACTAACATTTCAACATATTGTCTCCAAATAGTTTTAGTTATTTCCAATGCGTAGTGTCTGCTTTATAACCATGTGTAACATGATTGTAATAAGTCAAGTTTCTTTGCCTAGTGGTCCACTGTTAATACATATTAATACATTTGGTTTATGGACTGTGCATATCTCATTGTTTCTCCATTCTGACTGCCTGCCTGATTTGGCAGAAGCTCTACATTAACATTTGCATGAATCTTTTCAAAGTTCTTCAAAAGCCTGTGCTTTTGAGAGTCAAAAGAGTATATTTGAGTTTTAACTAAAACTAGGGTATATCTTCTAATGATATAGAAGATTTAATGTTATTCTTTTTGTATTATAGACTTGATCAGATTTACTTTTCTACAATGTTTATTTTTATTACAATGTTTTCATCATTTGGTCAACTAAATGAATAAGCATAGAAGCAAGTTTTAGTATTGTTTTTATTTATTTTGGACTGAACCTGTAGAGGGAACTCCAGCTGAGAGGGAAAGCCCTCCATTAATTCAAACTGGGGTTTGCTCTATGACTGATAGTTTTAGGGCATGGACACATTAAATGACTTGCCAGGGTTCTCTAAGTGGAAAGGGATCAGACTAGGACTTGAATCTGGTTATTCTAAATCTGAGGATAGCTTTCTGTCCTTACCCTGTTAAAGTTTAAAGAATATTTTTTAATCAATATATCCTAAAACTAAGGCAAGATTGTTTGTTATTTATCCAAGCAAGTGTACTAAGCAGTGGCAATACTGGAATGTACTGAAGATCGTGTTAGATCTATGTTCTTCTTTAGAATTGAAACAATAATACTGTCAATGAGTAGTTCATTTGAAATTTAATAGATCATTGTGGTAAAACAAACATGTCCAATGAAAATCTTTTAGTTTCTTTTGACTTTTCAAATACTTGAGGATTGATATTTTTAACTATTTCTGACACCCTTACTCTTTTATAGGACCAAATATTTTCATTTTTAATAAGGAGGAATTTAACTATTTGAAGTAAGTTCTGTTTAGTATACAGAGCTTTTATTCAAGTAGAAATAGCCACTGGGAGTGGTTTTTGAGTGAGCTTTTAGATACTGACCATACCTTATTTCCAGAAAAAAGGTACTTTCTAATTGTTGCATTTGGAAAGATGAAGATCTGTCATCAGAAAAGGAAATGGAAGTGGGCAGTGCAAAAAATTTTCAACAAATCCCTGGATTTCCTCTTAGAAATGATCTGTGAACTAAGCTAGAGATTTAAAGTATTTTGCTCAAAGTCCTTCTTTGCCTTCAAACTCTGGAAATTATGTAACGTGTGTCTGTGACATAATTTATTTAAGACACCCAGTTATTCTGATCAAACTCTTTTTGGGGAAGAGTGGGTGGATAAGAAAAGGTTTAAAAATTTTAGCGTTTCTGATTCTTCCTTTTCAGTTGTTCATTTGAATGTGATGGATAAACTATCTAATCTTTAAAAATCCAATCTCCATTTTCAAGTTATTTCAAAGTTATGGGGGAACATTTCTATTATGTTTGTTTTTCACTTTGTGACTTACTGTTTTCCCTCCTGGTTTAACTTCCAAGGTGTATTTCCAGTCAGTGAAGTTTTGAGGTTGCCAGTACTTTAATATTTTTTTCTCTCGATGACTGATAACATTTCCTCGTGCCGACTGACATTTAGATGAATTTATCTAAGACTCTTGGATGTTTGGGACTATTGGGAACTAGGAGAATATTTTGCTTGGGAAGGTGGTTGAACAGTCTTAGTATATTTAAGCAGTTTTTGTCAATAGAAAAATTCAGGTATAGGGGAGACTTTTTTTAATTCTTTTTTTAATTATATTTTATTTATTTTGAGTTTTACAATTTTCCCCCTAATCTTATTCCCACCCCCCACAGAAGGCAATTTGCCGTTATTTACATTGTTTCCATGGTATAGATTGATTCAAATTGAATGTGATGAGAGAGAAATCATATCCTTAAGGAAGAAACAAAAAGTAAAAGAGCAAGATCAGACAATAAGATATTAGTTTTTTCCCCCTAAATTAAATCTAATATTCCTTGGTCTTTGTTCAAACTCCACAGTTGTTTCTCTAGATACACATGGTATTCTCCATTGCAGAGAGCCCCAAATTGTCCCTGATAGTTGCACTGATGGAATGAGCGAGTCCATCAAGGTTGATCATCACCCCCATGTTGCCGTTAGGGTGTACAGTGTTTTTCTGGTTCTGCTCATCTTGCTCAGCATCAGCTCATGCAAATCCCTCCAGGCTTCCCTGAATTCCCGTCCCTCCTGGTTTCTAATAGAACAGTCGTGTTCCATGACATACATATACTACAGTTTGTTAAGTCATTCCCCAATTGAAAGACATTTATTTGATTTCCAATTCTTTGCCACCACAAACAGGGCTGCTATGAATATTTTTGTACAAGTGAATGTTTTTAGAATGGGAGACTTTTAAGTCCTTTATGGGATCTCTTACCTTCCAATGATAATAAAATTACCTTTACAAAAAACAAGAATGTTTCCCAGAATTTCACACATAGCAGCCACTATGGTACATGCCTACATCCCTAGATTGTAATAGATTCTGAGTTGGTCTCTGAGTCCCATCTCTTTCCAAGTTCAATTCATCCTCCTCAAAGCTGCCAAAGTCATTTTCCTTGAGGGGGCAGATCTGGCCATTCGTTTTCCCATTCAGTACATCAGACACTCTATTGCTTCTAGGACTAAATATAAACTATTCTGATTGGTTTTTAAAGTTATTAATAACCTTGACTCATGCTGCCTTTTCAGTCTTGTTTTACCTTATTTCCCATCACCAAACTTTGATTTTCCTTTCGTCGCATACTTTTTGATCTTCTTTTGCTGTCTGTCCCTTCTTCCTTCCCTGTCTAGAATGTGTTCTTTCCTTAGTTCTACCTTGTAGTATCTCTTGCTTCTTCTAAGAGAGCTCAAGAATACCTTCTCCCCGATGATTCTCCCTGTATCGCTTTCCTCCAAGTATTGATGCCCTCCATTCCCAAACTACTTTTTTTTTTTTTGCAGGGCAATGGGGTTAAGTGGCTTGTCCAAGGTCACACGGCTAGGCAATTACTAAGTGTCTCTGAGGTTGGATTCGAACTCAGGTCCCTCTGACTCCAGGGCTGGTGCTCTATCCACTTGCGCCACGTAGCTGCCCCTAGGGAGGCTGTTTCTTTCAGCCTGTAACATAGTTGGTGCATAATAAATGCTTGTTTGTTGATTGATTTGAAGTATATTACGAAGTCGCATTAAATTTGGATCATTAGATTCAAGGAGGCCATTTATATTGAAATAAATGTTTGTTAAATACCAGAAATGTTACTGATTTTATTGGGAAATATTGTTCATAGTTTACTATCACTTGAAAAATGGGTGTTGTACCGTTTTTAGTCATTAGAAAAAATGTGTTTTGCAAAAGAAAAAAAAAGCTCAAACTGAAAAACCATGAGGTTCAATAGTATATCTAATTTGTTTTTTGCATATTTTATATAGTGAAATGAAATTTGAGTTGTAGGTCTGATGGCTGAATTGTCCTATTTTTAACCTGGCATTTTATCTGTAACCATGTTTCTGGTGGAAATCATAAAGAATTGGTCCATAAGTAAAGAATGGTTCAATAAGATATTGAAGATTATGATACAATACAAATTGTCATCACAAATTAAGACATCCTTACACCCTAGTATGAGTCATCTTTTAAGACTGTTAGATGACCTTTCAAAATTTAATTGAGAAGAAAAAAGTAGTAAATTGCTTCAATATAATCAAAGGTCATTTATATCTTATAAACATACTAAAGTAATATAAGCAATGTGTGATAAAATAGATTTTACTCTTATTTTTAGTACATGTTCTGATGCACAGTAACTGATGTGTAAAGCAATCTGTTTTTGGCATTTTCGCTTTTGTGTTCTTTAATTTGAAAAAAATCAGAAAAAAATTTTATAACTGGACAAAGTGGGGAGGATTTTGGGAGTCATCATTTGCTTTGTGTATGTTAGGTGTTCAATAAATGTTTGAATGAATTTGATTTATTGTAAAGTCACAAAAACATTTCAATTTAGAGAAGATAATATCTTGTAACATAAATTTCTAAGACATGCAGTTCTGCCCAGTGCAGCTTTCAAAAAAGCCGTTTTTGTTTCTCTGAGATGATTACCAAAATCAGGTTTGGACTATTCAGTCTCCTGTTGACTTTAATACTATGATGCAGGCAAAATCTAGTTTCAGAGTTATGTTTATCTAAGTATTCTCCCAAGTTATACAGATGAACATGGAAAGACACTAATTTTGGGTGTTGCCCCTCCCAATGGATTTATAAATGGCTCTTTGTTCTTGAGAAGAAAAATGTAAAGGGTAACCCTTGCTATAGATGGATTATATAAAAGGGAGGGAGGACATTGAATGAATTTCAGGAATTGGCATCTAACCAATTTGGAAGCAGTTATGGACTCCTCCTATTTTTCAAGGTTTTTACTGGAATAGTTACTGGAACTCCTGAAGTGGATAAGTATTTTTGCCTGAAGCTTACTAAAACAGCCAGGAAATCCTTCTCCCTTACTTGGCCACAGACCTTCATTGTGAATCAGCCAATGATTTGGTTGTCTTGGCAATTCTGTGGAGTTCTGTGATCACAATTGTATGATAGTAAATGCACCAAACCTACTGCGTGCAGAACAGTGTACTAGATACAGATACTGCAGGAAGAATAGGTTTTAAATACAATTTAGCCTCTGCTCTTTAAGGAGTTTGCAGTCTGTTAAGGCAGATAAAACACTAAGAAAACTATCACATACAAGTACACTAGAGGGTTACAAAACGAAGTACTGTGTGGAGATAGGTTACTATGAAACAAGGAAACTTAATTAACAAAGATGATAGGTTATTACTAATGAGAGGATTGTATAGGAAGCGGTATTTGAGTTGGTATTAAAGTTGGTATTTGAGTGGTATTAAAGAATGGGTTAAAATTCAAATAATTCTAGAGTGAGCTGAAAGGGAAAAACTCAACCCATCCACCTAGAAATTGCTCTGCTTGAAGACCTCCAACTAAGAGGGGGTGTGAGGGGCAGTGCTCCACCTAAGAGAGGTGGTTCATTCCACTTTTAAACAGTACTAATTCCTGACATCAAAGTGGAATTTACCTCTACAATTTTAATCAGTTCTCCCAGTTACTATTTTTGGGTCTAGGAATAATAAAATTTATCCCTCCTCTACATATAGGCAGCTTTCATCTCTCCTGAGTTTTCTTTTCTGTAGGTGAAATATTCCCTTCTCCCTCCCTTTTATATAATGTTCATTCAAGCAATTTTCAAACGACATGGACTTAAGACCATTTACCATCTTAATTGACCTCCTCTGTTATTTTCTATCTTATCCATATCCTTCTTAAACTCTGTTGCCCAGAACTGAATGCAGTATTATGGATGAGGTCTGTCTAGGGCAGAATTCAATGAGACTATCTTGTTCTTATTCTTGGAAGTTATCCTTTTTTTTAATGCAGCCCAAGATGATATTAGTATTTTGGACTACCATATCATACTGCTGAATCATGTTGAGATTGCAGTTCACTAAAATCAACCAGACCTTTTTTAGAACAAATGTCAATAAACAATGCCTTTCCTCATACGTGAGGTTGATTTTTTTTAAACCTAGTTAAGTGCATTTATCTCTTTTGCACTTCATCTTACTAGATAATTATCTAGCGTTTCCTAGTACCTTTTGCATCCCAACTCTGTTAACTCAAATTTTATGAACTTGTCACCTGTCTTGACACTGTCCTAGTCATTGGTAAAAATATCAAAGTCCAGGACTAAGTACAACCCCAAAGGGCACCCTTTTGGAGATTTTGAGTGAAGAGTTTAACTACCTTCTGTATCAATTTAATTGTACTCTCATTAATTTTAAATGTTTTAATTTTTCCATAGGAATACTATGAAATACTTTTATCAATAGCTTTACTAAAGCACCCACCATCCACTGCATTCTCTTCTACTCATAGATCAGTAATCTTGTCAAAAATTTGGTCCAATGAGAGAGATAAAGAAAGAGATACAGAATCAAAGACAGAAAAAGAGAGAAAGATAATGGATCCACCATCCAATTTATCTGGATGGTATAATGTCTGAGGGCAGCACGGTGGCACAGTATTGAATGCTGGGCCTGCCAGGAGTAAGGAAGACATCTTCCTGAGTTCAGATCCAGCCTCAGACACAAGATTGTTCCTCATCTGTAAAATAAAATGGAAAAGGAAATGACAAACCACTCTTATTTTTGCCATGAAAACTCCAAATCAGGTCACAAAAGTCATACATGATTGAAATAACTCAGCAACAACAACAGAGTATCTAAAAAAAGAACAATATATAATTTGGCTAGAAAGGTATGATAAGCTTTAAATTTTCTGAATGTGGAAAGTCTCATCTCATTTTTTTATCTCCTGGTGCTTGGCACTAGAAAAGTATTTTGGAAGCCACTGAATATAACCTCCTTGGTTTTATAGGGGAGGAAACTTGAGACTCAGAAAGTAAAAATCCCAATATCAGAGATTAAAAATAACAGAGCCAGGCTTAAAAACTTAGGTCCCTTGACTCCAAGCCTCAACATTATTTCCACTGTATCATATGAAATCCATGATGCTGCAGCAAAATTTTGGTCATTTATTTTCTTAATATTCAGTTGGGAGTCAACTTGATATATAGCACATAGTAGCATCTTAACAAGTATGTGTTGATTGAGTTTACTAGTAGGTATTGTCTCTTAAGGATTTCAGTAATGCTAGATTTTTTGGTCTACTATCATATTATAATAAATATATTTTAAAATAACAAATAATCTTTTCACTCTATTTATAATGAAGATACTCTTTTGAAACTTTTTTTTGATAAATCTTCAAGGCAGTGAATATACTTGTTCGGTCAGTTGTGTCTGATTTTTCTTGACCTCATGAACTTTATCCATTGGCTTTTCTTGGCAAATGATAACTGGAGTGGTTTGGCATTTTCTTCACCAGTGTATCCTCATTTACAGATAAGGAACTGAGACAAATGGCAAACAGGTTTAAATGACAGGTTTAAGATAGAACATGCCTCAAGTTATATTTGAACTCAGATCTTCCTGATTCCAGGCCAGTGCTCTATCTACTCTACTGTTTACCTACCCCTAATGAACATACTAGCTTGCTTGAAATTTGACTTCTTGTAATCCTTTACTAGTATAACCCAGCCTCAGGCACTTAATAGCTGTGTGATCCTGGGCAAGTCACTTAAACCAATTTGCCTCAGTTTACTCATCTGTAAAATGAGGTGGAGAAGGAAATGATAAACAATCATAGTATCTTTTCCAAGAAAACACCAAATGAGGTCACAGGACACAACAGAAAAATGACTAAACAACATGTAAGCCCTTGGGGAAGAAATGAGCAAATTTGCAGATGAACCAGTTCATTTACAAATTGGTTGCTTACTGACTGAGTGCATTAGATAGCTTGGTTCAGATATTAGTCAATAAAATGAATGCTTCCATTGAGTTTGAAAAATAGGAAAACGATTCTATGCATTTAATTATTTTGGAACTTAAAGCTTTTCAATTTAAGGAAAAAGTTCTTTAAAATTACTGTTCTGTGTTTCTGTGGTTTTGGAAAACCTGAATCAATCCTTTCTTTGATTTTGGGTTTGAAGGGCCCAGGATAGGTTTTCTACTCCTAGCAGGTTCTCAGTAAAATTTTAATGATTACTACTTGTTACTTTGTGGGATCCTCAGTTTTATAGGTGTCAATGCTATTGCCACTGATTCAGTATGCAACTTCTACTTGTCCATCTTGTACAATATGGTTTTTGCCCCCCTAAATCTTGTATAAAAGCTGTTTCTCGTTCACTGATAGCCTTCCTAATTGAGAGATGTCAATATACCACTCAACAGTCCATCTTTGACTCTTATTCTTAATGAGAACAGTCTACTTTTTCTTCTTTGTGAATGTCATTGAAAATGCCTTTCATGCCATTTTTAGCACCTGAGTCATTTTTCACAAAATGCTGCCACCTGCCTTTGTCCACCATGATTCTATCCCTGGCCCTTTGAACTATTTGTAATTTAAAATTTTCTGAGATTGTGAGGCTCCATGATTCATTGGGTCCTGGTTATTTGTAATCTAACTTTCTTTACATGTCACACTTCACTCTGATTCTGTACTCTAGTCAACAAGAATTTATCTAGCACTATGCTATTTATTATGGAATATAAAAGGAATATGAAACAGTCCCTGACCATAAGAAATTTGTAATCTGATGTAGAAGTCAGGATCTACACATGGAAAAATTAGAGGGCAAGACAGCACACTTAATAATATTCTATTTATCCAGTGGTCACATTAATTATCATTAGTAACACTGTTATGAACTTAGTAGTAAGGACAAAAAGAGACTGAAAGAATTAACTGTCATAAGACATAGTTACTCTAAAATGGGTGTGAAGCTACTCTTGGGCAAGAGGAAAACAGAATTGTGTGTAAAGTTAATACTGTTAATTTAAAAACTAGGAAGTGCCACTGTTAAGCTGAAATACTGAGAAGTGATAGCTAAAAGCCAAGGAGAAGAAAGCTGCTTTGAAGCCTATGGTCCTCAATTGCTTCTAAGGTCATCATCATTATATTATCGCAATAATAGTATGCACACACATATACCTAAATATGTATATATAGGATTTTAGTTTATGCAACACTTTTCATATATGGTGCTGCATTTGATCCTTCAAACATCCTCATGGTATGGGAAGGTGAAGGGAAGGTTACTCCTATTTAATAATAGGAAAACTGAGGCCCAAGAGATAAAAAGATTTGTCCAGGGTCACATGTGATAGACAATAACCACCTTTTAGTCCATTACACCCCATTGTTAAAAGTTAATGAGGTTGACCCTGAGTCATTAAGAAACATTTTAATTATTTCTGTATTCTAAGAAGGCAGGGAAGTGCGTATTATGTTCTAAGATGTGCTATTGAAAACCATTTCAGTGTTTCCAAAGATTTGAATTTTAGTTGTCTGGAAAATTACAGTACATTGAACACTTCATTAGGAAGCATCTGGAGAAATGGTTAGATTAGGTTTGGAGTCTGGAAGACCTGGATTCAGGTCCTGCCAATTTATAGTAGTTGTGAGAACATGGGCAAGTCAACTTAGCTGTTTGGCCTTTTAACTCTCATACTAGACTTTGAATATGAGTTGCGAATCTGCATCAAAGGTAGAAAATGTCCATACCTTGAGTTGCATTTGAGAAATCACAGATATGAGCATTCCCCCTGTGCCCTTACAAAAACAAAACCCACTAAACCCCCAAATCCTAAAAAACACTTATAGTAAGATACTAAATTGAAAATGAGTTAGGGAAAAATCACTATGGATTAAATCATAAAGGATCTTGAAGAGTGGGAGGCATAAAACTTTTCATAAATATCCAAAGTCTGCCCTATAAATAATACAATAGGGAGAGGGGTATAAATAAAGCATTACTGGATGTTAAAGAATGCAGAAAACAAATATCAGTGTCATGGAAAAGGTGCTAGATTGGTAGTCAGAAAATCTAGGTTTGAATCTTGGTCTTGCCATTGTAAACCTATGTGACCTTGGTCAAGTCACTTAACCTCTCTGGGTCTCATCTGTAAAATGAGATGGGACTAAATGGCTTTTAAGGATTCTTTGAACTCTGAATCTGTTTTGCTGAACAAGGTACTTCATCTCTTTCTCTGGGCATTTTCTCTGGCTTTTTCTCCCACATGTCTGGAATGCACTTTTTCCTCATCTCTACCTCATGGCTCCCTGGTTTCTTTCAAGTTCCAATGAAAATCTCATCTAAAGAAAACCTTTCCCAACTTCTCTTAATTCAAGTGCTCCTCCTTTGTTAATAACTTTTTCAGCCTCCCCTTATAGCTTTTGTACACACTTGGTTGTTTGTTGTCTCTTGAGCTGGATTGGGAGCACCTTGAGGGCTGGCACTGTTTTTGTCTCTTTATCCTCAGCAGTTAGCATATAGAGGTACTTTTTGACTGATTGATTTAAAGAAAGTCATGGAAATAGATAAATGGTGTGAGGGGGTAAGAAACTAGAGGGGCAAAGTAGAATGACTGGCCTGAGAAGAGCACAGATTTGTGTCATGCCTTAAAAACTAGGCAGAGGTTAGACCTGAATGGTACTAGATGGATACGCTAAGGTTTTTGGCAGGGTATGGACATGATCAAGTTGTTATTCTGGGAAGTTTAATCTTATGTAATCAGTATGCTACATGGATAAGAGGACAGAAAGTGAAAACAGAACAATCAAATTAAAAAGAAATGCTTTAAAGCAACATTTTTAGAAGTCTGTCATCCTAAAACTTTGTTTTTTTGTGTTTTTTTCCCCTCAGTGACAAATGTTAAAGATTTGAAAAGATATTGAAAGCCCCACATTTATGAAGAGAGGTCATCTTATGTTCCCCTTATGTATCATATCCACTAGAGTAAACTACAATAAAAATGTTTTTACCCACAAATTGCACAAAATAATATTTATGGAAATCCTATTTTCTATATTTTAAACACATAACTCTGGAAAGGAAGGTTAATATTTTGCCATTTTAAAATAAAGTCTGTAGGTACCCATCAGTCATGGAATGACTAAACAAACTGTGGTACTTGAATGTAATGACAAAGAAGCATGATACGATTTACATGAGTCAACACAGCAAAATAAGCAGAATTGTGAAAATTATATATGTGTAAGGGTGTGGTCTGTGGAATCACTCAATCACCCTCAATCACTTCAAATGACTAACAAGATGTGCTGCACCCTGATACCTTTATGAGGTGAAAACACTTCTATTGAGTCAGTCAACCAAAGGAATTAAATTAGATGTGGGAAAAAAGTACCTTATCAATGTGGGAGTCATCAAAAGCCATTGGATGAAAGGGTTTGATGCTCTTCAGGAGGCATAGAGGGACTGACTGAAGGGTCAGGCCTTGTGAGGTTTGGATAAAAACATCAAACTAGTTTGGAATTGTCCCTTCTAATGCTAGGCCTGCTTCATTTCCGAGCAATTCCAGTAGTCTTTGAGAGGGAAACCCTTAGGGGGTGCAGGGGACAGACTCAAGCCCTCTCCTACCCTCTATTATGAGTGTTACCTTAGCTTCAAAAGGTCTGAAGGTTTGGACTAACCAAAGGCATCCTAGTAGTGTTCCTGGAAGAATAGTGGCTCCTGAGTGGTGTTTGCATCAAAAACTGATGTTAAGTTAGACACACTGACGAAAGCCTGCTTTTTCTAAGACACACTGAGGAAAGCCTGCTTTTTAAGCTCCAAGGAGTCCCACAGAAAAAGGACTTCATCCTTAAGGGGAGCTTTGTAGGCACCCCAATGTAGTGGAGAAAAAGAGTGAGAGTGTGCTCTCAAAACTGAGCTCATTCTCCCAGGACTTTTTGTATTTTTTGGGAAGAGTATAAAAACCAGTTGGGTTATTTGTCATGTGCCAGCTATTTTTATTATATCACTTTAGTAAATTTCTCTAAGAGCTAATTGAGTCAGGTTGACTAATTGATATCAACTGATAGTCAATGTGGGGAACATGCTGGAAGGAGATGCCAAGGTAGTTCTGTAACAACTCCCCTAGAATCTTGAGGGGAGGTGCAAGTCAGTTACTCTCTCGATATTTATCCTGTTAGACTGAGGATGAGGGAAGATGATGGACTCTTAGTCTGTGCTACATACACAGTGACTACAACCATGCAAATGGAAAGAACCAAGACTTCTGAAACTATATTATGTAATTAGAGCCAAGCTAGACTGAGTTGTAAAATAGGTTTCCTTTTCTTTTTTGCAAAGGTAGAAGATTATAGGTATGGAATATCATTTTTCTCTAACAGTTGATTTGTCAGTTGATTTTTGTTGAGCTTTTTTTCTTTATTCTAAGAGTTGCCTTACTGAATAGAGATAAGGAAAATGGAGATCAAAGAGGTTGTGACTTATAGTTAGTTATACATTATAAATGAAAAACAAAAGATAGTAGAATTACCAAAAAAATCTGCTTTTGAGCAGAAAATCTCTCCCACCCTTCAGGAGACAATCATCTCCAATCCTGTGTAGATTTATAAAAAAAAATTTCACCAAAAAGAATTTTATAACAATGCCTGTATTTTATTTTTACAGCTGACAGTATAAATTATTTTCATATTATATTTCAGGTAATGTCTTGTGACTATTTAAATGTAAAGTGTGCAAATCTTATTGTCTTCTAATTGTGGGTATTACCTATGTCTTTTTGATGACATTTCTTTATTTTAAGAAATTAAATTATTCAAATGCATTGTCATTTCTAAATATACTCATAATAGTGGCTTACATTTTTTTAGTGGCTTACATTTTTTAAATGAATTTTACAAATATAAAAGGCTTCTATATTATCTTATTAAGTCTTTACAGTGATCTTCTTAGGTAGATCTGCCAATTTTATAGTCCAGTTCTGAGAAGTTAAGGAGAATGAGGATCAAAGAAATTGTAACTTAACCACAAACACACAGATGTATGGGTACAGATATTTATTATATATGTTAACATATATGATACCCTGTGTGTATTAATATATATACATTATCTATTATCTATCTATCTATCTATCTATCTATCTATCAAATTGGAAGAACCGAGACTAAAAATATGGTTCATCTGACTATATTCTTTACAAAATAAGATGCAACATTAATTTTTTAAAAATTAAATTATAATTGTCATTTTGTAAGTAGATATTGAAATTTAAAGGTTATAACCTAGATCCCCTTTGCAATAATAATTTCTTAAAATTTTGATGTTAGAATCAGCATTGATACAAGCAAAATTTTTTTTTAGTTTGTCATAACATCAAAATGATTAAATTCCTTCCAGTATCTCTCATTAATTAGTCTAGTTGGAAACTATATCAGAGCTAGTCACAGGATTTTTTTTCCCACACAGATAACATATACCCAATATAAAATGTCTTTAAAATAGTATAATTTAGGTCACAACACTGGACCTGAGATTTAAAGTTTATACTTGTCCTTTATCATTTGGATATTTATCCCATGTTTATTTTATTTCTGTTTTTCCATTGCAGTTATTGCCATTGCCTGTTTTGAAGTAGGGCAAGTGAGTTAAGGATAGTAAGTTAAGGATAAAGGTAGTAAGTACCTTGAAAAGGATAGAATGGCTGATTAGTATACTCCTCCTTTTGTTGTGATCTTGCTGAACACTAGAAAACTTACATTCAAAATATTCACAAGACATCACCTAATGATATCTTAGATTTAAAAGGGACGTCAGAGGTCATTGAATTCAACCTACAGATGACTGAGAATTTCCTTTACAACCTCTAAAAGTGGTTCTCCAGCCTCTTCACTTAAAGATGTCATTTGAGGGGAAACTCACTACGTACTTAAGCAATCCATTCCAATTTTGGATAGCTTTAATTGCTGAGAAACCTTTTCTTAAATTGAACTGAAGACGAATTCAATGTAAGTTCTACCATTGTTCATGGTTCTTCCCTCTGAACCAATCAGAATAAATCTAATTTCTACTCCACCAGAGAACCTCTCAGATAATTGAAGATAGCTATCATGTTCTTTCTATATCTTTCCTAGGTTTAACAACTCCATTTCCTTTAATCTATACTCATGTGGCATAATCTTCAGGCTCATATTAGTGTTTACTGTAATTGTTCTCTACATTATTAATGCTCTTCCTAAAAGGTGGCATCCAGAACCAACCATAAAATCCACAAATGAGCTGACAAGGGTTTGTCTTGATCATCTGGACACACTGTAGCTTTCTTTTTTCTTTTGGAATCAGTCAGGATTAAATGACTTACTCAGGGTCACATAGTTTGTAAGTGTTTGAAGTCTGATTCCCAGAGTAAAAACAAAGCTCCTTAAGCAAACATACATAATCAAGCAAAATAAATTTCCAGGTTGGCCATACCTAAAACTCTGGAAGTAGGCTAACATTATAGTCCTATTGTCTGGAATCATGTTTGAATTACATAGATCGTAGTTCTAAAACTTCATTTTTGTTAAGAAACTGCTCTTGTTCTGCCCACTTAACTCTACATCAGTTCACACAAGTCTTCTCTAAGTTTCTCTGAAACCTCTAATAATTTCTTAAGGCACAATAGTGTTTTTATATTACATAATTTGTTCAGTTATTTCCCAATTAATGAACACCTCTTTAGTTTTTGGTTTTTTGCCATTGCAAAAAAAGACTGCTATAAATATTTTTGTGTATGAAATAGCTTCTCTTTTTTCTTTGATGTTTTTAGGTCAGTGGCAGGGGTACAATATTGAATAAAAGTTATGATAACAGGCATCCTTGCTTCACCTCTGGTCTTATTGGGAAGGCTCCTAGCTTATCTCTATTGCAGATAATGTTTGCTGATGATTTCTGATAGATCCTGCTCAACAATTTAAGGAAAACTCAATTTATTTATTTATTGTGCTTTCCTAGTGTCGTCAGTAGGAATTAGTGTAATATTTTGTCAAAATATTTTTCTGTATCTATTGATATAATCATGATTTTTTAATTTTTGTTATTGATATGGCCAATTATGCCAATAGTTTCCCCATATTGAATCAGTCCTGCATTCCTGGTATAATTCTCACCCATTCATAATGTATGATCTTTGTGATACATTGCTGTATTCTCCTTGCTAGTATTTTATTTAAACGTTTTGCATAGATAGTCAATAGGGAAATTGACCTCCAGTTTTCATTCTTTTTCCTTGCTTTTCTAGATTTAGATAGCAGCACCATATTTGTATTGTAAAAGGAATTTGAAAGGACTCCTTGTCTGTTTTTTCTAAATGGATATATAGTATTGGAATTAATTGTTCTTTAAAGGTTCTTTAAATTCACTAATTAATTCACTTATTAATCCATTTGATCCTGGGGATTTTTTCCTTAGGAAACTCATTTATGGCTTTTTCAGTTTCTTTTTTCTAGGATATGATTATTTTAGTATTCCATTTCCTCTTTTTTAAGTTTATTTTTCCCAATTAAATATAGAAATTGTTTTCAGCATTTTTCTAAAACTTTCTTCCTCCTTCACCTTCCTCCCCTTTCCCCAAAGCAGCAAGCAATCTGATATAGGTCATACATACACAATCATGTTGAACATATTTCCATATTAGTCATGCTGTGAAAGAAGAATCAGAAAAGGAAGCAAATTTTAAAAATGGAAATAGTATGCTTTGATATGACTCCATAGTTCTTTCTCTGGATGTGGATGGTGTTTCCCATCACAAATATATTAGAATTATATTTGATCACTGCATTGCTAAGAAGAGTTATTAAGTCTTTCTTGATTGATATCACATAATGTTGCTTTGTAGCATCAAGTTTTCCTGGTTCTGCTCACTTCACTCAGACTTAGTTCAAGAAATTCTTTACAGGTTTTTCTAAAATCTTCCTGCTCATTTCTTATAGAAGAGTAGCAGTCCATTACATTCATATACCACAATTTGTTCAATTCATTTGATGGTCATCCACTCAATTTTTAATTCTTTCTTACCACAAAAAGAGCTGCTATAAATATTTTTGTACATGCAGGCATTTCCCCTTTGTAATGATCTCTTTAAGATGTAGACCTAGAAGTGATATTGTTGGATCAAAGGGTATCCATAGTTTTATTTGTTCTTTGGGTATAGTTCCAAATTTCTCTCCATAATGGTTAGATCAGTTCACAACTCTACCAACAGAGCATTAGTGCCCCAGTTTTCCCCCATTCCCTCCAACATTTATCACTTCCCTATTCTGTCTTATTAGCCAATCTGATAGATGTGTTGTGGTATCTCAGAGTTGTTTTAATTTTCATTTCTCTGCTCCATCTTTGGGGACAAGTAGGTGGTACAGTGGATATAGAGTACTGGACATGGAGTTTGAAAGACTCATTGATCATTAGTTCAAGGAGTTCAAGAACAGTTTCAGATACTTAATAACTGTTAGATGCTGGGCAAGTCTCTTATTCCTGTTTGTCTCAATTTCATCATCTGTAAAATGAATTGGAGAAGAAAATGGTAAACCACTCTACCATCTTTGCCAAGAAAATCCCAAATGAAGTCCCAGCGAATTGGACATGTCAGAAAATGACTAAACAAATGCCCTCCTATGTTAATCTGGCAATAAATATTTTTATAAATATTCATCCATTTCACTTAAATTGTTAGATTTTATTACTGTATCATTGGACAAAATAGCTCCTAATAATTGCTTTAATTTGATCTTCATTAGTGATGAATTCATCTTTTTCATTTTTTCTTATATTTATTTTTATTTTTGTACAAGTGATTTTTATGCATTATTAAGATATTCTTCTTTTAGAATAAACATAATACCCCTCCCCCCAAAAATATAGACCCTCATGAGCAATAAAGTAAAGAGAAGAAAATAAAATTAAAATTAGAAAAAATAATAATAGTAATAGGGGAAGCTAGGTGACGCAGTGGAGAGAGCACCGGTCCAAATCTGGCCCCAGACATCCAACAATCACCCAGCTGTGTGACCCTGAGCAATCCACCCCAACCCCATTGCCCTGCAAAAATCAAATAATAATAATAATAATAATTATATTGATGATGATAATGTTGGCTAAGTGGCACAGGAGACAGAGCACTGGCCCTGGAGCCAGGAGCACCTGAGTTCAAATCCGGCCTTGGACACCCAACAATCACCCAGCTGTGTGGCCCATCTGTGCGGCCCTGGGCAAGCCACCTAACTCCATTTGCCCTGCAACCCCCCCACCCATAATAGTAATAATAAATATGCTTCAGTCTGTGTTCCAACACCACCAGCTCTGTCACGGGTAGATCACATTCTTTAGGGTAAGTCCATCACAAAAGTTACTTCCATAGTTTTCCACTCTTGCCATTACATCCCAACTCCATTTGTACTTCCCCACTATAATATACTATATTTTCTCTGTCCTTTCACTCTGTCCCTCTTCTTAAATGTGCTGTAGGGTAGCTGAGTGGCACAGCAGACTAATCACCGGCCCTGGGGTCAAGAGGCCCCGAGCTCACATACCACCCCTTAAGGCCCTGTGGTCCCAGACAGGCCATCCAATCCCTGCCCCTTGCAAGAAGTAAAAAAGAAAATGTGTTTTATCTGACCACTCTCCCCCACGGTCCACCCTCTCCTCCATCACTCACATACCCCCCTTCCCCCATCCCCCTTCTCTCCTTCTTACTCTAGATGTCTATACCCCATCAAGTATATATGCTGTTTCCTCTCTGAGCCACCTCTGATGAGAGCAAAGATTCCCTCATTCCCTCTCGCCTTCCCCCCTTCCATATCATTGCAATAGCTCATTGTAATGAAAAAAAATCTTATTGTATGAAATATCTTAGTCTATTCCACCTCTCCTTTCTCTTACTCCCAGTACATTTCCCTCTTAGCCACTGATTTCATTTTTACAATATATTATATCTTCAAATTCAGCTCTGTCCTGTGCTTCATCTATAAAAGCTCCTTCTACCTGCTCTATTAGATGAGAAGGTTCATATGAGTATTATCAGTATTATTTTTCTATTCAGGAATACATGCAGTTCATCATCATTAAGTCCCTCATATTTTCTCCTTCTCCAATCTCTATGCTTCACCTCAGTCCTGTATTTGAAGATCAGACTTTCTGTTCAGCTCTGGTCATTTTAACAGGAACATTTGAAATTCCCCTGGTTCATTGAAAGTCCATCTTTTTCCCTGGAAGAGGACATTCAGTTTTGCTGGGTAGTTGATTCTCGGTTACATTCCAAGCTTTTTTGCCTTCTGGAATATTATATTCCAAGCCCCACACACTTTTAATGTAGTTGTTACTAAGTCCTGTGTGATCCTGACTGCAGCTCCATGATATTTGAATTGTGTCCTTCTGGCTGCTTGTAATATTTTTTCTTTGACTCGGAAAAGAAATGAAAGAGATGTAGGAAAAACATGAAAAAGAAGTCAGCAGCTTAGTCAAGGAGATCCAAAAGAATGCTGAAGAAAATAACATGTTAAAAACCAGCTTATAATATTCCTCGGGGTTGTTGTTTTGGGATCTCTTTCTGGGGGAGATCAGTGGATTCTTTTAATTTCTATTTTGCCCTCTGCTTCTAGGGTATCAGGGCAGTTTTCCTATAGGAATTCTTTAAAAATGATGTCAAGGCTCTTTTCCTGATCATGACTTTCAAGTATCCCAATAATTTTTAAATTATCTTTTCTGAATCTGTTTTCCAGATCAGTTGTTTTTTCAATGAGCTGTTTCACATTCTCTTTTAATTTTTCATTCTTTTGGTTTTGAAGTATTGTGTTTTGACTTCTCATAAAGTCAGCAGCTTCCTTTAGTTCCATTCTACATCCGAAGGATTTGTTTTCCTCAGAGAGCTTTCTTATCTCTTTTTCCTTCTGGCCAATTCTGCTTTTTTAAAGCATTCTTCTCCTCAATGAACTGTTTTATCCATTTGAACTAAGCTGGTTTTTAGCATGTTGTTTTCTTCAGAATTCTTTTGGATCTCCTTGACTAAGCTGCTGACTTCTTTTTCATGTTTTTCCTACATCTCTTTCATTTCTTTTCCCAATTTTTCTTCTATCCCCCTCACTTGATTTTCAAAATCTTTTTTAAGCTCTGTCATAATCTGGGCCCAATTTCCGTTTTTCTTGCAGTCTTTAGATGCAGGAGCTTGTACTTCCTCCTCTTCAGATTGAGTATTTTGATCTTTCTTGCGATCATAGACAATGTATTTCTCAATGGTGTTTCTCTTTTTTCTCTGTTTACTCATTTCCCCAGCCTGCCTCTGGATTTGGGGTGCTTCTTGAGCTTTTGAGTATTATTGGGACACCCTCCTCCCCACACACCCCTCAGTGTATGAAGCTCTGTCCTCCCTCCTGGTCTGTGAATGACCATATGCGCCCCCTCTGCCACGGGGCTGAGGTGGAGGGGGCCCCTGCTGTTCTATGGGGGGGGGCCTAAACTGCAATCAGCATCTGAATGTGGTCAGAGCCCCAGAGTCCTGTTCCAGGTACAGAGGACGGAGCTCAGAAGTCCCTCTCTGCTCCCCTACCTTGGGTCTGCTGAGCGCCCAAGGCTCAGTTGCCTGGGGGCTCCTGTTTACTGGTTCTGCCTGCTTCTATGGATCTGGGCTGCCTCACTGCTGCATGCTGAGTGCCCTGAGGACTGGGCTTCCTTCGCTTGCTATGGCAGAGAGACCCTCCTCCCCATCTTCCAAGTTGTGCCTGCTGCTCCCTGGGCACTGTCCTGCTGCCACGAACTGCTCCTCTCAGGTTCCCTGGGGCTGCCTCTGAGAGGCAGAAGTTCCTTCACTCTGGCGGCTGCCCCTCTAACCCCGGGAAGCAGAGCCTTTCCACTATTTTCCAGGTTACCTTGGGCTGGAAAATTGTCTCACTGGATTCCTTTGTGGGTTCTGTCTCTCAAAAATTATTAGTTAGAGCCCTTAGTTTATAAGTTTTGAAATATTATAGAGAGAGAGCACCTAAGAGAGGCTCTTCTCCTGTTGCCATCTTGGCTCCACCCCCCCCATTCTTTTTATTTTTGATATTGGTAGTTTGGTTTTCTTTTTTTAAATAAAATTAATCGATGATTTATAAAACCAGTTTATAGTTTTTATTTATTAATTCCATGTTTTCTTTAATTTTGTAAATATTTTAAAATTTTAGTAAATTTTTTAAAATAAAAAAATAAAACCATTGAGTCAAAGGTGTATAATTCAACAAAACAAATTTCAACATTGTCCACATCCAAAACATGTAACTTAATTGCGATTTAAATTCATTGTCTCCCTTATTAAAAGTGAATGATAATTTTTCTTTATAGGTTTTTGCAAGGCAATGGGGTTAAGTGGCTTGCCCAAGGCCACACAGTTAGGTAATTATTAAGTGTCTGAGGCCGGATTTGAACTTAGGTACTCCTGACTCCAGGACCGGTGCTCTATCTACTGTGCCACCTAGCCACCCCAAGAATGATAATTTTTTCATCAATCTTTAGGACTTAATGGTTTGTCACTGATCAGAGTCTTTCAAAGATTTTTCCTATGATATTGTTATTATATTAAATATTTTTAAGTCTTTTCATTTCACTTTGAATCAATTTATAGAGGCTTTCTCAGTTTTTTCTGAAGTTCTCTATTTCTTAAATTTTTTCTTTACCATGTTGCTTTTGTAGGATAAAAATATCCTTAAAAGAAGGCAAATATTTATTGAATGCTGTGTTTTTGATAGAATTCAGTTGATTCACAGATTGCTCAGTTTCTGCCTCAATACTCTCAAAGGTTCCTTTTAGCTTTAAATTTGTGATTTTCTTGATTTTAGACAAAAAAAAGAATCATAGTAAAAAGATTTGGGATTTTTCATAAACTCCTTTCTTGAAATACATATTTCTTTAATTCAAGTGTTTTGTTATTTACAGAATGTTCCATTAATATCAAAACTACACTGAGACTTTTTAGTGTATCTTACATTTCCATGACAGTTTTCCTATTTTTAGCATGACTCAACAATTTTAGTCAATTTTATTTAAATCTGTTTTTACAGCACCTTCATTTTCATTATACATGTATCTTCTAACTCTCCCTCCCTCACCCAGAGTTCATTTTCTGAAACAATGAGAGAGAGAACCAAAGAAAAGAATGAAAAGCTCTGTCTGTTCAGTGTTTTGAACTACTAATAGAGATTAGTGTCTTTGCAGAAATGGGTAAGATGGATTTTCTCATATATTTTCTTCAGGACCAAATTTGATCATTATAATTTCACAGTGTTGATTCTTTTTTTTTTTTTAAGATTTTTGCAAGGCAATGGGGTTAAGTGGCTTGCCTAAGGTCGCACAGCTCGGTAATTATTAAGTGTTTGAGGCTGGATTTGAACTCAGGTAGTCTTGACTTCAGGGACAGTGCTCTATCCACTGCACCACCTAGCTGCCCCCAACGCAGTGTTGATTCTTTCTGTGTTTTTTTCCATTTGCATTGTTTTCATGGCATATATTACTTGCTTCACTTTTCTTTATCACTCCCTGTTCATAATAGTCTCTGTAGACTTTTCAGAATTTTTTATGTTTATCATTTCTTATAGGACAGTAATATTCTATTATATTTGTGTACCTTAATTTCTTTATCCATTACCCAATTATTTGATAGCTAGTTTGCTTCTAGATTTTTTGCTACTCCATAAATATTTTATAAATATTTTTATGTACATGGGGCCCTTCTCTCTTGAACTTCCTTGAGTATATGCCCAGCAAAGAGATCTCTGAGTCAAAGTGCATGAACAATTTAAATACTTTTTTTTGCATAATTCCCATTTTTTCCCAGGATGATTGGACTAATTTACATCTCCCTTTCCAACAGTGACTATATCTATGTTTTCTCATTTTTGTTGGATAAGAGATGCAACCTCCAAGCTGTTTTGATTTGTATTTCTCATGTTATTAATGATTTGGAGTAATGTTTCATATGGTTGTTAATAATTCTTTTGACAGTCAGTAGTTCATCTCCTTTGACTACTTACACAGTGGGGATTAGGTTTTGGTTTTGTATTTGTATAATTTCTTTATATAGCTTGGAATTGAAGGCTCCTTTTAAGAATTACTTAATACCAACATTTTCCCCTCTTGGCTACTTTCCCCATTATTTTAGTTTTGTTGATTTTGTTTGGATAAACTTTTTTTTATTTTCAAGGAATTTGGAAGTATCCATTTTATGTCTTGTAATTTTCCCTAGTTTCTGCTTTTGTTAAGGATTTTCCTCTTAGCAATTGCTGTGAAAAAAGTTCCTGCTAAGGTTATGTCCATTTTTAATGGTCTTAACTTTAAATATTAAGGTTGGTTATCTATTCAACCTTGGTTGTCTTGGTGGTACAGTAACTAGGATCCTGGCCTTGGAGTCAGAAAGATCTGAGTTCAAATCTTGCCTCAGATGCTTATCAGTTGTGTGTTTGTGGGCAAAGTCATTTAATTTCTCCCAGACACAATTTCCTCATCTGTAAAATGGGGATAGTTACACCTACCTCAGAGGGATGTTTGTGACCATCAAATGAAACAACTTGTAAAGTTCTTTGCAAAGCTTGAATCACTATATAAGTGCTAGTTATGTCCTCATTGTTGCTGCTGCAGCTGCCCTGAGCAGAAGAGTGATTGACAGGTCAGATAGGTCTTCTTGAAATGTCATTTAGGCTCGAGAACAGGAGAGACTGGATCTGGGAGATTAGGAGGCTGTTGGAACAGTTGGACTGAGTGCAGTGAGCTGCGTGTTCTGCAATTTAGAATCTTAGAGAGCTGCAAAGGACCGGCTAAGTGATGACTTGGTCACAAAGCCAGTATAAATCAGAGAACTTAAATCCGAGTCTTCCTGTCTTCAAGTTCTGTTCTCGTTCTCCAGTGGATCCCCAGTTTCCATATGAATGGATGAATGCATTGATGCTGTACTATGAGAAAACACAAGGAAGCCTTTGCTCTCTGGAAATGTCTGTTTTTCATAGGAAAAGGCAATACATAGAGAGTAGAAAAATATTGGGATGGGGTTGAGGGGAGGCTGAGGGCATGATTATATTGATGTCCAGGAAATGGCATGGCAGTCTGGAACGCTCCTTAGTTTGAGTGGAAGCTCTCATGGGGAGAAGAATATCTTATTATTAATATAACAGTTGTTATTCCTTCCCTCTCCCTGTAACACTTTCCATAAATTCTTCCTTTTGAATAAGTTATTCCCTTCTAGAGCTATATTCAAATGAGATAATAATTGTAGAGATTAGCACAGTATCTGGCTTATATAGTAAGAAGTATATAAATGGGATTGTTGAGACAGCTAGGTGGCACAGTGGATAGAGCGTGACCCTGGAGTCAGGAGTACCTGAGTTCAAATCCAGCCACAGCTTAATAATTACGTAGTTGTGTGGTATTGGGCAAGCCACTTACCCAATTTGCCTTGCAAAAAACTAAAAAAAAAAGGTTTGCTATTATATTATAATCAGGGATCCTATCTCACCAAGTCTCAGTGGTACCTTTCCTATCAAATTTGCTTTCTATCCTTTGTTATTCCCTATACTTGGTGCATTTAAGCAATGGCATCTAAGACCATGGATGCTGTGGGATAATCAGAAGAGTACTAAACTTGAAATTAGGAGATACTGGATTTAACTCCTTTCACTGATCCTTGCTAGCCAGGTGACCTTGGATGAGTCATTTAATCTCTGATGTTAGGATTTGATGGCTTTGTAGTTAGCTGGGTGATCTAGTTCAAGGGATTTGACCCCCTCTGTTAACCTTCCCTGTAATGATGACCTCTCACAATCATTTGAGATGACACATTTAAAATATTTTTCAAGTCTTAATGGTCTCTATAAATGTTTATGATCATTTTTGGATTATTTTGGGGTGCTATCCCTTGTAAATTCCTGTTTTTTTAGTACACCTAGACCTTCCTCTGTTGTTTCTACTGCTCTCTGTGGTGTTTAGTTTTTCCCATCCCCTCTGCATTCAACTTGAAGCCCTCCTAATTATATTTTCAAGAATATTAGGGAAATATTTATTTTTTGTGAAAAAGACCCTAATACTGTACTATGAAAAATATTCCTCCAAATATGTTACCTGCCTGAAAAAGGCCCCAGGCTTCCTTTAACACATCTATCTTCACAGACCCCTTCAATGCATGCCCCAACATTAGAAAGTATAGCCCTGAAAGAGGGGGGCTTTCTTAAGGTGCTGATATGATTTTCAAATTTTCTAAAAGATAGAATTTCTAAAAGCTGTATGAATGAAAGTTATGTTTCGTGTCTAGAAAATAATTAATTCTCCCATAAAATTGGTGTGTATAATATGACCAAATCAAAATCGTTAAAATAAAAGGAAGGTTGACAGATGCTCCATTGACAGAAGACTTTTTAGTAGTTGATACTTAATTGTGGAGGCATGATCATACTTGATGGAACATGAAGTAAGAGATGGAAAAATAACTATGATCTGTACTAAGTTGGAACATGTATGCATACCTGAAGAAGGCTCTCATCTCTGTAACACATGCTCTACCTGGAAAAGGCATTCTCTGTTATACAGCCCCTTTGGGCTTTACTGGCTTTAAGATATTGAACTCATTTGAAAAAGGTAACATCCAAAGACTGCATACAAGAGGAATGATTTTCTTTAAAAATTTGACTGATTTAGCACTGAAATATTTAAGGAATATGTACTCTGTTTACTTAGTGGGGAATAGGATATTTTTTTTCTTTCACAATCCATTGAGTTCTTATTAAGCTTACATGTGTGAAAAGAGGTGACTTCATAGCAGTTCATTAATCCAAGTGCATTTTGTACAAATTTGGGTATATCTGTACAGGAACAGCTTATTTAGGAATGTTCTTGGTCAACAAGGCCCTATTGGACACTTTTACCTTTTCATAATTGTTGCTTCCTGGTCAAAGGTATTCTCATTCACATTATACAAGTTTTTGAAATGTGAAACTTTTTTTTTTCTTTTAGAAATCAGTGAACCTTGAAGTTTCATAGCCAGTGAGAGTTTTGGCTTTGCAAAAAGTGGGCTTCTCTATAAGAAACTGGGTAGTGCTGTTTCAACAAAAGCAGTTTTTGGATGCAAGTTTTAAAACTTTCTTATAAATTCCACTAAATTTATTAATAGATAACTCTCCAACTATGTACTTTCCTTTTCCTTTTTTTCCTTCTCCTACTTTTTAACATCAATTTCTAAGGCATATTCTAAGGCAATGTCTTGGCATATTTGAGACACACCATGTCTCCATCATATTTTGCAGATGCTTTCTGTTCTTTCAAAGTACCCATATAAAATATTTGTAATTTCACCATTTCTTTCCAAGCACATTTTTGTTGTTCAGTATCAAAGTGAATGGGACAAAAATGGCTAAAACATCTTTGACAGAATAATACATATATATTATGAAGCTGACACTTAGCACATTAGCTTTTTAATTTTGTTGCTTTCATTTTTATGACTGGTAGCATTGAAGTAGCATTTTTCCTATAGAAATAGTTGAAAACTTCCATTTTTAAAAATGGAATTCCCTAATACATCAGTAATAGTAGGTAAATCCTGCCTATGTACTGTTATCCCAAGATATCATTAAGAATACACTTGATAGACTCACTGCTTTTTGGTTACATTATACAAAGGTATAACAAAGTTAAAAAAAGTGAATAGTAATTCATATTTTTAAACAAAAGTCTATCATCACCAAGTATAATTGATAAATATTGGCAAATACTGCTGAGCAGTGTTTTTTACATCATCTGTTTTTCCTGATGTATCATTTGTACCATTATGCAGGTGAACAATAATTTTTAGGACCAAATTCATTTCCTGACAAAATTTTGAGTAGCACATTAATTTGGGATCAGCTGTACAAATTAAATCATAACAATCCATTATATCATAACATTACAAATATACAAATTAAGTAATGCCTAACTGGTTCTTTTAAAAAAGGAGTAATTGAGTCACATGGAAGTGACTTACTCATTGGTCACATTTTTAGCAAATGAATGAGCCTAGGCTTTGAACCCAGATCCCTTATCTCCAAATATAGCAAGTACTCTTTCTTATCAACCATACTCTCCATATTTATTTTATAGCTCTCTGCTGGACAAGTCTTGCTATGAATGACACCTTTTTCACTCTTGAAAAATCAAGTGTTTCATCTGTTTTCATGAAACAAAAAAACCCCATGTAATATTGCTATTTTTAACTTTTAAAAAGATGAAATTATTATTACATTTTGTTTTGAGAAAAACACTTCTGAACACCTAAATAGATGTACCATAAAGTATATTCAACTTCCTGAAAGTCATTTAAGTAAAACTGATCAGTACAGTATGACTGATAGTAGTACATGTCACATCTACCCTTTTTTAAAAAAAGTTTTGATTGATACCTCAGATTTTTGTATTATAGTCGCTATAAGCACATCCCTTTGTGTAATAACAACAAAAACCCCCAACAGGTAAACACAATTTATGTGTCATTTGAGCTCATTGCCCTAGGGTTTAATTTCATTATCTAACTCTATGGCCAAGCTTAGTCATTACAATCCCTTAGAGTTTAGCTTTGTTTTAGTGTTTTTTGATTTATGTTACTGTATTCAGTGTACATATTATACTTCTCACTTTACTTTCTCTAGTTCTTATAAGTCTTTCTAAGTTAGTTTTTAAATCTTTGTTCATTGTACCTTTTGATACAAATAATATTCCATTCCATCAATATAACACATTTTTCATTCATTCTCCAATATGAGCAATGGTTTCCAGCTTTTTCCTCTAACAAAAAATGCTGCTATGAATAGCATCATAGTCATATGGGACCTTTCTTTGTGTCTCTGTCCTCCTTGGGGTATATTCCCATAATGAGATTGCAGAGTGAAAGAGTGAAAAAGATATAAACAATTTAGTGGCTCTTCTTGTATAATTCCAGTTTGTTTTTTCACCTGTCTTACATGAAGAGGTGGACTTCCTCCTTGCCAAAGCAAAAACTCTCTACCTGTACCCTTTAATTTAATTCTCTCCCCTAGTCTTTTCCAGTAGATTTCTCCCTAAAATGTTCCATTCTTATCTTCAATCTCTTCAGTCATTCCATACCTTTTAGCTCCTTTCTTGCTGTCCATAAAGATGCATATTTAAAGATCCTTTCTTAATCCAACCATCTCTACTAATTATTGTTTTATATTTCTTTTCTTTTCAGCTACATTTTTGGGAAAAAAGCTACTTAAAATAGGTGTTTCTGCTTCTTGTTCTCTCATTGGATTCTAAATTCTCAGCATTCTGGCTTCTGACCTCAGCATTCAACTGCAACTGTTCCTTCCAAAGTCAATCAGTCTTTTAATTGCCTAATCTAATCACCTTTTCCCAGTCCTCATCCTTTTTGACCTCTCTGTAGTCTTTGATACTGTTGATTATTACCCTCTCTTCTTGGCCTCTTTTTTTTTTTTTAATGGCAGTGCTATCTCTTTATACTCCTATCTTCCTGACCTCTCCTTCCCAGTTTCCTTTGCTAGATATTAATTCAGGTCATACCCACTAACCAATAGTGTTAAACTCAAAAATTCTGACTGAATCCGTTTTTCTTTCTTTTTCCCTTCATACCCATCTTTGTGGGTTTTGTCAACCAACTCCCATGAGTTAAATTAAATTTTATGCATTTGATTTGCAAATCTACATATCTATCCCTAACCTTTCACTTGAGCCTCTTGCATCATCAATTGCTTCTTGAACATCTGGAATTGGGAATTAATCTTTATCCCCTCACATTCATCCTTACTCCATACTTCCCTATTATTGTTGAGTATACTATCATTCTCTGAGCACCTAGGCTCACAATCTTACGTGCCATTCTTTACTCCTCATATGCTAACTCTATAATCAAGTTACACAAATCTGCTTGCAGTTCCTTACATAGGGTACTCTGTCCCCTAATCCTGTGCATTTTCATTTTCATTGGGCTTTCCCTCATTTTTGAAGTTTGCTTCCTCCTCACCTCTGACTCTTAGATTACCTGACTTCTGTCAACTCTGTGATGTCTTAACAAAAGGGAAACTATTAACATAGTTGATGATATAACATCAATATCAATAATAAGAGTTAAAAAAATCACATGATTATCTTTGTGGATGCAAAAAAAATTTTGGGTAAAGTTCAACCTTAATTTTTATTTAAAAAAAACCTCTTGAAATAAATGGCATAAATGTATTTTTCCTTAAATTGATAAAAAAATTATCTAAAAACATTAGCAAGCATTATTTGTAATGGGAATAAACTAGAAATCTTCCCAGTTAGATTAGTTATGAAACAAGATTTTCTGATGTCAGCAATATTAAATATTGAATCCTAGCAATGTCAGTAGTAGTAGTAGAAGAAAAAGATCGAAAAAGAATCAGAATAGGGAATGAAGTAATAAAATTATATCTTTATGCAGATGATTTGATGATATACTTTAAAAATCTGTCAACTAAAAAGTTAGTTGAAACAACAATTTTAGCAAAGTGTCAGGATATAAAATAAATTTGGATAAATCATTGACATTCCTAAATGTCACAGGTTCTTTAAGAAGCACTAATTTCAAAATATCACGTTTAAAATAACTCTAGACAGTATAAAATACCTGAAGATACACTTGCCAAAACAAATCCAGGAACTATATAAACAATAATAAAAAAAACTTTTTATACAAATAAAATTAGATTTAAATAATTGGAGAAATAGTAATTGTTCATGGGGAGGCAGGGCCATTACTGATAAAAATGGCAATTTAATCCAAACTAATTTGTATATTCAATGCTATTCCAATGATATTATCAAAAGATTTTGTTGAATTGTAAAAAAAATAACAAAATTTATTTGGAAAAAATGAAGTCAAGAATATGAAAGTAAATAAAGGGGAAAAAATGTAAAGGAAGGGGATTTAGCAGTACTGGATGTTAAGCTCTACTATAAGACAGTAATTACCAAATCTATCAGATGCTGCTGGCTAAGAAATAGAATGGAATAGAGCAGGCATACAATATATGGCAGCAAATAAACTTAATAACCATGTATTTGACGAGAGTAAAAATTTAAAATTTTGGGATAAGACTTCTTGGATAAAAATTGTTGGGAAAATTGGGCATAATAAAATAATATCTTACACCATTTGCCAAGATAAGATCAAAATTGATACATGATCTAGATATAAAGAGAAATTTCACAAGAAAATTAAAAGAACAGGTAACATACTACTTATCAGACTTGTGGATAGGTGAACAAGTTATAATAAACAAGAGACAAAATTAGTTATAGTTAATTTTGATTATATTAAAAGGTTTTTTTATAAATAAAACAAATGTAAATAAGATCAAAAGGAAAGCAGAAAATTGGGAGAAAAATTTATAGACAGTTTAAAAAATAAAGGTCTCATTTCAAATATATATAAAGAACTTTTGTCACATCTATAATAATATGAATCATTCACCAATTGATAAGTGGACAAAGGTTATGAAAAGGCAGTTTTCCAATGAAGACATCAAAACAATTTATAGTCATAAAAATGCTCAAAATTATTACTGATTAAAGAAAGGGAAATTAAAACAACCTTGAAATATCATTTTATACCTTCCAGGCTCGCTAAAATGATAGAAGGGGAAAGCAACAAATATTGAAGAGGATTTGGAAAAATCAGAACAGGAATATGGAAAAACTAGGGCACCAATGATTATGAACTAATACAACCATTTTGGAGAGCAATCTGGAATTATGCCCAAAGAGTTATTAAATTGCCTTTGACCCCACAACAACACTGCTTGCAAGGTTTTTTCCCAAAGATGATTAAGGAAAAAGGAAAAGGAAGTCTTATTTTTTCAAAAATGTTTAGAGCAGTTCTCTTTTGTGGTGGCAAAGAACTGGAAATTGCAGGGATGCCTATTGGTTGGGAATGACTGAACAAGTTGTGGTACATGATTGTGATGGAATACTACTGTGCTATAATAAATGATGAATTCAGTGATTTTTACAAAAGTACAGGAAGACTTGCATGAAATAAAGAAGTGCAAAATGAGCAGAACCAAGAGAACATTGTATAAGTAAGAGCAGTATTTAAGAATGACTTTGTGCAAGTAAGTTATTTTGACTATTAAAAATACTCAAATTAACAATAAAGGACATATGAAGAAAAATGCTATTTGCATCCAGAGAAAGAACTGAGGGACAGAAGTATGTATAGAGCAATTTTAAATAAGTGTGTATATGCACATGTAAGTATATATGTATATTTATGTGTGTGTGATGTATTTGTGTCTAATAGTAGCCATGTGTAGAGTGGGAAAGATGGGGCGGGGGGGGAGAGGAAGAAAAAAGAGGAAAATTTACATGATAATTTTGTATATTTGAAAGGAATAGCAAGGTGAACACGGTTGATTTGTAGTTTCATGTGTAATTGTCTTTTTTTTTAATTGTTCTATGTTATGGAAATGCTTGTTTTTTCCATAAATTAAAATTTTTTTAAATGAAAATAAAAAAAGACTTGTATCAAAAAGAAACTATTTTTCTGCTGTCACTAGTCTTTCTCATATATATATATATATGTATAATGTATATCTATATCTCGTTTGTAAATAGTTATTTGGATGTTGTCCGCCCCCCATGACAGTGTTCATGAACCACTTGAGACCAACAGCTTTCTCCCAACCCTCCATCATTTTTTTATCCCTAGTGTTTAGCACTCTGCCTGGAACATTGTGTGTATTTAGCAAATGTTTATTGATGAGAACGGTGTTGTCCTAATTTTAATCTCTACCAATAGTGTATTAATATTTGTGTATTTCCATAGCCCCTCCAGCATTGGTTATTTTCATCTTTGGCAATTTGCTAGATTTGAAATGAATCTTAAATGTTATAATTCTCATTCCATTTTGAATGAGATTATTTTGAACAATTTTTCATAGTGTTTATTATCTGAAATTATTTTTTGAGAATTATTCAACTTTGATCATTCATACAACTAAAATGATTCTTCATTATATTTCTATATAATTCATTTCATATCTTGTACAGAATTTTATTAGAGCTATACACACCTGAGGGAAAAACCTTTCCCCTTAATTCTACCATTTTTCTAATTCTGTCTTTACTGCTATTCAGTTATATAGTTGAAATAGTCTGTTTTTTATAGTTACTTCTATTTCTTTTTTTTGATCAAAATTATTCCCCAGTTCTAGTTATGCTTTTATTCTCTAATTTTTTTATGATATGACTTTTTATATTTAGCTCAAATATTCATTATTTTGTTACAGAGTGTAAAATTCTGGTCTCAATCTAATTTGTGCCAAATTGTTCTCAAGTTTTCCCAGAAATTTTTGTCATTGGAGTCTTTCCATAATGAAGTTTGTTTTTTCATGTTCTTCTAACATTGGACTACTTTATTCAGTATTCTCCTGCTTCTTTAACTGAATTCTTCTATTCTTTAATCAATAACCACTAATTTTTGAGTGATGACTTCCCAGGGGGATATGATCCACTAGTAAGAGGGTGGAAATATAGATTGCATTGCCACCCTTTTTTTTTTAAGGCCAGTTAAAGACTTTTCTCCAATTTAGTCATATTTAGCCTTTGTTACTCATAATCCATTCTATCTGCCTTCATTGTGTAAATTTCATACTTTCCCCCTTTCACAAGACATTGGCTCTTCAAGTAAGTCAAAAACTTAGCAGGCACGTGTCAATAACTGCCTCCCTTCTCAGCAGGCTCATCGCTTTCCCCAAGATTACCTCCTGTTTCCAGTTCCAGAGCAGTGACTGGTGACTAAGAGTCCTGCCTCCCCCCTTTTCTTTTTGGATAGGTCAGAATAAATCTCACAGGATGAGCAGGCATGGATAGATTGCACTATCTATCACAGAACTTACATTATTCCTACCACTTCCAATATGCTCCTTTTCCCAGCTTCTCTGTTACCATTCAGGTCACTTTGATTCATGTAATCATGAAAACCAGAATCTCTTGAATCTTCTTTGACTTTCCCTAACAACATATATCTAATCTTGTCAAATATTATATCTTTTCCTGTCCTTTCTGTTCATTCACATGGCCACCATCTTAGTTCAGAACTTCATTTGTTCCATCCTTTCTATAAGAATAGCATTTGAGAATTTATGAAATTTTTGATAAAATATTGGTAAATCATGTAACTAATTTAAAAAAAATTTATATGGATTGACTTCTTGAAGAAAACCCTGGGTTCTTTATGATCACTGCTTCTTCTTCCTGATGTTCACTAATTATCCACTTTTTAATTCTGCCTTTTAGCTTTTTTATTCTCTTGACAAATAATCTGGTCATTTGTCCCTTATATTCTCCATGATTCTTTTTGAGAAATTTTTTTTATTATGTTGACAGCCATAATGAAACATGAACATTTATTTACAAAGAACAGAAAAAGAAGCTTTCATATTAAATTGTTAGTCTATCACCTACAGCTTATTTTTTAAGAGCATACATAAGCTTTTTATCATAATAAACACTGGACCTCTTAGTTGTCTTCCTTTCAGCTTTCTGTATGTTCTTAAAATGTGTTTTATTATCATCTCCATTCTCTTTTAAAGATAATAAAATCATAGAATTGATGAGAGTTGAAAGGGACCTCATAGGTTATCTTGTCCTCATTTTAACGATGAAGGAATGAGGCCGTAGAAAGGTTAGGTAACTTGGCCAAGGTCATGTAGCTAACAAATGGCAGTTAGGATTTGAATCTACAACTTTCTAACTACAAAAATGTAAATCTAGAATCAACATTAACATTTGCTGTTTCTGGGTGTTTTTAGATTTGAAATTTTTCTTTTTTTTCTTTTTCTTTTTTTTGAGCTTATTTATTTGTTTGCTTGTTTATTTATTTGCAAGGCAATGGGGTTAAGTGGCTTGCCCCAAGGCCATACGGCTAGGTAATTATTAAGTGTCTGAGACCGGATTTGAACCCAGGTACTCCTGACTCCAGGGCCGGGGCTTTATCCACTGCGCCACTTAGCCGCCCCCATGAAATTTTTCTTTCACAAATACTTTGGATTCCTTTTAACCAGTGCTTTATCCTCTAATTTGAACAGTTCTGTACTTGTATGATTTCCTGAAATATGGTGTTTAGGTTTTTTGATTTGTTTTCATAAGTCTCCATCCCTTGCCACTCTCTAAGCCAGTGATTCTTGGATTGTATATTGGTTTATAATGCTCTTGTATTCTTCAGAATTTCTTGTCTTTTTTCTGAGGAACCATCTCACACTTATCAGATTGACTTATATGATGGAAAAGGAAATGACAAATGTTGGAAGACTTTGGGATGATTGAGACACTAATGCATTGTTGATGGAGTTGGGAACTGATCCACCCTTCTGAAGAGCAATTTGGAACTATAAAACTGTGTATACACTTTAATCCAGTAATAACACTACTGGGTCTGTATCCCAAAGAGATTAAGAAAAAAAAGAAATTATATATATATGTATATATATATATATATATATATATATGTATATATATATGTATGTATGTATGTGTGATGTGTGTGTGTGTGTGTGTGTGTGTGTGTGTGTGTACACACACACTGATAGCAACTCTTTTTTATAGTGGCAAAGAATTGAAAGTATCCATCAATTGGGGAATGTCTGAACAAGGTGTGGTATATGATTATGATAGAATACTATTGTGCGACAAGAAAGGATGAGTGAGATTCTTTCAGAAAAACCCAGGAATACTTATGTGAACTGATGCAAAGTAAAGTGAAGAGAACCAAGAGAACATTTTGCATTATAACAGAAATATTTTACAATGATCAACTGTGAATGACTCAGCTCTTTTCATCAGTGCAGTGATCCAAGAAAATTCAGAAGGACTTGTGATGAAAATATTGTCAGCCTCCAGAGACAGAACTGGAGTCTGAATGTAGTTCAAAGCATACTTCTTTTTTACTTTTTTTCTTTTTCTTTTTTGTGTTTCCTTTTCAATATGGATAATATGGAAATATATTTTGTATAACTATGCATGTATAATCTTTAATTAAATTGTTTGCCTTCTCCAGAAAGAGGGAGGAGAGAAAGGGAGAGAATTTAGAATTAAAAATTTTTCATGTAATTGAGAAAAAATAAAAATTTGATGTTTTCTTCACTTCCTCTTAATTTTTTTGGTATCCCTGCATTGATCTGTTGTTTCTTTGCCAACCCCTTTTTCTGTTTAGAATATACTTAACTTTTATTAAAAATTTTCCTATCTTAAGCATATTGTTTCTCTTGTTTATCCTTTAAAATTCATCTTTGAGTTCTAATTTCTTCCATTATCTCTTCCTTGAATTCTTTTATTAATTTCCTTAATCATCTTGGATTATTTGCAATTATCCAGTTATTGTTTCTAGGATTTAGTTATAGTTATTATAGCATTGTACAGCCTTCTGGAGATTTTGTTTCACATTCTTTCAGCCTGTTACTTTTGAATTAATAAAACTTCTGGTTTCTTGAATCTTTCTGATTTTGTGTGTGTGTATGTATGTATATATATATATATTTATATGTATTTATATGTGGAGTTATCCTTTTAAAGATTTCTTTCATTTTTATCTTTATGTGTTGCTGTTATTGTTTTTGAATTGAGTTTCAAACTGTGATGAAGGTATGTCTAACTTAGACCTAATGATTGGAAGTCCCTCACTGTTTATATATAATAATTTGCATCTTAAAAACCCCTTAGTAATTTTGTTTTCATATTTGTAATTTCCTAATGTACTCCCTATCCTGATAGAACCATCTTTGTAACAAAATATAAACAATTACAGACTATCAACCAGCAAAAGACCTTTTTTTCATGTGGTATACATAGAATTCTACATATGTAGTATCAGAATTTTTTAGGATAAATCTTATTTGGGAATTCTTATCCTAGAGTCCATGTAAAATTATTTCAGCATAATTTATTTCTTTTGTGATACTATGCAATTTTTTAAGTTGGTTTATTTTTTGCAAGGCCCTGGGATAAATGACTTGCTCAGGGTCACATACCTAGGAAATTAAGTACACTATCTACTGTGCCACCTAGCTGCTCCTAATCCTATGCATTTTATTTTTTATGTTTCAAAACATTATTTTTGAAAAGATTCAAGAGGCTTCCTCAGACTCCTGTGGGGGCAGGGCAGGGACAACTAAGACATAAAAGAGGTTTTAGGACCAAGAGCTGAATAGAACTTATTAAAGATTTTTAAAATTCATTTACATTATTGTAGACATTGAGCAGTTGTGAATATTGTATCCTTGACTCTGAATCATTTTCATATAAGTTGATTGTGTTCCTCTGAATCTATCTCCTCCTCTCTCCCTTTCTCCCCTCCCCTCTCCTCTCCAATAACACAGCTCCAATCAGCATTATTAGTTTTCAGATATTTCTATAGCCATTCTAGTATTGACTATTTTTGTCTTTTATCAACTTTGCTGATTTTCTGGGTTTGAATTAAAAATGGAGTTATTTTAATTTGCAGTTCTCTCATTTTTAGTATTTTGGGGCATATTTTCATATTGTTTGTAATTTGCAATTTCTTTTGTAAAAAACTTGTCTTGCTCTTTGTTTGAATAATCTTTTGGGGATGATGGTTCTTGTTCTTACATTTGTATTAATTCTTCATATGTCTTTGATATCAGATTTTTTTAATCAGTTGTTTCTTCAAAGCCTTTTTTTTCCTTTCACTAAACATTTTCTTTTCATTTTTCTACCTACATTGATATTTTTTGTTCCAAGTTAATTTTATATATTAAAAATTGCCTATTTTTTCCTTCTTATAATGGTTGCTGTCTTTGGTTGCCTTCAGAGACCCAGACACTATTGTGAAATATTCTTTATTATGTTTTTAATACTCTAATTTTTGAAAATGTTGTGACTTTTTCTATTCAGGTTTGAAACTTATTGTGATAAATTGTATATGATGGAAATTATAACCTAGCTTTTGCCAGACTGATACCAAGTTTTTTTAGGAGTTATTGTCACATATGGAGCCTTTCCTTTAGTGATTTTTGTTCTTGAGCTTATTAAATTCTGTGTTACTTTTTAAACTTGATTTTGACTCTTGATTTCCAAATCTATTTCAACTGTTCTGCTTTTCTATTTTTTAACCAGTACTAAATGTACATTCTTTTTAAAAATCTGAGTGATGAATTCTTTGCTTATCCACATTGGGCTTCTTAGGCAATATGTTTGTCCTTCTCATTGAAATTCTTCCTTTTGTTATCTGCACAGTTTCATTCTCTGACTAAAGTCTCTCACTTTTCCTGTATGACTGACTTCCTGTATGACTTCCTGGACTGACTTTCCTGTAGAATTTGTGTCCATGGGATTCTACTTACCTTTTCTCTGCACGCTTGTAATTATCTTTCCCCTAAATAGGGTGTGTTTCATATTGTGTGTGGCTTTCTTCTCTCTCATCAACTCTAGAACTAAAGCATTATTTAAAGCAGCTAAAGAAATTCTCAACTTCTTTTTTGTGTTTTTGGCAAGGGAGAAAGGGGTGGGAGAAAGAGTTTGGGGAGAGAGAGAGAGAGAGAGAGAGAGAGAGAGAGAGAGAGAGAGAGAGAGAGAGAGAGAGAGAGAGAGAGAAGAAGGAGGAGGAGGAGGAGGAGGAGGAGGAGGAGGAGGAGGAGGAGGAGGAGGAGGAGGAGGGAAAAGGGAAGAGAAAGAAAAAGATGGCTACTGCTTTAATCATGAGTCACTCTCTACCAGGCTCGTGGTCTGTTTCCCAAAGTCCTCTTCTATTTTATTTTTCTATGCAGGCTCTAATGATGACAAAATCTCTTCTGTTCTTCTCTTATTGATCTTCACTGAAATGTTCTCAGTGCTTCTACCCTCTGGTTCTTGGATTTTATCACATAAATACCCTGCTTAATATTTAATACCACATTGCCTGCCCTTTTGAATCCAGGGCTCTCTAAGGCTCAGATCTTGTGTATCAAAGTAAACTCCTTTCCTCTCATATTTTAATTCCTTCCCTTTCTGTACACTTCATGACTTTATTCCTGAAATCAAATAGTTGTTTTCTCACTTCCTAACATTCAGAGTTTCCTAATTTTCTAATTTCTACATACATTTTACATACTTGTAAAAAGTAACACAGATTACCCAGACCCCTTTTTCCTGATGGTAATTATTCTTTTATCCCTGCCTTCAGAGTTCTCTGGAATCCTTAAGGGGAATTGGGGGTGTCCAGGCTGTATGCCAATGGCTCTAGCCTCCATTGCCAGAGCTACCTTAGTAATGGGGGTGGTCTCTTGCACCCCAGACTTATTTAGTACCTAACAGCCAAATTAGCTTTCAGAAAGGCAAATTTACTTCAAAAGTTATAATCACAAATATACAATATAAAAATATTGTTTCCCAATACATGGAAGCATACTACCCTACCCCTCTTATCTTGCATCTACTAATTCCTCTGGGAGAGGGGGAAGAGGGGGGAAAGGAGAAGTTGAATAGGTTTATAGTTAAGTTTATTTCCTATAGAGCACAAAGCTCCATTTCCAAGTCCAGAACCTCACTTGGTTTTGATTTTTAGAAATCTTGGCTTCTCAGGACTTTCCTGCTGGGTTGGCTGGTTACAGCATCCCACCTGGCTCCAAAGTTGCCTAACTCCATTTTCAGAGAATTAACTATTGGTACCTGAAACTCACATGGACAAACAACAGATTTCTTAGAGTCAGGTTAATAGAGAGAGTAGGGGACCGGAAGTCCTTCCCCCTCACTGTTCATGCTATTGGATGCAATAGTAGAATGAGCACCAACCAGAAAGAGCTCCAGTTTTAAAGATGTTAGTTTTGGTTAGGCAGCCAGTCCAATGAAGTCACTTTCATTCATGTGATAAGGGATACATCTCCATGTTAGGCAACCTGAGAATCCAGAGCACCCCCAAGCCCCCCAACTCCAAGGTTCAGGCAATCTGCTTATTGTCCAAAAGCTTCACTAAAGAAATATTCATTTCTTTCTGGGCTTATAAACATAAACAAAAATTCTTTTACCTTGCTATCTCCCTAAGCTCTATGGTCAACAGTTAGAGAGCATCTAAATCCTCAGCACCTACTCAGTCTTCAAGGCCTTGCAATCTGGTTCCTAATTTCACTGCTTTATTGAAGCTGTTTTCTTTCAGGACACTAATGATGTTTTAATTACTAGATTCAATGGTCTTTTCTTAGTCCTTAATCTCCTTTGATTCTCCTGGAATGTTTGATATTGTTGACTCCTCCTTACATCTGGATGCCTTCTCCTTCGCTGCCTTTTGTGACACTACTATTTCTTGATTCTCTTCCTATTTTGCTGATTAATTCTTCTCTTTCCCCTTCATCTCCTTCCTCCTTGACTACTTTTCCTGTTTCTAAATTTTCTCCCTATTTGATCTTATCCATTTCAGTGGCTTCAATTATTTTCACCTCTCTGCAAATGGTTCCCAATCACACATACATGCATATATGCACACGTGTGAGTATATGTATGTATATATATATATATAAAATGCACATACACATTTATATTACCTCAGTCTTTCCATTGAGTTCATTTTACATTAAACTGCTTGTTGTCCTCCATTTGCATGTGCTGTTGGTGTCTCAAACAAAATATGTATTAAATAGAAATCTTTTTTTTCTCAGCTCCAAACCTGCCAAAGGCAGAGATCTGACCATATACCTTCCCTTTAAAAAAAATCTTCATTGAGTTTTTATGAAATAAAAGCCTGAAATTTAATGTTCTTCATATTAGGAACAGCTTACCTAGAAATTTTTTCCCCATCTTTTCCCTTTAACATTCTCTATGATCCATTTACATTGAACTAGTTGTTTCCATATCTGCTTGTGCACTCTTGAATTCTCTCTTCCCTCCCCTCTCCCTTACTCTGTCTCTAAAAACACAAAAAGTATAGAAGCTGAAAATTTCCCTCCTTTCTCCTTGGTACCTTTCCTGGGCCATATATTCTTCCCATTTCAACTTTGTTAGTTTTGCTCCACCATCTCCATAAACTATTTTTTCCTCTCTATACCCTAAACTCTTATGTCAAATGTTTTAGTTTACTTATTGAATCTCATCGTTGCTTCTTTCACATTTTGCATTTATCTGTATATTCCATATTCTATATTTTCATAAAGCTTTAGGGATCACTGGCCGCTTCTCCAAATTTAATCCTGTGTTAGTCCTTGGACAGGAAACATTCATTCCTGAGCTTGCATTCCTTAGACATAGCCTTCAAGAACTTAGGGTCAGCTCCATGCCACAGTGTGGCATATATAGATGAATATATTGTACATATTAGATATTTAATAAATATTTAATTGAAGTTGTGTCCATAGCATTATAAAGGTTTTATCAAGTAATGCTCTTAAAGTATTATATTGACAATAAGATAAAAAAATTTCAATCTTCTAGGGATATTGAAGATTATGTACTCAAAATTAATTTTTCAGATGCAGAAATAGGTCTAGAAGGATGTTTACACAAGGTCACACATGTAATAAGCAACAGAGCCAAGATTTGAGTCAAAGTCCTCTGTTACAGATATTTTCCAGATCGATCTAGTTTTCTACTTTATCACAATTTCTTTTAATTGTGTACAAAAGTAGAACAATATCTTCTGTAAAATGACATTAAGGACAGTTATGTAAATAGAACATTTATATGGCTAAGAATTTTAGGTTTTCAAAATTTTTTTGGTGCATAAGTACAACTGAAGCTGCTTAAAACCAACATGATCTGAAAATCTTTATATATTGTAGTGCTTTTTTATTTTCCATAATTTCATTTCAAAAGGCAAAGGAGGATTCTCTAGTTAAAAAGAGGGGTTTCACATGCTTCCTATGGGGACATTCTTCAGGAATTACAGACATCTTTATCAGCTGACAAGCTCTAACCAGAGATAGCCACTGTGCTAACTAATCTAAAAACATTTTTTCTTGAGTTTTTATTTGAGGATTTGTTGAGTTCTGGCTGTACTAGAAATGTAACACTGAGGTCTTTTATGTAGTTTATTGCAATTTCCTATTAACTGTCTCAGGTATCACCTGTCCCATTGCTTTATTTTAACTATAAAAGAGTACATAATAAAAATCTGTCAATTTTTTCCTTTGTAAATTGTCCCCTAATGAATTTATGCCAAAACTTTTGATTCAGCTGAGGAAAATACTCAATAATTTAATGAAGATATATTCAGAGTAATTTTTTTAATTTCATTCAAAAGAGAGGAATAAGTTCTTTTTTAAGTTGAATCAAAAGATGTTATATCTCTTTCTTCATTGAAATATTCCACAATTCAGTGAATGTTCATTAGCTTAGTCCCTGATGTGGAAAGTAACAATATAGTGAGAATTGAAGCATAGTTTTGACTTGCTTTATATTCTCAGGATTTAGCATAGTGTCTGGAACATAGTGCTTAATAAATATTTGTTGGTTGAAGGAAAGTGAGTGGCAGCTTGGTGTGGACAGAGAGTTGGGTCAGGAAGTCCTGCCTCTGACTGTCAGACTATGTGCCTCTGGGCAAGTCACTCTCAGTGCCCCAGGAAAGTCCCTGAGATAAATTACAGAGATGTGGCTACTCTGCATTGGTAGAGTTCCCTTCAATGATGAAACCACAGGTCTTTACTCCCCCATCCCCCCCAAGAAAATATTAATAAGTTCTCCTTAATTTTTCATAATATACTTTTGAAGTTTATTCCTTTTTATCTTAGAATTTTATGTTTCAGATTTTTTAACCATTCTAATATCTGTTTGAGTTTCAATATTATTACATATTTCAATGTAAAAAGCAAGCAAGCAAAACTGGTACAAGTGGTTGGTTGTTAATCATTCATTTTTCAGTCATATCTGACCCCATTTGGGGTTTTCTTGGCAGAGATAATGAAATGGTTTGCTATTTCATCTCCAGCTCATTTCACAAATGAGGAAACTGAGGCAAACAGGGTTAAGGGAGTCTTCCAGGGTTATATAGCTATCTATCTGAATCTGGACTTGAACTCAGGAAGAAGAGTCTTCCTGACTCTGGGCCTGCCATTCCATCCACTATGCCACCTAGCTGCCCAAACACAGGGAGCAGTGGAGTCAATTTTCAGCTCTTAGAGATTTTCTTTTATCCCATACTTACAATTGAGAATGGTAAAGAAAAAGAAAAGATGCACTACATATTAAAAAATGTGGGCAAAGAGTAACGACATCTCTTTAATCTCCTACCTCTCTTTTTGGATTTTATTTGTCAACATAAAATTGCCTAATTTAAAGCCTTAGATAACTACTCCCTTTAGAGTTATTTTAGAAACTCATGAATTTGGACTTGACTATAGAATAGAGTTTATTTTTATTTTCTTTCACCTCTAGCTCAAATATTGCTTGTTGCTCAAAGATCTGAACTTTGGGCCCATATATTTTTCTTATTTGGATGAATTACTGAATGAAGCATCAAGATATTTGTATTGCCATAATAGATTCAAATATCTAGAAATCCAGACCATAGATTAACATTAGGGAATAGCCATAAAGAAAGGTGTACTTTAGTAGATATAAAAGGAGCCTCAAAATCAGAAAGACCTGGATTTCAGTCCTATCTCTGACATTGGCTAAGTGACCCTGGGCAAGTCACTTAACCTCCAAGTAAGACTGTTATAGAGAAAATGTCAAAGTGCATTGGTAGAGGAGTTTTCCTTACCTCTATCCATATTCTCTACTAATATTAGACTTTATTATAGAAAATGTTTTGCTAATTCCAAATTTGTTTTAAAAATGAAACTTAAAAAATAAGTGATAAATTAGTTCTGTAGTTTGATAGTTTCCCACTTAACTTTTCCCAGTAATATTAGCAAAAATCCTAAAATCAATCTGGGAATTTCTACTGTAGCCATTTATTTTATTTTGTTTCCAAACCTTCAGTAACTTCATTTGTGATCCTAATGTAAACAAAAGCACCTCATTAATTTTTGTTTCAGGGTAACACCATAGGATCTTTTTTTTTTTTAAAAAAACTTTTCATTATGGGAGACATTTATGAACCAATACTCAAAGTGAATTTAAGCATATTCCAAAATGCTTCATTTAAAAAATAAACAAAAATGGTGCTAACTATGCAATGTAGAAACCACATGTACTACCTAAGCACTCTGCTGTAGCAAAGTTGACATTCTTGCTGTTACGCCATCGCCTATCTTTATGCCTTTGCCCAGGCTGAACCTTAATTCTGGATGCCGTCTCCTCACTTTTGTATGCTCAAATTCCAGTCCCTGTAGAACTCCTTTCCTGCTGTCAATGTCCCCTCTCCCCTTTTACCTGTTTTGATACCTAAATAATTAAATATTTAATGTAGACTTATTTTGTTCATGTTGCTTACCTCCCCTTAAAATGTCAATTTTTTTGAGGGCAGGAATATTTTGGTCTTTGTGTCTTCTGTGACTGGCATGTACTTACTAGACTCTTCACCCTTATTTGAATATCTAATGAATGTGAGAAATTTAAAGTTCATATTAGTTGACTCATTTTATTATAAAAGTAGTATATGTAAAGAAAAAAGCATTGTAGCTGTTTAAAGTTTATTCAGTACAAATAATATTATTATGAATTTGTATTTGTGTAAGCTGGTGTTTGAGCAAATTTGGCCTTAGTTTATTTTACACTTCTTTTCTCCATTCTATTAAAAATGAGAAGACTATACCTGTGGAGCTAAAAGATTCAAAGTATGATGAAGTGAGATATTGTGTGTGTGTGTGTGTGTGTGTGTGTGTGTGTGTGTGTGTGTGTGTGTGTACCTGCACGTGCGCTTGATCTTGGCTTTGTTTTTAGCAAGGAGTGAAGATTTTTTTTTTCAAATAAGTTGCATTATTTCATTGTTTAGACAATGGAATTCACCTTCATGGGAAACTATCAACATTCCAGTGTAAATCCATATCAGTTAGAAATGTTTTTGCAGTTTGGTGAAAAATATTTTTTATTTGTTGCTTTTTCTCTCTTCACTATATCTCAGTGTGGCATAATGAATAATGCCTGACCTGGAGTGAATTCATCTGGGTTTGTGGCCTATCTCTAATACTAGTTTTAATTCTAGCAACTCCCCAAGACTCACCTGTTAAGCCACAGATAGGTAGGGATCTATTTTGCTCCTGAAATCAAATTATTTCTCTTTTTATGTATTCTTTTCCCTGTTCTACGTCCTTTTTTTACAGTTGTGTCTTTATTGCATTTTAATATGTGTCACAGCTAAGGTGAGAGCACTAGCTATGATAGAAAAATTCCATTTAAGTAAAATGTTTGTCTTTTTTAAAAGTATTGGTGTTAGAGTCAACAATGTGGATTGATACAAGCTTGATATATTTTAAAACCACCTTTTTTTGTGGGCTAAGCTGATACTTTTATATATATTTACACCTAATTTATTATAAAAGTGGTTTGTGGTAGCTGAAGTATAATAATGCTAATTTGCTAACTGTTAATTTGCTAATTATTGTTTGCTGCTAAGCATTAGATTTGGATCACCATCCATCCTTTCAGTCTATTCTATAACTTAGAAGTCAAATTTTTCATCTTAATTCATACTTCTGATCTTATTGTTGCTCAGCTTATAAAAGTCTTTGTGGGTTGCCATTCAGTAAAACTTAAAACATTTATTGAGTGGCTGTTATGTTCCAAGTATTATGTTATAGGGGTGTAAATGCACCAAAAGAATTAATTCTTACTTTTAAAGAACTTAAGTTATAATGGGAAGACAACAATAAGTAAATAAGTAATACAGCTAAAGAGAATAAATACTAATAAAGGTTAAGCTTAGTTTGAGGAAATCAGGAAACGTTTCCTGTAGAAAGATTGTGATACTTGAGCTTTATCTTAAAAGAAAAAGAATAGTAGTGGTAAGGGTAGGTGAGGTAGGAGTACATTTCAGACACAGATAAAGAACCAGTAGAAAGACACAGAGAAAAAAGATGGAGAATATTGAGTGAGGACCAGAGAAGTTTTTATGAATTTAAGAAGGGAGGTTTAATGATGTTGGGAAAATAGATTGGGGCAAAGTTGGAAGGGCTTTAAAAGCTAAATAGAAGAGTTTTTATTCTAGAGACAATAGGCCACCAATGTAATTTGTTGAGTTAGGGAAATAATTTGGTCTGTCAAATTAAAATGTAAGTTTTCTTCATATTCAAGGTCCTCTACAGTCTGACTTCAGGATATCTTTCCATCCTTTTCTTACAGTTGTTTCCTTTCATATAATCTACATTCCATCCCACCCCTCTAGTTTAGACTACTGTTACTTCAAATGTATCTTGTACTTTCCAGCTTCTAGACCATTGATCATCCCTTTTTTAAAGCCCATAATGTCTCCCAGAACTGTCTTTCCTTTCAGTGTCTTCTTTTTATTCATCTACCACACATGTTGTTACTCTCATGTAACTTTGAATTTAAGAAGGGAAAATTGTAAGAGCCAATGGGATAGGAACAGTCAATATGCTGTGACATGTTTGAGAACTAGAGCTTAGTTTTTGTTCCTCGTCTGAGAATTTTCCCTCTAGTTTTGTTTGACTATACCATAAAGTACATGCCATTGATTCTAATAGAGACAGCACTAAAATGTTAAACTATTTTCTTCAAATCCATTATCACTACTAGGAAGACAATTAGAACATATGTTTTAATCATAGTGAGTTAGCAGCATGATTTTCCTTTGCAAAGATCAGCATACAGAGGTGGAGAGAAGAAATGGAACTCAGGAAAAATCAGTTAATCAAATTGGACTTAAAACAATATAGTAAGAAAATCTAAAGTTTTCAAAATTAGCAGAAAAGTCAAATAAGATTTGCAGATATGTTCATTTATGAGGAAAACAATAACTTATCTCTTTGCTCAATTTATGTATACACTTCATATAGCAAGGGTCTAGAGCTCCCTATACCTATGTAAATCTTAGGGAAAGACTAGTAGTTCTGAGTGGTTGTATTTGACAGACTGAGGATTTGAACCTGAGTCTTCTTAATAGCAAACTTCAGCAACTGAAGGACTTTTTGATTTTTGTCATTAATATCCCCAATGCTTAGAGTAGTGACTGACATCTAATAGGTGAAGAAATAAATGCTTGTTGGTTGATTGATTTACTTGTTTTGCTATTGCCTCATCTATTTTTATTTTGAGTTAAGAAACTCCTTATAGTGGTGCTAAAGACTTGACAGATTGCAGTCAGTCTCATTTTACTGTGAAACAATATAATAGACCTTAAGGCTAGACATTTTAAATTATTTGGATCAGTAAGGGAAGAAACTTTAGAAACAAAGGTCTTTTCTGTCCCCAGTAAAAGGATGGATGGTTAAAAAGTAATGACTACTTTTGTTTCTGTCAAGGGACTGTCCAGAATGAGCCAAGAGATAGAGAATGGGATATCACTAGAATAGCACAACTTTAGTAGCGCCAAGGTATTTTGATTGTTTATATTTATTGGGAATCTAGGGTAGGAGAAACATGTCACCAATGAAGTGTTAACTTTGAACATCAACTATATATATTCATATTGATCATAAGTAAAATACTCATAACCCTCTGCCTATCCTAAAGAAGTTTTCTCTAAATACTATTTCCAGCAAACACTCCTCACCCCCATTATCTTCCTGCTGTTATCCAGATTTATGGAAGGAAGGCATGGGACAATTTCCCCTGATCTCGATTCATCTCTCTTGACTTAGGCAGAGAAATGGGAATGATGATACTAGTTGTAGCTACTTCCCAGCATTGTTATGATGCTCATAAGAGAAAATATATTTCTTGTGACACTCTGGACTCATCTCAAGTGGGGTTGGATCCATCTCCCCTCTCTAGACATATCCCTGAGAAAGTGAAAGTATCTTTCTCTAGTGCTACCAGCTTGGGCCCTTATTCCAGTACATTCTCTTTGCTACTTTCAATCTCCATTAATTAGCACTCCAATTTTATTTAACTGGTTAACATCAATTAGCTTTTTTAGGAAGTTAGTGGAAAGTTATAGCATAATCAGAATTTACAAATATTTTCCATCAATACTTGAGGGTATACTTTTCCCTATATTACCTCATCTTCTGGGGTTAATGCAGTTTCTATATTGCATTTATCTCACCAAGTTAATTTCCTCATGTATTTTGGCTAAGAGGGATAGACGAGCCTACATCTCTGCCACCACTTGACAGCTAGGGTAGGTAGCTGGTGGCTTTACTTCTTGTGTAGCTTTCAGCAAGTCCCATCATGGAACTTCATTTCTCCGACTAACAGTGGCTCATTCTTCTGACCTCACAAAGTATCATTCCTCTCTATTAGAACCATTAAGGCTTTGTGCTCTCAACTTCATGTTGGCTCCTAGTTAGAGAGGACTGGCCCAAGGTTTCTCCCCTACCCAGAGGACCACAGTAACTCATCCTCCTCCCATCCCATTTGGCTAGAGAGAGCTTCCCTTTGACTCATCAATACTTTGGTAACATCTCCCAGTTTTAACTCTACAGGATCTTCTTCACTTTGTGGTTAGTGAACCAAAACCAATTAGAGAATGACTGCTCATACTCCAGTGTACACATGGGAATTGCATCAGCCAAGATGCAGCACATGTTCATAAGGACTGAATACATGGGTCAGTCCTCCCAGTACATATATTAAAATTCTTTACGTATCTTATAAAGAATTGTCAGATGTGAGGGCTGCTAGGTGGTACAGTGTATAGACTGCTGAACCTGGAGTCAGGAAAATTATCTTCTTGAGTTCAAATGTGGCATCAGACATTTTCTAGCTTTGTGAACCTGGGCAAGTCACTTAACCCTGTTAGCCTAGTTCCTTATCTGTAAAATGAGCTGGAGAAGGAAATGACAAACCATTTCAGTATCTTTGCCAAGAAAATCCAAGTGGGATCAAAGAAAAGGTATATACAACTGAAAAAACTGAACACCACCACATCATTATTATTTTGCTTTTATGGTTGATAATATTCAAAATGAAGTAATTTTTAACAATTAGATAAGTGAAGAGACTTCTTTTGAATTGAGTCCAAACCTTCTGGTTATGAAAGGCTTAGGCTGACCTCTGTGGGATCTGTGTTGTCACCCTTACCTGAAAAGTCACAGAGATGATGTGTTCCCATGGTATCAGTGCTTCCCATCTCTTCACTATAATGTTGTAACCAAGGATTTTTTAAGAGTATAACTTAGGGGGCGGCTAGGTGGCGTGGTGGATAAAGCACCAGCCCTGGAGTCAGGAGTACCTGGGTTCAAATCTGATCTCAGACACTTAGTAATTACCTAGCTATGTGGCCTTGGGCAAGCCACTTAACCCCGTTTGCCTTGCAAAAATCTTCAAAAAAAAAGTATAATTTAGGTAAGCTATAGTGGTGGTTGTGTCACTGTAGCTGAATGGGGGTTATGGATTTTTAAATGTATGTGTTTGGCATGTAGCTTTGACATGTAAAGGACTTAAAGAATTGGACTTAGAAGAAACTTTAAAAGCTCATCTGGTCCAATCCACTTCGTTTCACAGATAGGGAAACAGACAAAGAGTGGTGAATTGAGTTATAGGCTAATAGATCTAGAACTAGAAGGGACCTCAAGTATCATCATCATCCTCCTCATCATCATCATCATCATCATCATCATCATAGTTTATAAAAGCACTTTCATGATGTTGCTGGGCACTTCCATGATGTTGATCATATATGGCTTGATCATTTTACTTTTTCATTCTTTAACATAAAAATTTTACTTTTCGATCTAAAATCATCCTTGGTATAAGTTCCATGAAAATTAAATAGCTAAGATTTTATCGCATGATTTCTACTGCAAGGAATTTATACCAAGATGAAGAAAAAAACATTTTTTAGACTTTGTCTTGAACTCTAAACAGTTAGTTTACATCTTAGAATATTCAATTTCTTTATCTTTATTTGTATCACTATAACAGCAGCTAGAATATAGTAGTTCTTATTTTCTTTTGTTTTTATTTTCAAACAACAGAAGTATGAAGTCTTATGAGTTAAATTTTACTTTTGGTATGTTATTTTGTGTCACTGGGATTGGGGAATAGGATAAGAGGGAAGATGACATCATTCTACTTGCAGTCGATTTTTTTGACAGTATGTAGCATGCCCATAATTTAATTAATGATTTAGCACCAGTTAGAAAACTATATTTAGAGTTTCCTAGAGGTGGCTAGGTTGCACAATGGTTAGAGCACTGGCCCTGGAGTCAGGAGTACCTGAGTTCAAATGTGACCTCAGACACTTAATAATTACCTAGCCATGGGGGCAGCTAGGTGGCGTAGTGGATAAAGCACTGGCCTTGGAGTCAGGGGTACCTGGGTTCAAATCTGGTCTCAGACACTTAATTACCACTTAACCCCATTGCCTTGAAAAATCTAAAAATTAAAGAAAAAGAAAAATTAGAGTTTCCTATATGGAAAAAAGTTGGGTACACATGAAGGTCAAGTAGTGTAATGGATGAAACACCAGCCCTGGAGTCAGAAGAACCCAAGTTCAAATTTGACCTCAGACTCTTGATACTTATTAGCTATGTGACCTTGGGCAAGTCACTTAAACATGATTGTCAAGAATTCGGATGACTCTGGAAGAGAAAGTGAGGCTGGTGACATAGCACAGCACACCCTCACTCAAATCCAATTCACTTGCTTGTCATAGCATCCCCTTCCTGATATCTTGGTCTTCTTCAAGAACAAAGGAAAAATCACATCATCACAAATAACATCTCATTTGATCTTCACAGGAACCCTGAGAGGTAGATGCTACTGCAACCCTCATTTTACATTTGAGCAAACAGAAGATGTGACTTTCTCAATGTCACAGAGATAGAAAGTATTTGAAGGCAGGATTTGAATGCAGGTCTTCCTTGAGTCTCAGAGCTGTGCCACCCAGATGCCTTAATTTACAGATGACAAAGCTGAGGTGTGCAGTAATATAAAATGACTTGGTCACACAGGTTACAAGTATCAGAGGTGAACCCAGCTCAATTTTACTATTGGACCATACTTGAATGAATATCTCTTGGATTTCAAATTTGCTGATGGCTTTGGTTAAATTTCAAGGAGACACCAAGCCTAGAATTGAACTGCTTGCCCTCTAGATCCTCAGGGATTTCCCTTCCTTGCTTCTATTATAATTTACCCATGTGTCTGGTTATTGTTTTTAGGTACTCATGATAGCTGAATAATTTATTTCCCTGACTAGCAGTGGAGAAAACTAAGGAATATGGTAGTAAATTAGAAATTAGAAAAGAGAAGGTAGTTCCAATATAACTAAGATTTCTAAAATGAGTTCCCTGGGAATTTTTCTTCTTTTAGAATAGTGTTCTTTTAGTCTCATTGTTCACATAGGGGGGAAAATGTAGTAATTTGGAATAGAAAGAGATTTTACAATGTTTTTGAATTATCCCAGATTACTTCTTTCTTCTGCAAAAAAATTGTCACCAGTTGGTTTTCATTTTTAAAACCAGGGTCAGGAAGCATTTTTGTAATATTTAAATTTATAAGTAAACAAGTCATTAACCTTGAACTGCTTCCTTGGATGACCTGGCACAAGACTTGCTGTTGGTAATCCCAGAGTAGCCCCAAACCTCTCTATCACTTGCTCAGACTGTGACATTAGGGTATCTGAGACAGAACCCCAAAGAAATAACTTGTTTGAAAACTTCCATTAAGATCTTACTGCCCTCAATATTATCTCTTTTAGCTGAGATAAAAGTTTTTAATTCTCACTTGTCAGAAGAGAAGATCATATCTATTAGTCTACTGTAGAATTCTGGTAATTTCATTGGATTCCAGATTTTTTTTTAAACCACATTGTTCATAGACATTTAGAGATCTCTTTTGGCATAATTTAGCATGATTGGTCTATAATGTATCTTAAACTATAATTTCCCCTTTTGTTTGGGAAAAATTGATTTTTTTTAGAAAAATCTTTATTTTCTTCATTAGATTGAATGTCTTGGTGGTCTTTCTCCCAAAAGGACTGGCATTCATGTAACACTGTGCATTTTAATAATGAAGATGGATATATACCCCCTTTATTAAGTAGTCATTGAATTTCATCCTCCCCAGATATTACTTTATTCTTTGCCATCTAAGGCAAAATTAATATACAGGATCATAATATGGTAAAACCAGAGCAAAAGAGTTCACAAATTCTATTGAAAATGTTCACATATAGAGAAAGGAATGTGTGGAAGGAGGGAGAAAATTTGGAACTGAAAATAAAATAAAATAAAATTGAATTTAAAAAAAATTGGCAAATGCTGTGAAAAAAATCCATGTCATCAGTTTTAGAATGAATGTTTCCAATTAGTCAACATTGGGAGAGAAATTGACTTCATAAAGTAAAACAAATACTATCAAGAAAATAAAAATTCATATAACCAGAAGTATGATTTTAAGAAATTTGGAGAAATGCCACAACCTAGATTTTAATTTTATATTCCCAAAATATCTTCCCCCAATTCTTTATTTTTAGTTTTACTAGTGTCATGACAATGGTAAAGTTCCAAGGTTAATATATCTAAGGAGAAAAAAATTCCTGAATTAAATTCCTTAAACTTCATATAGATTGTCTTTGGGATATTTGTGTTTATCAAGTAATTGGCAAACCATAAGGAACAAAAAGAGAGAAAAATAGTATAATTAATACATTGAAAAAGTCTAAAAACATGTGCAATGTGTATCACTTGTAGACCTTCGCAAAGGGCTCTTTTGCGCCTCTTAGGAGTGTTTTGTAGTTGGATTTCTACATGTTCTTAGGATGTGTTGGTAGATTGACTCCCAGATGTATGAATGTATGAATTTTGTAATTACTTTGAATAAGGCATTTTATTTTTCTCCTGGGTTCTGTTATTGCTATTTTAAAATGTTGTTGTTGAGGGGTGTTCTACTTTCAGACGTCACATTTTCTATATTACACTTAATGATCTGAGAGTTACTCCTAAAAATTAGAATTGTTTTTTATTAAAACTACATACATAGGCTGGAAATAGTATGAAGAGGGCATAAGAAGAGCATCCATTTTGAAAGGTATATCTTTGACCAAGATAATGAAGCAAGGGGAAAAAAAGAGGAATTAATAAGAGGGGGGGAAAAGTAGACAAAAAAGAGAGGTGCTTCTATCTAGTTATAAAAACATTTATATGGTTTTTTTATACTCATTGCTTTAACTCATTGCTTGTAACCTTCTTGAGGGTAGAGAAAATGACATCTGCTTCCTTTTAATTCCCTAGTTGCTTAGTCTAGGGCAGATTATTTACCTTGTGAATTATTATCCATTGAAAATACAGCTCTTAACATATACTATCCACTAGTTCCTGTTTAGTATTGTCATGGGCTCTGCAGTTTGGGTAGAGGACCTTTTAAGATCAAATTTTTCACAATAAACTTTGATGAATCAAAAACCCAAAATGTATAGAACCCTAACCTACTTAGAAAATTTCCCCTCTATTCTTTTTTGTAAAGAGACAAACCAAAACTACTGCAAATCATTTTTTTTTTTTAAAGTTAGTTGTATAGGGAGCAGCTAGGTGGTGCAGTGGATAGAGCACTGGCCCTGGAGTCAGAAGTACCTGAGTTCAAATCCGACCTCAAACACTTAATAATTACCTAGCTGTGTGGCCTTGGGCAAGCCACTTAACCCAATTGCCTTGGAAAAAAATTCTAAAAAAAAAAGTTAGTTGTATGAAGAATTTTATAGGTTCATTTTCAGAAGGCAGGTCACCAGATAAACCATTTATTTCAGCCACAACAACTTATGAAGACCATCTAAGTCTCAGAAAGGTATGTTGATGAATAGAATATTGACAGAAATTTTAGATCCTTGAAGTATGGTATGAATAATTAAGAATAATTAAGCAATAATTGAAACAAGTGTGTTGATATATTTTAGAAAGATTTTTTTAAAAGGAATCAAAAATCTTGCCCAATTTCTAACAACCAGAAATTAGTTAACCAAAATATTCCTATTTCTTTACCCCCAGTAATCTAATTACAACTTCATTTTGATAATGAAATACTTCATTATTGATACATATGAAACACAATTGTGGCAAACTTCAATCAGCTTTGCTGTAAATTGCTCTGCTGTATTAATCTGAGAGGTGGTACTGATCACAGCCAGCATATAGTGTGGAGCCCCAAAGAGACTCCACATATCCACTGACTGGGAAACAGAACGACTTTCTACATCCTCTGAGTCATCTCTTCATAGTATTACTTCATTTGTAAAAATGTAAATTGCTGTAAATTCCTGAGAATGTCAGGCACACCCACATACAAGTGTGTTGTTTTTTTTAAACAAAACATTCCCAAACCAACTATGAATCAGTTTGTCTGGACCACCTTCCTCTTCCATTAATGTGGATAAAAACAACAAAATTGATTATTCTACATGAAATAACTATCCCACATAAAATAAATAATGGATGACTGTTGACTAAAGTCTCTTCTAATTTATAAGAAAGAAAAGAAACAAGACCCTAAGAATTAATTTCTCTAGAGAATAAAATTACTTATATTTTTCCTTTCTCCAATGACTTTTTTTATGCTAAAATCCTAGATTTGTAGGAATAATACACCCAAGGAATTATTGAGACTTTTACCAATTGCCCGGTGCTTTATTTGCCTTTTAGAAAACTGACATTAATTTTTTTTCTTTTCCCCAGAATCCTTTGCAAAAGGAAGGTCAGGTATTATCATTATCTTTGATTTTTATTGAATAGAACTCAGGTTTACAGACTCTGAGCACCAATACAATTTCCAATGTAATCATACTGCCTTCATGACTGCTTTCTGGGGATGGTTAAAATTTGGGAAATGAAATTATGCTTTTCTTTTTCCTTTTTTTGGCTATTTCTCATTACTCACAGTGTACTAACAAAAGCTTGCCAGCTATTTATTTAACTGAGGACATAGGCTTTTATTTTAAGTCCAGAATGCAAGTCCTCAAATGACCCTGGCCATTTACTGACAAGTTTCTTGAAGGAAACTTATTTAAAACTAGTATGGAAATTAAATGTGATGTAAAGTCTTCCATGTACTGGGTTATGGAATTTTCTAAATATTAATTTGTGGAAATGTCTGTATTCAAAATTAAGTCCCAAAACAAACCTCTTACAGAATATCTTTTAATAACCCCTCTGATCCTGTTCTGTATATGCAGATGGATTCCTTAGAGAAATAAGGCAAAATACTAAGGATAGATATCATGGATGGGTGAATCCCAGGTAAGAAAACTCCTTTCTACCAATGTAGGTTGAAAGTTTTTTTGCATTGTCTAAACTCAGAAAATTACTTAGAACTATGAGAGGTTAAATAACTTAGATGGGATCACTCAACCAGTATTTATCAGAGGCATGCCTTGAACTCATTTCTTTCTGTCTTCAAGCCAGCTCTCTGTTCATTACACCATGCTATCTATCAAAATATAGTTTAGTTTAATTAGACCACCAAAAAGCCATTTCCATTTTTATTTCATTCTGTAATGAATTTATGGGGGATATCTATAGGATCAATAAATTTTATAGAGAGATCCAAGGAATTCCTATTTTCTATTTGCACTAATCCTTCATTGAAAGGAGTCTAACTGAGGTACTCAACTAACTTTTTTTTCCTATACTCCTTTTTTTTTGGAGCAGACATAACAGAAATTTGGCTTAAAACAAACTAATCCCATGAATATCCCATGGTCAAAAAAAGATTTGGTATTATCTCCATATGCCTTTTAAATCTTTATTTTGAGATTGTATTACTAAGCAAATTAATAATCCTCAGGTATGATTAGTAAATAGAATCAAACAGCATTCAGTATGTTGTATTTGTTGAAGATCTTTAAAGGGAAAATGAACATGAGGCATGAGCTAGCTGTGGCACTTAAAAATGAGTTGTACAGGAAAAGCTGTACTTAAGTCATTGGAGAAATATGTGACTAGAAAAAAAATATATATATACTAGTTGAGTAGCAAAATCAAGTGTTAACTAATAGATGATCCATGGATGGTCCTCTGATAATCACAATATCAGACAAGTTAGAGGAGTATCCCAAGGTTGTTATTGGGTGGAATGCCTAGAAGGGAATGTTCAAGAATACACAGTCCTGAGCTGCACAAGATGGTCAGGAAACAGATATTTTAACCTATACTATTGCCTAGACTTTCCACAGAAGTAAAATTACAGATCTTTTGAAGCTGGAAGTGCTTAAATAGATAGAGTTACTAGAACTCTATTGAAATTAATTTAATATAAATTATCTAATAATGTTCTTTTGCCAAGAAAGCTAAGTTAGGGTTATCTTACGTAAGATAAAAGAAGTAATTCTTCAAATTTTTGCTTAGAGTCTTATGAAAATATTTTATCTATTTTTTTAAAAGATGTGTTAAATTTTCTGAATTCTCTAGGAGAACAAAAGAGGGTAGAAGAAATAGAATTTATTGTAGAGAATAAGAAAGTTGTAGTTATTGGATAACTTGAGCAGTTTAATTGTTTATTATAAGGAGGATGATGGCTATTTCTTTTTCACTTAAGTCATTCAAGTGGCCTTTAATTATATTAAAGGATTTAGATTAAATATGAGAAATAACTTTTGGGCCCTAAGAATAATTAAATACTAAAATAGTTTTTTAATAGTCTGAGATAAAAGTTATATTTAATGTTAGGTGAGAGACAATAAAGGGTTAATGGGATTGGGATAAAGGAGCCAAAGTAGCTGTTTACCCCTAACACAGACTGGTTCCAGTGTGATAATTACGATGCTGCAATCAGTACAGTGCTTATCAATTTGAAGGCATGGAGAATTTTCAATGTTTCCAACTCTCCTCAACCTTTCAGAAAACCCATTATGAGCCCTGAGTTGGTACTGGTCAGTTCCTCATAGCAGAGGAGCTCTGTTGACCTGAGGAAATCTCTTTTCCCCATCTGGGCCTTTGAAAGCAGAAAGGTGGACAGCTTTTGCTGTTACTAAGCACTGTGGCTGTTACTAAGCACTGAGAATCTTTGTTACCTGGCTCACACACATTCACAGTTCTTCCACTCATTCTTAGACTCAAACTCTTTAATCATAGGCAGAAGAAGTGAAGCTGCAGCATGGACCATTGATCCATGGCCAGGTGCTCATTAGAGAGCTAATGGCAACCCAACAAGTGGAAAATATGGACTGGAAAATAACAGTAAACAATTCAGAAATATGAAGAATTTTACCAATAGATATAAGGGTTGAGGGCAAAGGAAGGGAAGGGGAAAGGAAGCCAAAATATGTTTCTACTTGTGTTTTTAAACCAGTTTGAAGTAGAGCAGAACTGTTAGATGTTTGGAATAAGTTGACCTATTAGATTCCAATTTTACTTATAATTTTCAAACTATTAATTCAATAAACCACTAGCACTATAATAAATACCTTTATATACATTATCATAACATATAGCAAAAATATAGCTCAGAATTTATTGGGTAGATGGAAGAGAGACTGACTTTTAAAGAGTTGTACCCAACATTGTACATTAAAGAACATATATGTTATTATTTATGTCTTAATTGCTTTTAAAACAGTTAGATTGTTTTCTACAGGAAAACTGGCACACTTTTAAAATCTAATTTGAAAACTTCAATTAAGTTAAACTATTTAATTAATTAGAAAATACTATGTAAATATTGAAGATTTTTATAATTTAATGGGCAAACTGCTTTACCATTGAATCCTAATTAAATATTGAACCACTTCAACTAAGTATCCTCCACACAAAGAATACTGAATTAAGAAAATGTCCAGGTAGTTTTCAGAAAAATTCTCATTAGTATGACTAGCTTGTCAGTTTATAAGTAGCAAATATTGGTACCATATGTAGTATCTGTGCTTTATTCCTAGGCATTGGAGCTGGGATACACTAAGATTCAGCTACAGCATAGCAAATTAAATTTATTTTACTGTTGATCTGTTTAATATGAGACTTTAATGTTAGCCTGGAAAAGGTCACAGATCCTCTTTTTCTAGCTAAAGGCAATGAAGATATGTGACTGTTCATGGGGATATAGCAGAAAGAGGCAAAAATAAATGATAATACTATTCCCTATAATAAAATGGTTAGGAAAATGAAGTGACCCAGTTTGAATTGGCATTTGGGTCATGTACCATAGGGATTCTCTCTTTTGGGATTGAACAGTAGCAGAAAGCTTATATTCAAATGCCTGGATGAACCTCAATAAAATAATGTGTTTAGTTTCAACATTTTAAAAGGAGAGAATTCTGAAAAAATACAAAAATGTATTCTTCATAGGTGTTCATAAGTTTCTAATTACACATCTTAGTGATCACCTGGATTTGAGTAATAACTTGTGGAATAGCAAGGTGCTATTGGCAGGTATAGTCCTGTTACAAATACCACAACTTTTTAATTCAAAAACTTATTAATAATTTCTTTAAATATAAATATTTTAATATGATTCAATATAGCTGTCCTATAGGAACACGGACATTTGTACATATTTTCATTTTTATTGTTATCCCTCTCATTCTCAGCATTTTTGAAGATGTTCAACTTCATCCTAAAATAAGTTGCTATCTTTCTCTTATTCATTTATATTTAATATGCTATTATAGTAAATGCTCATGAGAAACTATGAGCTCATCAATTTGAATGTTTCCTCCCATGATCCAGATTGTAATTCATCTATTCTTGTCCACCCTGGGAAACCTCTGACCATGTCCTTCAAGGAGGAGAGATCTATAAAGTCATCTCTCTTTTGACCCTTTGAATTCTTTAAACTTGGCCTCATTCTTCTACTTAACAGTCTGTGAGTCCAGACACAGTAGCCTTCTCGCTCCCCCCCTCCCCCAATCTCTTATCTCCATGTCTTTTCACTGTCTGTCTCTCTCTCTCTGATGCCTCAACCTCTTGGAATCTCTGTTTTCCTTCAAGTATAGTTTGCCTGAAGCCTTTCCTCTTTCCCTCATCGAATAACACTTTCCTCCTTTTTCTTCCAATTACTGTGTATTAGTTTTGCTAATATATATTTTATATATATATATATATATACATGTTAATCTCCATTAGATATCTCTGAGCTAGAAAATTTAAACATTCTAGTAACCTTTTAAAAATATTTTTAGATTTTCTAAAACATTTATGTCCAGGTAATTTCCTGAAAAATTCTCATTAGCATGACTAACTTGTCTGTCTATAAGTAGCAAACATTGCTTCCATAGGTAGTATCTGTGCTTTATTCCTAGTCATTTAATTTTTCTCATAGATATCAAGGCATATCTTGTATTACATTCCTTTATTCTCAGACAATGCTTTCAGCATTTTCTAAATTGTCCTCTTTTCCATTCTAAAGGGAAATGAGGTTGACTTCTCAGAGCTGTTTTAATTTATACTTTTTATTAATGATTTAACATGGGTATTGATATTTTGCCATTCTTTTAAAATTTTTATATTTTGACCACTTATTCATTGGGGGGTTGCTCTTTTTACTCATTCATGTCAGTTGCTTAAATTTCCTATATACCAATTTTTTTTACCAAATGCATATATATATATATATATTTATATGATGTAGAGATTTTTCTCAAAGTGATAGTTTTTCTTTTTAATTAAATTTCCAATGAATTTGATATCTCAAAATCTTTTTATTTATGTAATTGTCATGGCCTGTTATTGGATCTCATTTATTTGGTTAAAAATCTTATCCTATCCATATGCCTGTGAATTTCCTTTCTCCCACTGTTTTTTTAAATGATGTGTTTTATATTGAGGTTAAACAACTTCTTAGATATTTGTCTAAATATAATTTTTTTTGAATTGATTTTCTGTTTTTCCAGCATTTTTTGTGAAATAAAGAATACTTCCTTTAGCTTAGCAATCTGTATTTTGGAGGTTATCAAAGTTCCATACTCCAAAACTCCAAACAGGAGATTACACTTTTGGTCCTTTCTTGTTAGCATAATTTTTAAATTTTTTATTGTGCAATTCTTTCTCTTCTTTTCTTCTTTTTTTTTTAGGTTTTTTTTTTTTTTTTTTTTGCAAGGCAAATGAGGTTAAGTGGCTTGCCCAAGGCCAAATAGCTAGGTAATTATTAAGTGTCTGAGGCTGGATTTGAGCTCAGGTACTCTTGACTCCAGGGCCAATGCTCTATCCATTGCGCCACCTAGCCGCCCCCTCTTGTTTTTGTATATGTTTTAAAGTTTTATTTAGATACTTAGAAACAGAACTACATACATATCTATACTATAATTGCAATATATACACATATACACTCATATATATATATATATATATATATATAATCTTTTATAGGTATTGATAGTTTAATCCTCTGCTATTTTATACCATTTTAGTATTAATGGAATCATTAGTTTCTACATTTTGTTAATACTATATAAAAAGTTGATGAGTTGTTGAGTTATTTACTTTTTGCCAGTTTTATAACCTTGATTTGTTTTTTGTCTGATTGCCATAGCTAGCACTTATAGAATATCAAATAATATTAGAGAAATAGCTTTCTTGCTTAACTCTTTTTTGTATAGGTCAAGATTCCACTACTGCTTCATTACTTATAAAGGATATACAGTTATCTCTTTCATATTTCAGGGATTGGAGTAGGGCACCCCTGACAGTCTAGAAAATTCACTTTAGATTCTTTGACCCTCTCTTCAAAGAGAAGTCTGAATTATTATTGTATTAAAAGATAAAACGTGTTGATGTTATATAATCCTATACATGTATTTTATGCATTTCTTGAATTTCTTTACTTTTTGATCTACTGGCCCTTCATGGTCATCTGCAGCTTCCACAAAACTCCCATTTAGTTTCTTATACTGACTTGTGACGTAGCAAAACTGCAATGGGGAAAGTCATGATGTGGAAGGGACAACTCTGTCTTTTAGATTTTTGGTGCTTTTAAAAAATCATATTGCAGCATATTTATAAATAATTTAATCCATTCTAAAGATAACATTAAGAGCTTTTACTTTCTTATTCCTAGAAGGTGGGACTGCATTCTGAAAGTAATTGTTGACCATCAGCAGGAAAACTTCAACTAGCTTTAGATGATATGTTTAGTTTTCAGTCTTTAAAAACCGCTTCAATAACTTCTTTCCTTCCTTCCTTCCTGATTTTTTTCCTTTGAAAATGACTCATGCCAGTCTTTTGATTATTATTAATTAGGAAATGGATCTTGTTCTTATAAATTTGTAGTAGAGAAACTTACTGCAAATATTCCTTCCCCCCATTAACTTCTAATTGTAATTATTTTCTTTTTAATTGTACAGAAGCATTTCATTTTTATGTAATAAAATTTGTCTTATCATTTCTTTTGATCTCCTTTCCCTTCTTTGGTCATGAATTCTTTTAACATCAATTATTCTCAAATATATTTTCCTCTTCATATCTCTAATTTCTCAATGACATCACTATGTCTAAATCATGCAAACATTTAGAGTTTATTTTGTTAAACAATTTGAGATGTTTGTATCTAATTTCTGTCTTGTTTTCTAATTTTCCCAGCAGTTTTTGGCCAATTGTGAGTATTTATCTCAGTCTCTAAAATCTTTGGTTATATCAAACCAAATACACTGTATATACTTTGTGCCGTTATGTTCATTTGTTTCTGAATGTTGTATATTTAACATGTTTCTATGATTGATTTCTATTTTTTAACCAGAATCAAATGATTTGGATGATTACCGTTTGTCATATAGTTTTAGATTTTGTACTGCTCAAGTTCTCTTTTTATCACCTTTTCCTAATAGATACTATTTCTTATCCATTATTTTCCATAGACGTTAAAGTCTATATATTCTGTAGTTTCTATCTCTTCGTACTTGGTTTTGTTGGTAATATATAGAAATGCTAATTATTTCAGTGAATTTATTTTATATCCAGTAACTTTGTTCAAGTTGTTAATTATTTCAGCTAATTTTAATTGACACTTCATGGTTTTCTAGATATGTTAGTGTCAAACTCAAATAGAAAAAAATTCTTTGGGAGCTATATGTTTACTTAGAGATCCATGATCCACAAACTAACATTATCTAAAGTATATTTTGTTTTTATTTATTTTGTTTAACATTTCTCAAGTATATTTTACTATGAAGTTTTATGGGCCACCATTCGACATCTCTGATTTAAGCCATCATATTAAATTGAAAGAAGCAAAGAAGCAATTATTTTGTTTCTTCTCTGAATTTTTTGTTTTCTTGGCTTCTTTTTCATGTTTCCTTCAGTAATATTTTGTAGCACTTTCTTAAATAGTAGTGGTGATAATATACATGATTGATTATTCCTCTCTGTTCTTTTTTGGAAAGGCTTCTTACCTTTACATATGAGAGATAACATGTACCAATTAATGAAATTCCTTTTGTCCTTATGGTTTTTAGTGCTTTAAAAGGAATTTGGGGTTGAATTTTGTCAAAAGCCTTTTCAGAATCTATTGATATGAATGGTAATTATTCACTATTTTTCTTATTAGTGTGGTCTGTTTTGTTTATAGTTTTCCTAATATGTTTTAGTTTTTAGGGTTTTTTTTTTGTTTTTGTTTTTGTTTTTTGCAAGGCAATGGGGTTAAGTGGCTTGCCCAAGGCCACACAGCTAGGTAATTATTAAGTGTCTGAGGCCAGATTTGAACTCAGGTACTCTTGACTCCAAGGCCAGTGCTCTATCCACTGCGCCACCTAGCCGCCCCTTAGTTTTCCTAATATGGAACCGTTCTTAAATTCCTAGAATAACTTCAATATATTCATACTGTACATACTCTTTTAAATGTATTGTTATAGTCTATTTGCTAATGTATTATTTAATTTTTTTGGTCAATATTAAAAAGGGATATTAATCTCCAGTGACTTTATCTACTTTTATCAAGATCATATTTGCATCATAGAAAGTGCACAGAAGGGTTCTTCTTTTACTATTTTTCTAAATAAAATTTATATTTAATATATAATGTCAAAATTAATTATTCTTTGAGCATTTGATAAAATCTATTCATAAATCCAACTGATCCTTGAGGTTTACTTTTCTTTAGCAGTTCATTTATAGCTTGTTCAATGTTTTTATATTTAGATTTTTAAAATAATTTTTCTTTTGTTCATCAGACTAGTTTCTTTTGTAAGTATTCATCCATTTCCTCTTAGTTATCAAATTTCTTAGCATGTAATTGTAGAAAATGGATGCTGATAATATCATTCCTTTATTTTTTCCTTGGCTGTTCTGAGTTTTTCTTTTTCATTTTTAAGATGAACATTTTTTTTCTTTGTCTCTATGTTTCTCACTGTCATTAAAAAAAAATCTAGTTCCTTGTTTTATTTAACAGTTTAATATTTTGGTGTTTTTTCCTTGTTTTCAATTTTGTTTGTTAATCTCTTGCTTTGATTTTAGAATTTCTACTTTGATATTTACTTGGGAATTTTTGAATTTGTTGCTCTTCTAGATTTTTTTAGCTGCATGTCCAATTCATTTATTTTGTTCTTTTCCACTTATGTTGATGAGAACATTCAGAAATATAAACATTCTCCCTAATTATTGCTTTAATTGCATCTCATAACTTTTCATATGATGTCTTGTTGTTTTTCATTTTCTTTGATAGAATTTTCTATTGTTTCTATGATTTGTTCTTTGACCCACCAATCTTTGTTAGGGTTAATTTAGTTCTTTCTTCACAGTCTATTTATTTAATACAATTCATTGTAGACAACCAAGGATGTATTTATTATTTCTGCTTTTCTGCATTTGTTAGATTTTAATGAATTTCCAGGAATTCAGTGTCCTCACTGCTGCCACCCCAGTACAAGTGCTTTATGTCTGTGCTATTGCAGTAGTCTGATGGTTGATGGCTCTCCTACCTCTCTTCTCATTCCTGTGTACCCTTCACTCAGCTGCCAAGTTGATCTACCTCTAAAGCACATATCTGACAATTATATAATTCAATAAACTCCAGAAGCAGTGATCTCCAAGATTTTATATAAAGACCTCTGTTTGGCTTTCAAAATTCTTCATAATCTGTCACTTTCCTACCTTTCCAATTTTATTTCACCTTACCGTATTTTCCCAGGTATAAAACGCTCCCATGTAGAAGACACCTTAATTTTGGTATCTGAAATTTCAAAAAAAATGTATTACACAAAGTTGTTGAAGTCAAGTTTTATTCATAAAATTCATACAGTTCCTCATCACTGTCAAAACTCCCATCCATTAGCTCATCCTCATACATGTTTGATGACAAATCACTGTCTTAGGTGAGGCTTGGGACTGCTCTACTGCCTGTATTCTGGTCTGGGGTTAACCACAAGCACTCCCTACGCAAGTCTGGTGTGTGGACACATGCTCAGTCCATTCTGTTTCATGAATCTGAAGCACAAATTGTGGTGTCCTTTGAAAACAGTCACAACTTTTTCATCAGCAATTCTTCTTGCCTCCTGTTGAACCATCTTTGTGGACAGAATTCCAGTGGCCCTTTGCTCTTCAATCCATCTCTGATTACCTCTCTAACTCAGGTTATTTGGCTGACTTGCCTCTCATGGTCTTCTTCTGGAGCATTTTCAGTCAGGTTTCTTCATCCCCTAACCAGTCTTGGATTGTTTCCTCAGTTGGAGGACCACCAAACTGACATTCAGCAGTGCAATTTCTATTCACTTTTGCAGACTGGATCACTTTGAACTTGAATTCAGCACTGGACAAAAATCTTTTCTGAGCCATATTGGGGCGGAATGTGGCAAAACATAACCCAATACACCAATAACAAATGAGAAACAATAAGCACAAAGATGACAAGTGCAAAAAAAGCAGGAAATGCAAGTAAAAACTCTAAAACAATGAGCACAAAAACAAGTATAAAAAAGGGAAATGCAAGTAAAATATCTACAAGGACTGTATAAGATGCTCCCAGTTTTTAGATTCCAAATTTTTCTAAAATGGGTGTTTTATGTATAGGGAAATATGATACATTACTTCCTAGCTTTTCCCTTTCCCCTTGACCATCATCTCTGTTGATTTGATTTTAATGACTTTCATGTTGTCTCTTTGCACAAGACACTCCTTTTTCTGACTCTGGGCTTTTTCACTGATGGTCCCTCAGGTTCATAATTTTCTTTCCTCATCTCCATTTCCTGGCTTCCCTGATTAGAAGGATCTAATTACCTATTAAATGCCCGCAAGAAATTTCCCAGTAACCCTTAATACTAATGCTTCACTATGAGATTTTTCCTGTATATTTATCCTGTTGATGCATAGTTGTTTGTATGTTGACTCTCATTAGATTAAAAGCTTCTTGAGAGCAGGGACATATTTTTTTTTTTTTGCTTTTCTTTGTAATCTCATTGGTTAACACAATGATTAAAATTTTTTTTTAATGGACTCACTATCAGCAGAAATGTATTATGCTGAAAAGTATGATGAGAAACTGGGAGAGCAGGACAAATTACTCTAAATCTTGCTGATCTTTCAACTCCTTTAAAGACTCTTAGAGACCTTCCCATAGTGGTTAAACTTTTTGGCCCCTCGTTACTGCGCAAAGGTGACTGTATAAAATTCTCCATAGTGTTAGTGGATGTTCCCATTCACAGGAATATGTAAGAAACATGTCCCCTATGGAGACTGAAAATGTATCTTTAGTAATGTAGTTATTCCTACTAAAACTCTTTTTAGCAGTATGTGTACCTGTGTATGTTGTGCTCAAATACCTGGGCAAATCTTAATGTAAAAATAACAAAGTGATGAATTTATTTGAAAGCAATTTGGGGTAGGAATGCATTTATGAGGGGTGGTGCTACTAGTGGATAGCACACTGACCTTCCAGTCAGAAGGACATAAGTTCAAATTCAATCTTAAAATACTTAGTAGCCATGTGACCCTGTACAAGTCACTTAACCCAAATTGCCCCCAAAAATAAAAACAAATAACAAAAAAAAATATTTGTGCTTCAAAAATTTGAATAGTTTTAGTTATATAGCTGTGTGTCTTGGCACTTCCATTCATTTAAGAAGAAACTTTGTACATATGTTTGATATATTTCCAAGAAGATTCCATTTGCAAAAATTTTCTCTTAAAAACACTGTAAAATATTTTTAAATTAAAGATTGTGCATGAGAGAATATTTTAGCCTGTTTTTTAAGCATTTAGATTAGTGGTAATTATATTTGGTTGCTTTAGATTTACATTGGTTTTTCAGAGATTAGACACTATAAGGAAACAGAGATTGAGGAATGAATGAATGAGTAAATGAATGAATGAAATAGCATTTCTTAAGTATTACTATTTACAAACAACTGGGGATATTAATAAAAAATAATTTAGATCCTCATCACAAGGAGGTCACTATAAGAGACAACTCATGTTGGCATTAGCTATAAGCCAGATGGAAAGGTCCCATGGTTCTTACGGTTCAGTAGGTGAGCAGATAATGCACTTTATATCTTTCTTTAATGGCATTTTCATCTGTTAAAGCAGATCCATTTTTGATGTTGAACCATTTGATAGTGCTAAGAACTTTGGTGACAAGAGCACTGTTTTCTGTATCCTTTATCTGGCAGTTACCTTTGCCAGGTCACATCTTCACAAAGGTTCATTCTCTGGACAGTGGTTACAAGACAGCCTGGCTAGAAGTTGGACTTAGGGTTTGGTGGACAGTGTTTTTCCCAGGGCTTTTAGTTATATCTGCCTGTCAATTTGGTCAGTTGTTGGGGTAAGACCCTTCTCTATCTGAAGTGTATCATTGGATGAAATACTTATGTTTAACCCTAATCTAATTAACATTTAAGGCATCCCCCCATATATTTTCTCCCATCTGAGTTAAATAATTAGACTAAAGTTCTTTGGTTTCATTTTCATTTTGATTCACTCCATGAAAAGAAGTATGATTCTAGCAGGTAAAAGGTTGAAGAATAGACTGCTTCCTTTTTTTCTTTCTCTGTGGTTTCATAACTAGAAGGGTAATTATAAATGGATAGAGATTGTGACAGACATAGCAGAGATCACGGTTTTTGAAATATATCTTGTATAGACTTGGTTATTTATATGTTATCTTTCTAATCAGAATGTATGCTCCTTCAGGGCAGGAACTGTGTTTCTGCCTTTTTTATCCCATATGATTAGTATACTGTTTGGTAGATGATGGAAACCCAAAGCCTGTCATAAAGTTTAGGAAAACCTGTATTGCAGTTTTATAGATTTTCTAATATATTTTCTATAGTGTGGAAATTATGATCATTCAATAACAGTTCTTCGATACTTTTTTGTGGATTTGTGATCTGATTAGAGATTCCTTTTTTGGTATAGATTGATAGCAAAGAGTCTGTATATTGTGCAGTTCTTGTCCATGTAGTTTTGTAAATCTACCACAAACAGTCTATACAACATGCAGGGACCCACATCTAACTTGAAAAAAATAATTGTTTGGATACCAATGGGGCAGGTGAGCTGTCCATCAGCTTCCACCAAATGACAAATCTAACCTTCAGTTCTTTTAGCATCCTTACATTTTGCCTCATGTATAATTAATTCTTAATTAGTAATAATTTACAGACTTCTCAACATATCTTTTTGTCAACATAAGTGACTTTTAATTTTAGATTTTCATGACTGACTGACTTCCAACCATAAAATATCACCAAAAATAGTGATATTATAAGTAAAATTTTAAAAGTGATATTATAAATAAATATAGTTCCATAGAGATTGATATTTGGTCGGTCATACTTTGGGTTATATAATAAGGTCTGAAAGTGTTACAGAGATGGACTTTTTTTTGGAGGAAAAAGCTTATTATGATCATTAAAAGAATCAAAATATCTTTTTTCTATTAAAATTCTGATTCCATCTCATTGTCCACCCACATGTCTGTCCAGAATATTTGTTCCTAATAACTAGCCGTGTGGGGAATTAGCGTAGGAATTTTGAAATCTATTTGTTTTTTCTTTGTTGATGATTAGGCCAAACACTTCAGTGATTTTGCCATTATAATTGGTTGAAGGAACTTGGGCTATTTAGCATAGAGAACCTTTGAAAGAATACAATAGATTCTTTCAAAAATGTGAAAGGCTACCATAGATATTTATTCTGCTCATATCCATAAAGTAGAATAAGGAGCAAAGTAAAGAAATAAATTAATATTTAACATAAGGATGGACTTCTCAACATTTAAAATGATTCAAAAGTTGAATGGGCTATTGGGTTTCCCCTTACCAGTACTCATCAAGCAGAGGTTGGAAAACTGCATGTTGAATATGTTGGAGAGGGGATTCTTTTTTATTTTTGAACTGGACTATATGGCCACATATATTTCAGTTCTAAAATTCTTTGTTTTTGTTGTTATAGATTTCATTTAGTAGACTCTGCAATATTCCAGGACTTGACTCAATCAGCTCAATTGCTGATTTCACTATTTATGGAAATATTTCTTCCTTTTAGACTTCATGACAGTAGCAGACACATTTGGCAAACATACATGTCCTTGATTTATGTATCACTCAATATTAATAATCATTGAGTGTTAAATAAAGTTATCTGAATTTGTTATATCTTGAAAAATCATTTGATTCTGACATGCATAAGAAATACTTTGTTTGAAAGCAAGTTTCTGTTGTGGCATTTAACTCTACCAAATTCTGCTTTTCATTGTCAGTAAAAAGTTAGCACAGAGGAATACTTATATGCCTATATTCTGTGTACTTTTGCGTGAATAAAAGATATTACCTACTGTATAATTTGTAAAAGGTGTATCTCTTCCCTTCTCAAACATTTGGCAAGAATGTTTTGATTTGCAGATAATCAAAAAAGATGTACATATATAAATAGGAAGTAGGGCATATAGTTCCATAGTTATTTATATTTGGTCAGTCATATTTTGGTTATAATAAGGTCTGAAATTGATTTTTTAAGAGTTTGATTTCTTCAGTTCTTTCAGATTGTTTTTAAAATCAATCTGCAAAGTAGTTGATTCCAGAATGAATTATTTTTTTTTGGTGGGGGGGCAGTTTTCTTGGTCTAGTACAACTTTTTTTTCTCATGTTTGTATTATTAAAAGCTTTCCAAGTTCACTTTCATCTTAATATCATTTTAACTTCTTCATTCAGAAAATTAGGAACTATTACACTGAGCTGAAATGTAGTGTCTTCATTTTAATTGATGGAGAAAGCTATTATAAACATTTGTATAGATCTTTTAATTTTTCATTTCTTCATTGCCCTCCTGGTTTTACCTTTAAAATACCCTCAGGATGATCTGGCTTCTTTGGGTATTACCAAGGTTTCTATTTGTTTATTTTATCCTTCACTGCTTCCTGCTATTTTATGAAATATTACTTGTGATCTTTTGCTAGACTCCATAAGAATTACAAAAAAAATTTTATTTTCAATCATCATTGCCCTTGGCTTCCATATCTTGCCAAAGAGTATTTATTGGCTGTACATATTTCTTTTGGTGTCCTTGTGGATATTCATTTATATCATTTAAATTTCTTTTGGAAATTTTAGTAACTAGTGTGTGAATAGCTATTCCTTGATTCCTCATTTTCAGCAACAATTTTTTTTAAATAAGACAGAATGAAGTTGTTTCAGTTATACAACATATCTTCTCATTTCCATTCTTCTGTTTTACTAGAACCTTCTATCTTGCCTATGCTAGAAGTACAATGGTCAGTCACAATCCCAACCTGACTACCTATATATGTCGTAGCATTTTTTTGTGAGGGGGCCATAGGGTTAAGTGACTTGCCCAAAGTCACATAGCTAGTAAGTCTGAGGTCAGATTTGAACTCAGGTAGTTTTGACATTTCTATCCTGGGTTGGTTTGTCCCTACTTAGGCAGCTTGGTGGTCCTGTGCTACCAAGGGCTCCTCATATTGATACTGGACTTAATTTAGACACTCAATTAGTTTAACCCTACCATAGCTTAGAACCAGCTCCTCAGATCAAGTGATCTGTCAGCATCAGCCTCTCCATTAGTAGGGATGATAGATGGGTGCCAGCACTCTTAGCCCATATTTTGCTCAAGAAGTCAGTGATCTGACTATACCAGAAGAGTTGAGTTTGACAAATTTCATTTTGGAGGACATTATTTTTAGCTTGTTAATAAATATTACTGTGACAATCCAGTGGTTTTGTGATCTCACTGATATGAATGTCTCCTCCACCGAAGCAGATTTTATAACCCATCAGTTCTTGCCATTATACAATCTTACTCTCCTTTTAGTTTAGCACAGAGGGGGCCGCCTAAGTTATGGAGGCCCTCTTCCCATTTTCTTCCTAGTATAAGGTTGACTGTAGTTTATGCTAATTGTGAATTATTCTTTTTTACTCTCAGTATATTACTACCTCATGTTTTGAATTCTTACATTTCTTTGCTGCCTTGCTGCTTCTCCTCTGCAGTTCCTTGCTTGGATTGTGTGGCAGTCTAGTCAGGTTTACCATGTGTCTCTCAATTGTCCTTGGAATAATCTTCAACTTGTATTCATTGAAGACTATATTCTTCCATCAATCACAGCCTTATAGCTTCACTGGGAGAATTTTTCTTTTCAAAAAATTGGATCTGATTTAATTTATGTGATGAACTTCCAGTAAAGAAACTCCCATCACACATTTAGATCTGTACTTGTTCTGCAATTTATAGGCAGTTTTTTGGAAGAACTTTGCAGTTATCAAAATCCCATTTTCTTCCTCATCTCCAATTCACTCTTCATTTGCATGTCTATTGGCCCTTGTCTCTGTCTTTCTCTAATCAGAAGTTTTATCTTATTGGATGCTAAACACTTTTAAACATCAGTTTAGCAAGGGCTGTTGTTAAAAAGCTCTTATCTGTAAATAAAGAAATTATAAATTTCAGTAGAGTAACATACATAAGAAAAAAGCAAAGTGGAGTATGAAGTTAAGCAATGGAACTAGTTTGACCAATCCAATCTAAAGCATCCACCTACTAAGAGTTAGCTTTCTACCATTTGTTTCCTACCTATTACCAAGTAAAAGACACCCATGGGGAAATGTTTCCAATTGATTTGCCCCAGTCCATGGATTCAGCATAACTTAGGTCACAACTCTAATGAGATTGTTATCACATAAAATTTTACCAATAACCATTTGCTTCTGAAATCTCATGTATTTTAGTCCAGCTCCACAACAAGTGTCCTTTTGATGGGATGAGAAGAGAAGCTCACTCTGAGCTAGTGACTTTAATTCATCTGACAAGATTAGGGGATAAGAGGGGGTTATTCTTAGAAGTCACAATTGTTGTACTTTTGTGATCATGTAGTATTCCTTCATATACTTCATTTCTTTTTTTATCATTTATTCAGTTTGATATATATTTTGAGCTTGTTTTAGTACATATTATTAGATAGCTATTGGTTCAAACTTAATTTTTTTCATAGTACCTTCGAACTTTTCTAGCAGTCCTTTTTTTAGTTTTTTTTTAATTTTTATTAAAGATATTATTTGAGTTTTACAATTTTCCCCCAATCTTGCTTCCCCCCCCCCCCCCCCCACAGATAGCACTCCGTCAGTCTTTACTTTGTTTCCATGTTGTACCTTGATCCAAATTGGGTGTGATGAGAGAGAAGTCATATCCTTAAAGAGAACAGAATTCTTAGAGGTAACTAGATCAAACAATAAGACATCTGGGTTTTTTTTTCCTAATTAAAGGGAATAGTCCTTGTACTTTGTTCAAACTCCACAGCTCCTTATCTGGATACAGAAGGTGCTCTCCTTTGCAGACAGCCAAAAATTGTTCCCAATTGTTGCGCTGATGGAATGAGCAAGTCCTTCAAGTTTGAACATCACTCCCATGTTGCTGTTAGGGTGTACGGTGTTTTTCTGGTTCTGCTCATCTCACTCAGCATCAGTTCATGCAAATCCCTACAGGTTTCCCTGAAATCCGGTCCCTCCTGGTTTCTAATAGAACAATAGTGTTCCATGACATACATATACCACAGTTTGCTAAGCCATTCTCCAATTGAAGGACATTTACTGGATTTCCAATTCTTTACCACCACAAACAGGGCTGCTATAAATATTTTTGTACAAGTAATGTTTTTACCTTTTTCCTCATCTCTTCAGGGTACAGACCCAGTAGTGGTATTGCTGGGTCAAAGGGTATGCACATTTGTTTTGCCCTTTGGGCATAGTTCCAAATAGCTCTCCAGAAGGGTTGGATGAGTTCACAGCTCCACCAACAGTGTAATAGTGTTCCAGATTTCCCACATCCCTTCCAACAACGACATTATCCTTCCTGGTCATACTGGCTAATCTGAGAGGTGTGAGGTGGTACCTCAGAGAAGCTTTAATTTGCATTTCTTTAATAATTAATGATTTAGAGCATTTTTTCATATGCCTATGGATTGCTTTGATCTCCTCATCTGTAAATTGCCTTTGCATATCCTTTGACCATTTGTCATTTGGGGAATGGCTTTTTGTTTTAAAAATATGACTCAGTTCTCTGTATATTTTAGAAATGAGTCTTTTGTCAGAATCATTACTTGTAAAGATTGTTTCCCAATTTACTACTTTTCTTTTGATCTTGATTACATTGGTTTTATCTGTGCACAAAAGCTTTTTAATTTAATGTAATCGAAATCATCTAATTGGTTTTTAGTGATGTTCTCCAACTCTTCCTTAGTCATAAACTGTTCCCCTTTCCATAGATCTGACAGGTAGACTAGTCCTTGATCTCCTAATTTGCTTATAGTATTGTTTTTTATGTCTATGTCCTGTAACCATTTGGATCTTATCTTGGTAAAGGGTGTGAGGTGTTGGTCTAATCTAAGTTTCTTCCATACTAACTTCCAATTATCCCAGCAGTTTTTATCAAAGAGGGAGTTTTTATCCCAATGACCAGAATCTTTGGGTTTATCAAACAGCAGATTACTGTAATCATGTCCTGCTTTTACACCTAGTCTATTCCACTTGTCCACCACTCTATTTCTTAGCCAATACCAAACAGTTTTGATGACTGATGCTTTATAATATAATTTTAGATCGGGTAGTGCTAAGCCACCTTCGTTTGCATTTTTTTTTCATTAAGCTCCTGGCAATTCTTGACTTTTTATTTCTCCATATGAATTTGCTTACAATTTTTTCTAACTCATTAAAGTAACTTTTTGGAATTTTGATTGGTAGGGCACTAAATAGTTTAGTTTTGGTAGAATTGTCATTTTTATTATATTAGCTCTCCCTATCCATGTGCTGTTGATATTTGTCCAGTTATTTAAATCTGATTTAATTTGTGTGAGAAGTGTTATATAATTGTTTTCAAAAAGATTCTGAGTCTGCCTTGGCAAATAGACTCCCAAGTATTTTACACTGTCTGAGGTTACCTTGAATGGGATTTCTCTTTCTAGCTCTTCCTGCTGTTTCTTGCTAGACATATATAGGAAAGTTGAGGATTTATGGGGGTTTATTTTATAACCTGCAACTTTGCTAAAATTGCTAATTGTTTCCAGTAGTTTTTTAGATGATTTCTTGGGATTCTCTAGGTAGACCATCATGTCATCTGTGAATAGTGAGAGTTTTGTCCCTTCCTTCCCAATTGTAATACCTTTAATTTCTTTTTCTTCTCTAATTGCTGATGCTAACATTTCTAATACAATATTGAATAGTAGTGGTGATAATGGGCACCCTTGTTTCACCCCTGATCTTATTGGGAATGCCTCTAGCCTCTCCCCATTGAGTATAATGCTTGTTGATGGTTTCAGATAGATACTGCTAATTATTTTAAGGAACAGTCCATTTATTCCTACACTCTCTAGTGTTTTTAATAGGAATGGATGCTGTATTTTGTCAAAAGCTTTTTCAGCATCTATTGATATGATCATATGGTTTCTGATAGGTTTGTTATTGATATAATTGAGTATACTAACAGTTTTCCTAATATTGAACCAACCCTGCATTCCTGGAATAAATCCTACTTGATCATAATGTATTATCCTAGTGATGACTTGTAGTCATTTTGCTAAGATTTTTTTAGGATTTTTGCATCTATATTCATCAGGGAAATAGGTCTATAATTTTCTTTCTCTGTTTTAACTCTTCCTGGTTTAGGTAACAGTACCATATTGGTTTCATAGAAAGAATTAGGCAGAGTTCCATCTTTCCCTATTTTTCCAAAGAGTTTATATAGGATTGGAACCAATTGTTCCTTAAATGTTTGGTAGAATTCACTTGTGAATCCATCAGGCCCTGGAGATTTTTTCTTAGGGAGTTCAATAATGGCTTGTTCAATTTCTTTTTCTGAGATAGGGTTGTTCAGGTATTTAATCTCTTCTTCATTTGACCTGGGCAACTTATATTTTTGTAAATATTCATCCATTTCACTTAGATTATCAAATTTATTAGCATAAAGTTGGGCAAAATAATTTTGAATTATTACTTTAATTTCCTCCTCATTGGTGGTGAGTTCACCTTTTTCATTTATAATACTAGCAATTTGGTTTTCTTTTTTCTTTTTTTTAATCAAATTGATGAGAGGTTTATCAATTTTATTGGGTTTTTTCATAATACCAACTTTTGGTTTTATTTATTAATTCAATAGGTTTTTGCTTTCAATTTTATTAATTTCTCCTTTAATTTTTAAAATTTCTAATTTGGTATTTGGGGATTTTTGATTTGTTCTTTTTCTAATTTTTTTAGTTGCATGTTTAGTTCATTGATTTCCTCTTTCTCCACTTTATTCATATAAGCATTTAGAGCTATAATATATCCCCTGAGATGCCAAAACCCATAGGTTTTGGTATGTTGTTTCATTATTATCATTATCTAGGATAAAATGATTAATTCTTTTTATAATTTGTTTTTTGTCCACTCATTTTTTAAGATGAGGTTATTCAGTTTCCAATTTGTTCTGGGTCTATATATCCTTGGCCCAGTATTGCATATGACTTTTATTGCATTATGATCTGAGAAAGATATATTCACTATTTCTGCCTTTCTGCAGTTGATCATTAGGTTTTTATGTCCTAGTACATGGTCAATTTTTGTATAAGTTCCATGTACTGCAGAGAAAAAGGTATATTCCTTTCTATCCCCATTCAGTTTCCTCCATAAGTCTACCATATCTAATTTTTCTAACAATCTATTTACCTCTCTAATTTCTTTCTTGTTTGGTTTATGATTGGATTTATCTAGATCTGATAGCGGGAGGTTGAGGTCTCCTACTATTAGAGTTTTACTGCCTATGTCTTCCTGTAATTCTTTCAGCTTCTCCTCTAAGAATTTGGGTGCTGTCCCACTGGGTGCATATATATTCAATATTGAAATGACTTTATTGTCTATGGTACCTTTTAGGAGGATAAAGTTTCCTTCCTTATCTCTTTTAATGCTATCTCTTTTTGCTGCTGCTTTGTCTGAGATAAGGATTGCTACCCCTGCTTTTTTTTCTTTAACTCAAGCAAAATATATTTTGCTCCAGCCTTTTACCTTTACTCTTACTCTATATGTATCTCTCTGCTTCAAATGAGTTTCTTCTAAGCAGCATATTGTAGGATTCTGGTTTTTAATCCACTCTTCTATTTGGTTAGGTTTTAAGGGAGAGTTCATCCCATTCACATTCAAGGTTATGATTACTAATTCTTTATTGCCCTCTGTGTTATCTTCCCTCTGTTTGTATTTTTCCCCCCTTCCCCCCTTTATCCATATTCCCCAGTATTTTGTTTTTGAATACCATCCCCTTCAGTGTGTTTGCCCTCTTATATCACACCCTCCCCTTTCTTTCCCCTTTCCCTGTTCCCTTCCCTTCCTTTTGTTATTTCCCCTTATTTCCTCCACTCCCCTTCCCTTTTTCTGTCTCCTCCTCCCCTTTTCCCCTTTTAATTCTTGCAAGGTTTGATGTTTTATAAGTTAACTGAGTATGTGTAGGTTGACTTTAAGCCAAGTCTGATGAGAAGATTCAGGTGTTTCTTTTCTACTTCCTTCTTCCCCTCTATTTCCATAGGGTTTTTTTTGTACCTCTTAGTGTAATGAGATTTGTCCCATTCAATCCCCTCCCTTCTTCTGTCTCTTTCCTGTCCCCCTTTTTAGGGAGGTAGTGTATTTTTTTTTAGATCATTCTATCTGAGTCATAGAAAATTCTGAGTGTCTGTCCCTTCTAGTTCAGTATATTCTGTTGAATAGAGTCAAAATTCCTGAGAGTTATTAGAGTCTTTCTCCCCAGTAGAGTTAAAGCCAGTTACATCCCATTTGATATCAGTCTCATGGATAGGTCATGGATGTCCATCATTTCTGGCAAGGTATATTCTCTCTGTTAGAGTTACATTTCTCAGGATTTATGAGAGTCTCTTCCCCCCCCCCTTCCCCCATGCTGGGATATAGCCAGTTTCAATTTACTGGATTGCATTTTTTTCCTTTTACGCCCCCCCCCTTTTTTTTACCTTTTCATGTGTCTCTTCAACGTCCTGTTTGATATCTAAATTTTCTGTTTAGCTCTGGTCTTTCCATCAGAAATTTTTGGAATTCTTCCATTTCATTAAATGTCCATCTTTTTCCCTGGAAGAGAAGGCTCGGCTTTGCAGAAAAGTAGATTCTTGGCTGCATTCCAGGCTCCTGTGCTCTTCGAAATATCTCGTTCCAGGCCCTTCGATCCCTTAAAGTTGATGCAGCCAGGTCATGCGTGATCCTTACTGTGGCTCCTTGATATTTATGTTTCTTTCTGGCTGCTTGCAGGATTTTCTCTTTTATCTGATAGTTCTGGAGTTTGGCCACAACATTCCTTGGTGTTTTCATTTTAGGATCTTTTTCTGGTGGGGATCGATGTACTCTTTCTATAACTACTTTGCCCTCCGATTCGATGATGTCAGGGCAGTTTTCCATCACTGATCCTGTAATATTAAGTCCAGGCTTTTTTTCTCTTCAATGTTTTCAGGAAGTTCTATAATTTTCAGGTTGCCCCTCCTCAATCTATTCTCAAGGAGAGTGGTTTTGTTGATTCTCGAGGTGAGTGGTTTTGTTGATGAGGTATTTCACATTTGCTTCTATTTTTTTGATTTTGTTTTACCTACTCTTGCTGTCTCGTGGAGTCATTAGTTTCTGTAGCCTCCATTATTTTTTGGGGGGGAGGAGTTTTCTTCATTAACCTTTTCCAATTGGTCAATTCTGCTTTTGAAAGAGCTTTCCATTTGACCAATTGAGGTTTTGAGAGAATTAATTTCCTTTTGCATTTGCTCATTTGAGGATCTGAGAGAATTATTTTCATTTTGTAATTGTCCAATTCTACTTTCTAAGGTTTTATTTTCTTGTTGCAAGGTATTAATTGTCTCCCCCAAATTTTCCAGTTGATTTTTAAATTCCTTCCTTATTTCTTCAAGGAAGTCTTTCTGTGCTGGAGACCAGATTGTATTCTCCTCAGAGGTTCCAGGTCTCTCTGGGTTGGGGTCTTTCCCTTCCAGGAATTTTTCTATGGATCCACCTTTCCGCTGACCCTTCTTCATTATGCTAAGACCTTGAGTTGGTTGGGGCTGGTTCACCTGGGCTTGGGATCTCTAAAGGCTTTACTGAGTGCAGTTTCTCTGGCGGGCCAGTAGGAGGTGCTGGTTGCCCTCTCTGGGGTGTCTGTGACCTTGGTTGAGAGGCCTTCTCTCTTAGCTTGAGGGAGGGAATTGGAGCTATTGAATTCTTTTGCCTTCAATCAGTGGTGGGCTTTACCCTGGCCTGAGGTCATTCCTCAGCTGGGCTGGTTCTTTTGCTCACACACCTGGGCTTGAGGCAGAAGTAGTTTGCATTTGTTTGGGAGGAGGCCTCAGTGCAATGGATGTGTGGGCTCAGAGTTTCTCAGACCCAAGGAGCCCAGGGATGGTGTCCGCAGCTCTCCTGCACCAGACCTCTCCCTGCAGCCCTCTCCCCAAGCTCCAGGGGGACAGCAACAACACCAGCGCCCCTGCTTCCCTGCCGTTGTGGCTGATACCGGGCTGATCTTCCCTCGGAGCTCAGACTCACCCTCCGGTACTCAGCCAAGGCTGCTGCGGAAGACAAATCCTGAGGTAGATTTTCCTCTCCTGACTTTTCTTTCTGGGTTTTGTGGGTCGGATTTCTTTAAGAGGTTTGTTTCATGTGATAGATGGGGAAGCGATCAGGAGACTTTAGAACTGTGCCTGTCTTCTCTCTGCCATCTTGGCTGGAAGTCGTTTTTTTAGGTTTTTGCAAGGCAAACAGGGTTAAGTGGCTTGCCCAAGGCCACACAGCTAGGTAATTATTAAATGTCTGAGATCGGATTTGAACCCAGGTACCCCCGACTCCAGGGCACCTGCTTTATCCACTAAGCCACCTAGCTGCCTCCTCTAGCAGTTCTTAAAACATTTAGTTACTCTTTTTTTCCTCCTGTGTTTTTTTTTTCTTCTTAGGTACTCTGTCCTACTAATCTACATCTGTTTGAATATACAGTACTAAATACTTAAAACTATTGATTTTTAATATAGCCTGAAACCTGATACTACGACCCCTTAATTCTTTTTTGATCGTTATTTCTCATGATACTATAGACTTTTTGTTCTTCAAAATGAATTTTATTATTCTTTTAATTTCTACTCAAAGAATTTTGCCAAGTAGTAAATTTGCCATTTAATTTAAGTAGTATTGTCATTTTATTATAATGGCATAGCTTAACTGTGATCAGTAATATTTCTCCAGTTATTTGTCTTTTAAAAAATTATTTTGGAGCTAAATTTATGTAAGTACTCTGTGTCATAGTATATACCTTCCATATAATTTATGTGTTTTGTAGGTATCTTAGATGAAGTTTCTCATATTATTTTTTGTACCATATGAAAATGCTGCTAACTTTTATAGATTATATTTTATATTAATGTTACTGAAACTCCTTATCTTTTCTCAATTAATTACTTTTCTGTTTTTTTAAAGCATAACATTTTGTTATTCATATAGAGTACTGTTTTATCTTTGTTGACATTTATTTTTGATTTTTTTGTTTTAATGTTGTAACTAGAGTTTCTAGGACTATCAAGTAATAGTGGAGAGATGACACCCTTGTTTTAGCTCCATTTGTGCTGAGATAGCTTCTAAATGTTTCTTCATTGTAAATAATGTTAGCTCTTGGTTTTAAATATGTGCTTTTAATCATATTCAATATATTCTCTTTTATGTCTAAACTATTTAATGTTTTTAACGTATATAATACTTTATTTTTGTCAGGGGATTTTTCTCTTTGTATTGAAAAAATTATTTATACTATAGCCATTAGATTTATTTGTTATCATTGGTAACCTGATAGGTAGATTTTAGTTGGCTTCTAAGATCTGAAACCAGATTATAAGGAATTAAGACATAAATGGGTCCTGAGGAAGTAGATCTGGCATAAGTAGATAATTCTTTCTGTGGCTTTGAGATTTGGTAAAAATATAGGGGGATAACTTGAGGGAATGTCAGGATCAGGTGTAATTTTCTTAACCATAAAAGATATTTAGCCAAGAGTGTAGATGGCAGGAAAAGAATTACTAGATAGGGAAGATTGAAGATAAGAAACAGTATTGATGATCAAACAACTGCTAAAAGAGATGGAAGGGGGGATGAGATCGAGTCTGAAGTAGGTGAGTTGGTTCGGGCAGGAAGGGCTAGCTATTTTTTCTTACAAACTGGAGCAGAGAAAGAGAGGGGTGAAGTAGGGGAAATGAGCTAGTACACAGAGAATGGTAATTATTTTCTCTGGAGTATGTGGAGTGAAAATGGCATTAGAGACTTGACAGAAAAGAAGAGAGATTCAGAGAACAAGTTAGAAAGTCATCCAGGGAAGAATAATAGTGAACAATGTAGGAACAAAGACAGAACAGTGCTGTAATACATTGCATCTTCTGCTTTACCTGATTTCAGCTTCATATAAAAAGATGTCCTGTGCCAGTTACCCCAATCTGTCTCCCCACCCATTTCTTGACTCTTTTTGTGTGTTGCCTCCCCCATTATATTTTAAGTTCTTTGAGGGCAGGGACTGGCTTTCTTTTTATTATTTGTATCCCCAGTGCATAGCACAGTACCTGTTCATAATGGACACTTCATAGATGTTTCTTGGGTTGAGTGATTGATCCAGTTGGCACAGCTTTAGTAACTTTCTCCAATAATATTTAGCACTCCCCACCCCCTTCCCAGTAGGAGCAGAAAAGTCAAATGATAAGGGCGATCCAAGGGCAAATGGAAATATAGGAATCCTAGAAGGACAAGTTTAAAAAGAGATTTACCTGTAGAGAACAAAGTATAGTGAAACTGGTTAACAGTAAAATGGAAATTGTGAAAGGAAGCAGATGAAGCCAAAGGTAGGTATCATGGATTAAAGTACAGAAGTTAAATTCAGGAAAAATATGTTTACAAAAGAGTAAGACAGAGGGAGATATTAAAAATTCAATGACCAGGGAAATGCTGCTTAATAAAAATGCATATTGAATTGAATTGAATGGAAGGACAGGAGATGATGATCAGAGAAGCGAATTTGAGATAAAGGTAATGGAAATGGCAGTGGTCTAGGTAATGGTGAAACTGAAAGTATAACCAACCATCTTAAGTATAGAGGAGACAGGGTGGTAATACAGGTCATAGGGTTTGACTGTGTTGATGAACTGGGAAGCAAGGATGTCTGAGAGGAATTCAACCTGCCTACAGAAATCCTCAAAAGTTAGGGCAAGAGCTGGGTAGAAAAAAGGGACCATGAGTCAGTTACTGAATTCCTTGAGAAAAGCAAAATGGTCTAGAGTCTATTAAATAAATATTATCCTTCAGTCAGAGGACTCAGTCACTCTGCTTGAAAAACTCCAAGGAATGGGGACTATCAACCTACTACCTCCCAAGGCAGCTTGTTCCACTCTTGGACAGATCTTGTTGTTTGGAAGTTTTTTTTTCCTGATCTTAAGCCTAAATTAGACTCATAGCAACGTCTAGCTAGTGATTCTGGTTCTGCCTTGTGGGGTCAAAAAGAACCTACCTAATTATCATCTTTCACATAACAGCCCTTTAAACATTTGAGAACCCATAACCTCCCTCCCTGCAATCTTCTCTTTTGTAAACTAAATATTTCTTGTACCTTAAGTCAATTTTAATTAGTTTGTCACAGGGTTATTTTCTTTTATTTATGGAGCCTTAGAACCAAAAGGGACCTTAGACCTCATCCAAGCTGTGTCGTAGATGAAGAAAGGGAGATGCTGAGAAGAGATATGACTTGGCCAAGGGCATATGGCTAGTTGGTGATAAAGTTAATAGAAAAGCATCTGAAGCATTTAAAACTAGTAAATTGACTCTAATCTTTCTATTATTCCATTTCATGTGACTATCAATTTGCAGATATTCATGGAATTCAATCAAGGATGGCAAGATCTTTGGTAGTATATGTAATATAATAGACAATGCAAGACATCATATGAATCATCTCTTTATATGCCCCTCAAACAGTGAAGAAGGGAAAAAGCTTGGTTTAATACCATGTAACTATTATAATAATACACTTTTCTATTAATGTGGTTTTATAATTGTTCATGATTTATGTTCCTTCCACTGTTTTGGAGTAAGACATATTGTATTTAATTACTGGGTATATTAGGTTAAAAGGATTAAACTAAAGAGAAAATATGGAAATCTTCCATTCTCTGAAAAGCTGAATCTTTGAGGATGACAGAGCAGAGTATGTCTACTGTAATTACATACTTTTTATTAGACTTGGTTCACATACCTCTTAATGTTGCTTGACCAGTCCTCCGTGTTCTTCTTTGGCATGTTTTAAATCCATAGTATCAAGAGGGAACCTGCAAGGTTCTATACAGCATAATATGCATGAATGGAGTCTTTGGCCAATGGAGAGACAAATCTATCTTAAGTTTCTCTGCATAATTTTTTTGTCTTGGTTTGTTGTGGTTTTTAGAACTTGGAGTCAAGGTAATAGAATGTCACATCTGGGTGGGGAGGACCTCTGAAATCATTTAGTTCTACTTTGTGCAAATAAGGAAATTACTTGAAGCCATGACTTATAGACAGGGCCATTTTTAGGGTAATGATGAGTAAATGACAACTCTAGAACTAGAAATAGATTTGTTATTCTCAGTTCAGAACTATGTTGTTAGTGAAGATGAAATAAGCTTCCTTGTCTTGAGCATTGGCTCAGGAAAGATAATTATTACTTCTAAGAGCCATAGAAGAAATATATTTTCTGGTATATAAGATTAATCTTTATAATTTTGTTTGGCTGTAGCAAAAGAATTTAGGGACAAAAATAGGATGAGAGGAGGCAATGGATTGGGTGAAGTTTTGGTGACTGTTCTTACAGACAAGTTCCCAAAATGATACTTCCTGAAGGATGGCATTTGATATGAAGATATCAAAGTTTAATATATATAATTTCCACATAGGCCAGTAAAAGTACATTCTGCTTCTCTTCTGAATTAAGTAAAAGCTTTAGATTCTGTTATCATAATACCAAAAGTGGACAAGTCTGACGGTGGTTGGATAACTAATAATATAAACATTATTTTAATAGAAATTCAGAATGACTTTTAGAGGTTCCTTTGGGGTTTAGTTCATTTTCCCTTACATAATCAATCAACATCATTTGTTGAACATTTGCTACGTGTTAAGCACTGGGGAAACAAAGTCAAAGGTGAAACATCCCTTATCTTCAAGGAACTTACTTAGCTATATGTATGTATATATATATATATATATATATATATATATATATATATATACATATATCCATATCCACAAATATAAGACAGACAATGTAGATATAAGGCAGCCTTAGAGGGGAAGGCACTAAGGGAATCAGGAATGTTTTCTGCAAAAGTGATGATGAAATTGAGTCTTCAAAGAAATAGGCATTCCAAGGCAGTGAAGAGGGAGAACCTTTAAGGCAAAAAAACCAAACCCATATGTAAAGGATCAGAAATGAAAGGGTCATGTGTGAGTCACATCAGGTAGTATCAGTATAATAAGACCAAAGAGAACCCTGGAAGAGAGGAATGTGTTAAAAAGACTGTGGAAAGGAATGAAGTTGTGGTGGGTAAAACAAGTTAATTTATAATTGTTTGTTAAGTAGAGAAAGAGATGCTAGAGTTTATGGAGTGACATGATTTAAGACCTGAGCCTTAGGAAAGACCACATTGGCAGCCATGTGGAAGATGGGTTTATACAAGGAAGAAATTTGAGGTAGCATTACCAAATAAAAGATTATGAAAGAGGCTAAGCTAGGGGGCAGAAGATCAGACCTTGGAGGAGGCTTGTGACTGAGTGAGTGGACAGGAGACAAATGTGAGTGAGATTGCAGAAAAAATTCCTGCCAACAGGATTTTGTAGCTGAGTGAAGGGTCAAGAATGACACCCACATTGTGAACTTGGAATGTAGTCAACAGTAATAGAGAAATTTGAAAGACATTTGGATTTTTGGGAAAAGGTAATAAGTTTTGTTGAGGATATGTTGAGTTTAAGATGAATGTAGGAGACTCAGTTGAAATTGCTCTGCATATGTCTCAAATTGTTAAATGATTAAGTTTGAGAAACTTAAAATTGCATTAATAGATTTGAGACATAGATTTGTAAGCCACCTGTATTTTAATTTTCATATGTAAGTGAATCCGTGGGAGCTGATGGGGTCACTCAGTGAGAGAGAGAGAGCAGAGCAAGTGAGGGCTTAAGACAGAGCCTTTATGACACTTACAGATAATGAATGAAGCATGGATGATCATCTGGAAAGGGAGAGTGAGAAAGAACATGATGATGATGATAATGATAAGTATAACAGTAGTAATTATATGGTGCTTTCAATTTGCCAGGCATTTTACTGAGCTCTTTACAAATATTATCTCACTTGATCTTCACAATCCTGGCAGATAAGTACTCTTAATATCTCCATTAACAGATGAGAAAACTGTGGCAGACAAATTAAATGACTTGCCCAAAGTAACTCAGCTTGTAAATTTGACTAGTAAATGTCAGAAGCTGAATTTGAACTCAGGTTTTCCTTTCGGTGAACCATTGTTGCACTAAACTGTCAGCAAAAGAGAACCAAGAGAAAGCTGGGTCATAAAAACTCAGAGAGTAGAGAGCATCCAGAAGAAAGTTGTCAGCAGTATCAAATACTATAGGGTGGTCAAAAACTTCAGAGAAGTCAAGAAGGATGAATGTTTGAGAAAAAGGTTGATGATTATAAGATCATAGGTAACCTTGAGGAAAAGTTGTTTCAGTGAAATGAAAAAATGGTCCATCAGATTGCAAAGATTTTAGAAGCAGTTGAGGAGAGAGTATCTGGGGACACCTGCTATGTGTTGATATCTTCTTCAAGGAAATTGGTTGTGAAATTCAAAATAGTAGGATCTAGGGTGAGTTTTAAAACCTACATACTTTACTTATTTTAGCTTTTGATATAAATATGAAAATTTAGTTTTGAATTTTTTGTTAATATAAATAATATAATATAATATAATATAATATAATATAATATAATATAATATAATATAATATAATATAGTGTCTCCTTGTATCTTCACGGAGCATAGAATTTACCAGATCACTAGCTCTGGCAGGCCCTATCCAACTGGACAGGCTAAGTTGGAGGGAGGCCTGGTCATAGATGGTTGTGTCTTGTTGGAGAGAAGAGAAGATTGTTTTTTGGTTCTCAGATTGTCAACATGTGTGGAAAGATGATATCACTGATCCTTGAAGTAATGCATGAAATGACATTAGCATTTTGTTATTGTTTTTAGATCAGCAGCCAATTATTGTGCACAGTTACTTGAATTAAATTAATAGCAGATAGTATAAGTTAATAGTTAATAGTATAGTAGAAGATCATCAGTGGATAATAATAATTTGTAATTTGCTTACATGGTTCTTAGGAATATAGCTTTCAGAATGGAGGGGACTTTTGAGGTCATCTAATTAATGCCCTCATTTTCATCTAGTTAACTCCTTCATTTTACAAATGAGGAAATTGAGGTCTAGAGAGATTAGGTGACTTGGACACAGTCATACAGGTAGAATTGGGTTTGACCCTAGCCAGGTCTTTTTATGTAAAACTCAACACCTTTTCCACTCTTCCATTGCGACCATGTTTTTAATTACTTCTCTTTCTTTACTTAGCTAAGGCCCTGGTTAGTCCTGTGCTTTCAGTGAATTTTTTTTTTTTTAATGGGAATGGAAATGGTACTAGATTTAGAGTTAGGGAATTCTGGGTTCAATCTTAGCTCCTCCATTTATTATCTGTGCATCATTGAGGAAATCATATTACTTTTCTATATCTGGTCCCTCCATTGTAAATGAGAGGGTTGTAGACTTTGTGTGCACTTGGTGATAATCTGTGTGACCATAGAAGACAGGGATCCATTTCTGAGTCTTATTTGATGAGAGGAACTAGGGCTTCCTAGTCTCATTGATCATGAAAAGACTAACCTGTGTGGAACCCCTTTCTTAGACCAGACAGATGTGACAACTGCTAGGCTAGTGAGAACACTTTTCCAACCAGATGCATTTTCATATGTAACCTAACCAAGATAAATTTTATCAACCTTAACCACTGTGATATCTTTTTGGAATATCATATGTCCTTTCCATGCTATTAATAAACTTATTTTTTTGTTAAATATTAGATGTCCTGTGATTATCAATTTTCCTCCCTGCCAATCTCAATCCCTAATCATTAACTAGGCCCAGAAAAAAGTATAAAAAATAATTTGCCCTCTTGGTGGTGCTGTACTCAATCTACTAACCCAGTGATCTTATATTCAGGGTTTTCTGAACATGGTTTCCGAACTTTGTTACCAAGTGACAGAGATTGGATAAAATCCACAGATTGGATTCTCAGGTTGAACTATGAGATCATTAAATACGAATTTTAATTAAAATAAAATAATAGAAAAATCTATGACTCTACCCCCAGTTACTACTCAGACTTTTCTTTCTTAACCAATGAACCTCATACTCCTTAGCTAAATACTCAATTCTTATTAGTTTCATAGTTTATTGATCTTCCCCAAAATGAGCAGAACCAATCCGTGCTCCCCACAAAGAGAGCCTCTACTTCCTTTTATTTCCAGAAACTTTCTGTTTGCTTTTCCTACTTTTCTTCCTAGGGTCCAAAAGAATCATCCCCCATACACTGGGTGGGCTCCCTTGCAGATCATGGGAAAGATTAAGGTAAGAAGGTTCTAAATCAGAGACCTCAAACCAGGTTCCAGAGTATAGGAAAAAAGAGAGAGTCTGGGAAAGAAGGAACAACATTCTTTTCACCTTTTCACTGGCCCAAACATTTGACACTCTAAACTCACATGGGTTCGCACTGTAACAATTTTTGTCTACTTGCACTGTCAACTGGAAGTCTTTCTCAAGGTTTGTTCCACTTATGTCTCAGTTGGTAATAGTAGCCTCAACCCCTAGGTGCCCTCATAGACTGAAGTCTGGTCATGGCCACAGAAGATAGCAATTGTCACTGGTATCCACTGGCAGCTCCCCGAAGTATACTGCCATCATCATGCAAAGGGGACAGAACTCTAGTTCCCCTGCTGTCCTTTATATATTCTGTACCCTGAAAATGGTCCTAAGGAAGTTACTTTCAGGGGCGGCAGAGGAGGTGATAGGAAGCTCTAGGTATGAGAAATCTTGGTGGTCATTTGTGCCACTACTGGTTCTCCTGAATAGTGATGTAATGGGATAGAGTAGAAATAATTATACTCTCTCTCATCCCTGTCTCCCTCAATCCCCCTCTTTGTGTCACACCTTCCCAATCTTTCCAATAAGATTTTAAGCTTCTGGAGGGCAGTGACTAAATTCTTATACCAGTTATATATCTGAAGCCCATAATTAGAGTCTAGTAAATAGTTGTTCTTAGTGATGATGATGATGATTAGCATAGTAATTGTTTCTATGTAAATGTATCCTCTAAAGTGCCTGAGGGCACTTGAAAGCAATTCTTGTAATTAGCTTAAATATTCCTTTTGAAAATTGTTTATCCTCCTCATTTAAGTAAATTTTTTTATTTCTTGGTGGAGGTGTAACCTTAGGGAAAACCCTTGTTCCTCTCAAGACATTTTCTGAATTGCTGAAGGCCCTAATGAATTTTCACCAGATTATCCTACTGGATTAATGCTTTTGAGGGAGGCTAGGTGGGCTTTAAGAGAATCAATCATAATTTTTTTTTTTTTGTGAATTTCATTAATCTGCAAAGGACTTTGTTTCTGGTATGGAATACATTTATTGTTGTCTGAAAGGTACAACAGCAAAATGACCGGAGTTTCTGCTAATGTTTTTTGCTTGGTTGGGTTTTTCTGTGGAATTTTGACCACTTCTTCCTGTGAATTTTGTTTTCTTTATCTGTAGGTTTGTGTTTGCCAAACTTTTTTTTTTTGACTTTGCCTTTAGTATAGGTCCCAAGGAGCCCTCATTAGTCAGTGATGTTTATGGATTCTGTAGTGAGAACAACTTTATCAGAATTCTTTGTGAAAAATAGTTAATGGTTTATTTCTTATTAGGCTCATTCAATAGTACATTGTCAATACTTAAATGCTTAATAATGAAGAGAAGCAAGCTGAAGAAATAAATCTGAGTCTTATAAAGTACAGTTGAATAAGAATTTTGAGGAAAGAATTATCCATAGGAAGGTGAATAGGAAAAGACAGCAAAGTTTTGAAGGGTTTGTTGGACAGAATAAGAGCAGATAAAAAATTTGAAAAGATAGATAAAGGAAGATATAGGGAAAATAAGAATCGCTAAACTCAGAAAAAAATGCTGAAAGACCATCCCTACACACTTGAGAAAATTTTGTAGTTATGGGCAGGTGGCAATGCCTTGGGCAAATTTGGAGCAGGATTGGGAAACATGTGCAAGCCCTGGGGGAGTATTCGTCAGCTGTCCTGAAGTAAGAGAACCAAAAAAATAAGATCAATATAAGAAGTGACCAGAAAACATTTGATCTAATACTTTTTCTAAGAAATACTAATTTTTATTTGATGCCATAGTGCAGTAGAGCATAGAATTGAGGTCCATCAGATTCTGGTTCTAATTTAGTATCTAGGCAAATCCCTTGTCCTCTCTTAGCTTTAGTTTCTTCATTTGTAAAATGAAGTGGTAGGCCTGGATAAATTCCCAAGTTTACTTCTAGCTCTAAATCTATGATCCTATGATCTGACACACTGAAGTAATTCATTGTTAAGCCAATTCTTTTTTTCAGTCATATTCAAGTAAAATGATGGTAGGGAAGGTAGGATCAGATCATGATTTTTCATTGTCCCAGGAAACTGTAGATGATTTCTGTTAATCTACTAATGCAGAACAGCAACTGTCCTTTAATCTATAATCTTAGTTTTAAAAAATGGCAGTAGTCAATGTCATCAGAGAATATGGGATAATAGGCACAACAGTTGGTACAACTAGGGTGGAAAGCAGTTTAGAATTCTTCAAATAAAGCTGCAAAAATGTTTATACCTCAGGAAGTCTCTGATAAGAAGAAAATTTCACAAATAGACCAAAATATTTATAGCAATACTTTTTTTATGTTGGTTAAGGATTGGAAAAAATTAAATGATCTACTATTGGAGAATTGCTAAAAAATATTGTATATGAAAATATTGGAATAGTACTGTGTTGTAAAAAATGATGTATGCCATGAATACAGAGAAACATGGAAAGATTTACATGAACTGTTGCAAAGTGAAGTAAGTGGAGGTAAGAAAACAGTATATACATAATGACTGACACAACGTTAATGGAAATAACAACTCCCTCACACACAAAATCAAGTGATATAATAATGATAAAATTCAAGCAGGATTTGAAAGAAAAATATGAAAGAGATGTTTTTAAAAGATATGGAATTTTGGGAAGGGGAGAGAGAAACTGGGGAAAACTACCATGATGTAAAAAAAGATCAATAAAAAATTACTTATAAAATTATAATGTTAGAAAGTTTTCTGGGTCACTGAAATCAAATGACTTGCCTAGGGTTATACAAACAATATGTCAGAAGTAGGACATCAATCCAGGCCTTCCTGACTCTCAGACTATCAACTCTGTAAACAAAGTTGCCTCTCAAATAAGTAAAATCAAGAAGAATACTGCACTTTAGAAAGAAAAACATCACCTTTAATAAAATCAGATGGAATAAAAATTATTTTAGATTGCTTACAAGATCTGAAAAGACTCTTTTTGAGACCCAAGTGGAAAAAAGCAAATTTTTTTCCTTGCTCTTAGAAATAGAAAAAATTCAGTAGTTAAGAAATTTAAACTCTAAAATAATTTTATTCTTTTAATTCCCATTTTCTATCTCCTGTTCCATCAATGCACCTTCATAATACCAACTTTTGGTTTTATTTATTAATTCAGTAGTTTTTTGCTTTCAATTTTATTAATTTCTCCTTTAATTTTTAGAATTTCTAATTTAGTATTTAATTGGGGATTTTTGATTTGTTCTTTCTCTAATTTTTTTAGTTGCATGTATAGTTCATTGATTTCCTCTTTCTCCCATTTATTCATGTAAGCATTTAGAGCTATAAAAAATTCCCTGAGAGTTGCTTTGAATGAATCCCATAGGTTTTGGTATGTTGTTTCATTATTATCATTATCTAGGATAAAATGGTTAATTCTTTCCATAATTTGTTTTTTGGTCCACTCATTTTTTAAAATGAGGTTATTTAGTTTCCAATTTGTTCTGGGTCTATATATCCTTAGCCCAGTATTGCATATGACTTTTATTGCATTATGATCTGAGAAAGATATATTCACTATTTCTGCCTTTCTGCAGTTGATCATTAGGTTTTTATGTCCTAGTACATGGTCAATTTTTGTATAAGTTCCATGTACTGCAGAGAAAAAGGTATATTCCTTTCTATCCCCATTCAGTTTCCTCCATAAGTCTACCATATCTAATTTTTCTAACAATCTATTTACCTCCTTAACTTCTTTCTTGTTTATTTTATGATTCGATTTATCTAGATCTGAGAGTGGGAGGTTGAGATCTCCCATTAGTAGAGTTTTGCTGTCTATGTCTTCCTGTAGTTCTTTCAGCTTCTCTTCTAAGAATTTGGGTGCTGTCCCACTGGGTGCATATATATTCAATATTGAAATGACTTTATTGTCTATGGTACCTTTTAGGAGGATAAAGTTTCCTTCCTTATCTGTTTTAACACTATCTATTTTTGCTGCTGCTTTGTCTGAGATAAGGATTGCTACCCCTGCTTTTTTTTACTTAAGCTGAAGCAAAATATATTTTGCTCCAACCTTTTACCTTTACTCTTACTCTATATGTATCTCTCTGCTTCAAATGAGTTTCTTCTAAGCAGCATATTGTAGGATTCTAGTTTTTAATCCACTCTGCTATTTGCTTAGGTTTTAAGGGAGAGTTCATCCCATTCACATTCAAGGTTATGATTACTAATTCTTTATTGCCCTCTGTGCTGTCTTCCCTCTGTTTGTATTTTTCCCCCTTTCTCCCTCCTTTATCCATATTCCACAGTATTTTGTTTCTGAATACCACCCCCTTCAGTGTGTTTGCCCTCCTATATCACACCCTCCCCTTTCTTTCCCCTTTCCCTTTTTCCCTTTCCCCTTCCCTTCCTTTTATTATTTCCCCTTTTTGCCCCCACTCCCCTTCCCTTTCTCTGTCCCCCTCCCCTTTTCCCCCTTTTAATATTTGAAAGGTTAGATGTTTTATAAGTTAACTGAATATGTGTAGGTTGACTTTAAGCCAAGTCTGATGAAAAGAAGATTCAGGTGTTTCTCATGTGCTTCCTTCTTCCCCTCTGTTACCATAGGGTTTTTTTTTGTACCTCTTAGTGTATTTTTTTAAGAGGTTATTTCATGTGATAGATGGGAAGAGATCAGGAGAGTTTAGAACTGTGCCTGTCTTCTCTCCACCATCTTGGCCTCATCCCGTCAATGCACTTTCAAAAATAACTATTACTTGATTTTATTTCCATCTTTTCCACTTTCTATTCTCTGATAGAAATATTGAGAAGCCAATAATATGGAAAACACAGTAGCTCATCTAATTATTTGGATGCTAAAAATATAATCTAATAACTACTGTTAAAAACTTTAACTATTTATAATTTACTTGAATATGTAAACTACCTTTGTGTTTCAAATGTGTTCTGCTGAAATTTTAAGCAGTCTAAAATTCTTTAAAAGAAGAAATTAAGTTTTGTTATTACATTTAATTATTTAAAAAGGAAATCTAATTTATGATAGAAATAATTAGACTGGAAGAAAAAAGTTTACAGCTCAATCATTTCTAATGGTAGAGCATTTGTTGAGTCATATTCTACTCTGATAGCCCAACCATTCTTAATTTAATGTTTATATTCTGTTGTAAAACCGATAGAACAAATGACATTGAATTTTGAATATATTATTTTCTCTTCCTTATAACCTCTATTTTTATTATAGTTGATGGAACACGATTAATGTTTTTTTTAATTTTAATTTAATTTGTGTAGAAATTACAGTATCTATTTTATTCAAAAGTTGTACTTAGTAGTTGCAGCACTGCTGTATTATTAGATGGGGAAAAAGATGTAAAGACTATTAATAAATAAAATGTTACAAATATCCTTTGTCTTATAGAAAAGATAAATATTCTCATGAATAGATCTTGAACTTGGTCAAAAGTTTTGAATTATATAGGAATGCTATATAAATCAAATCAAAATATTCTAAGTTCAGGTTCAAGGACTGCTACTTATTATTTCTCAGACTCAGGATAAACCTCTTTTTCCTGAGCTTTATTTTCTTCTTTTTTTTTTTTAAGGATTTTTGCAAGGCAAATGGGGTTAAGTAGCTTGCCCAAGGCCACACAGCTAGGTAATTATTAAGTGTCTGACACCGGATTTGAACCCAGGTACTCCTGACTCCAGGGCCGGTGCTTTATCCACTACGCCACCTAGCGGCCCCTGAGCTTTATTTTCTTTACCTTTAAAGTGATGATATTCTCATTACTCTCCTCAAAGTTTTGTTGTAGTAAACAAATTCATCAAAAATTATATTATTGGGATTATCCTTTTAATTAGATACAGTTTTTCAAGGACTGCTATCAATGGAATTTCAGGCTAAGGAATTCTTCCTTAGCCCTCCAATTTATTTCTTTAAGCCATTTGTTATATAGAATCCAGCTGAAAAAATTCAATCTATTCCCCCCTCTTCTCTTTCTCTTAAAATTATAATAACATAATGGTTAAAAATTAAGAAAACATGCCCAAATATCTCATACAGAGTTCAGACACCTAAAGCCAGAAAGACCTGGAATTAAGTCCTATCTCTGACCCCACTGGCCATGTCACCTAACCTCTCATGGTTCTGGGCAGCTCTCTTAAGACAGAGGTTCTTTATCATTTGATGTGTTTCAGACCTCTTTGGCAATATAGTGAAGCCCATGGACCCCTTCACAGAGAAATGGTCTTAAATGCATAAAATAAAAAATCTAGGATTACAAAAGAAATGAGTTATATTGAAATACAGTTATATATGTATATATGGAAAATATATGTGTATGTACAGTTATGTATATAAATACCTGTGTTCCATGAAATTATATGTACAACATAGACATACACACACATACATATATATATATATATATAAATATATATATATATATATTATCTGTGGGTGAGTATACAAATTTTCATGAACAACAGCCTAAAAGTCATGTTTAAGATGTTGTTTTGATAAGGAAATTGGAACAAATCTCTCTTGCAATAGTTTTGGCTTCTCTAAAAGAAACCTATCTAATGTAGAAAAGAAGTTATGACATATATCCATGTTCTCAAGAAAATTTTTCTGGATTTGTGGAGACAGGACTAATAAACAGAATAAATTATATTATAAACATAGGCAAAATATATAAAACTATGTTAAAATATATTTTACTGAGTGTGTTGAGATAGTGGAAAAGGAAGAGAGCTGCAGGGATTAATCTTCATTAGGGTCAGGTGGAGAAGATGCCATCAATTATTTAGCACTTCTATGCATTTTCTTTCCTGTTGGTGACCTGCCTCTCTGCCTGAACTGCCTGAACCCTCTCAAGTTTCTGATTTTGTCTTGGCAACCTGAATCAGATCTCTTGTATTCCAGATTTGCATCCTGTTTTCTCTGTTTCCTAGAAACATAATTCTGACTCTGACTCTTAAGTTATTTCTTTTGCCTGATGATTCACTCAAATTTATAAGATCAGTTGTAGGATCATAGTACTGGACTGAGACTCTAGAAGTTATTTAATCCAGCTTCATTTTATGGATGAGAACACTATATCCTCAAAAGGATAAATGACTTGACCAAAGTCACCCACACTATGTCAGTGGCTAGAGCTTGGTTCTAATGTCATTCAACTCTGGCCTCTGATTCTGATGAAACTTCACTATGGTGGAGTAGTCTCTGGAGTAAGAATAGTATAGACAGTTCTAGAGATAGAAGATCCCATTGGTATAGGTAACTCCCAGACAAGAATATTCCCTCAACCAAGGCAAGTAGTAACTTCTGCAACTTCAGTCTTAAGCAACTGGCTAGAGCAATAAGAAGTTAATCATTTGGCCAGGATCAAATATGTTTCAGAAGTAGGACTTGAACAACAAAAACAACTAATAACTAATGGTTTTATAGCGTTCCTATATAAATTATATCTCATTTGATCCTCATAGCAGCTCTAGGAGATAGGGGCTATTATCATATCCCTGCTTACAAATGAGAAAACTGAGACAAGCCAGGGTTAAGTGACTTGCCCACAATCAAATAGCGAGGAAATATCAGAGTGGATTTGAGCTCAGGTCTTCTTGATTCCAGGTTCAGGCTCCATTCACTGTCCTAGCTCTCTATCCACTATGTAATACTTCCTCTCAGATGATTATCTAATGTTTATAAAATTACAGTACTTTGCATTCATTGTCTCACTTGAGTCTTTCACTTAACTCTATGGTATGTTACTGTTGATATTATTTTTGCCTTTCTACAAGTGAACCAGCTAAAGGTCATCGAAGTCTGACTCACTCATGGTCACCTAGCTACTGGGTCTGGTAAGAAGTGGACTTTGGGTATCTATCTTGCTAGCTCCAAGTAGTGTTCTATCTACTACACACAACATTGCCATTCCTTTCCTTGATGTCATCACCACCTTTGTACTTTTTTATTTTATTTTGTGGATCCTTATTCCATAATCTAGGCTTAAATAGCAGTAGCAGGACTTTTATCATGCCCAAACATGTTTTTGTTTTTTTTTTTATTTCAATAGCTCCCAAAGTGGCAATGGGTTTGTCTGAATCGCTGCTAAGAGGAGCACAGTGTCCACACCAAAGGAAACAAATTTGTAATAAGGGTCATACATCACCCTAGAGTTTCATGTCACTCAGTCAGTTGATTTTCTTAAACTAAACTTTGAATATTTCAGGGAGTTTGTAGTTAGCTCCCTGGGTTGGGGGACAGGGGAAGTGCCTGTTAGGCAAGATATCTATTGAAATAGCTCCTGTTAAGGAATCTTGGAGAATTCTCCCATCTTTGACCATCTTGCTAGAGTTTAGATATGTCAAATGCTATACAGTGAAAGAGTGCTTCTCAGAGCATCAACAAAATAGTTTAATTCCATAATGATACCCAAAGTTTCAGTTCAGAAAAATAGGGTGTCAGAATGACTCTTTCCATTAATTCCTCCCAAGTTTCACACCTCAGTCTGTTACTTTGCTAAGCTTGTGTATTCCTTGTGTTTGTGATAAAATTCTATTTCTCTTTTCCAAGTTTCTCTTCCATTGCTTTTCTAGATCCCTACTGACTCACTCTCTTTATGTTTATAATATTTTAATTCATTTAAAAGAAACTCATCACATCTTCTAGGAAGACAACTTGAACTTGGGGTCAAGTTGTGTTTCACTCTAAGGATTTTATTTTAGGCATTTCATAAATCCTCTCTGGATTTGTGTCTTAGATAACTCTGGTATCATATAACCTATAACCTTTATCTTTTTGGATTTTTGTCTTTACATTCTTTGAGCAATCTATTCTCGTCAACCCTTTATTGCTGGTCTACCTGGGAGTTCTGGAACTCTTGAATCCACAGCTGTCTGGGAAACATCCAGTTCTGTTGATCTGGACTGGTGGCTAAGTCCAGAATCAACACTGGGTATCTCCAGACTGTTGGCATTGTTTGAAGCTCTGGTCACTGAGTTAAGCCCAGCCTTGTCCCATAGTCCTGCTAGGGGGTCATTTGATTACAGATTGAATTTCTCTTAGGCCAAAAAGATGACTCTTTATTGATTACTGAGTTATTTCTCTTACCCCCACCTTGGGCTTTTTTTTTTTTTGTCTTAGATCATTGCTGGAGTAGTTGTGGGGAGAGCTTGATTGTGCTACTTTCTACTTCTCCACATTGACTTATCCTCCCTTCTTACCTCTTAAACTAGAAGTACAGAATAACTAGAAGTTCAGAGAAATGTTCAGATATGGCCAATGTGCCAATTATTTAGCTTGCCAATGCTTATTTGTTCTGGGACAGTGAAAGGGGTTCAAGTGGAGAAAATTTAGGGAGACAAAGGATCTTATAAGAGTGGTGCCATAAAAGAATAAGAAAGAAAAGAGCATTAGTGAAGCATTTTAAAAAATATTATTTACAACAGAAGGAAATTAATATGGAGACGGACACAAGGAGGACAGATATGGAACCTAGAATATTCAATTTATGATATACTTGAAACTAAATTTTATATA